>NC_090921.1:1329958970-1330268296 GCF_040938575.1 Ambystoma mexicanum | reverse complement strand
GAGTTCAATATAAGCTTGACTATTCAGGTGAGGCGCTGTAAGAGTTCTGTTGCAAGTTCAAAAGTTCAAGCTTAATAATAATGTTCATTGTCTTATTGCAGCAAGCGCTAATGCTTATGTCTTTTTCCCCTTAGGGGCCGGGGTTCGGAATGCCGGACATATGGCGCCGACCCGAAGTGTAAATTCTGGATGAGCGTTCAGGTAATGTCTTTGCATTCGCTCATTCAATGTCTGTCTTTTTTCCCCATTGGGGCCGGGGTCCGGAATGCCTGGAAGCGGCAGGACCCGAAATGAAATGGGAATGACCCAACAGTTAAGTCTTAGAAGGAAACTGAGCTTTTCCTTTTTCCCTTCCATCTCTCACCTTGTTTTCTTGTCTTTTCTCTCTAGGCTCTGGGAAGAGGGTGCGGATCCGGATGATCTCTGCTGAAGATGGAGGCGCCCAGGAAAGGTGAGTGAAATGCAGCGCTGCAGCGATCGAAACGAAATGCTTTTAAAATGATGTCTTCCCTTTCAGGATCGTCGGTGTGATGTCCCTGTGATGCAGCTTTAGCAGGTAAGTTCTTCTTTCTCTCCAATTCCTTCTTATCTCCTTTTGCAGGCGACCCAGGATGCTGACAGGCGTGGCTGAAGTCCAGATGCAGGAGCTGACACGGTGAGCGTCCAGCTGCGAGGAGCAGAACAACGCGAAGCGTGAGTTGCTGATCGGGCGTGGTTTAAATAACTTTGGAAGAAGTTCCAGGCATGTGCCCTTCCACCGATCAGGTGTGTATCCTTCCCCGACCACACCCAGGTGGAAAGTAGTCCCACAGGTAAAGTAGTTCCATTCAGGCCTCAAGGGGGGGGGGAGGAGAAATGATGCCTGCCTCTGGGGTTGCTGGGTCGTACCTGGCTCCTTGGAGGTAGGCATCATGACAACGGAGGAGTGGCTGCAGTATTGGTGCATATAGCATGATTTCACGGGTACCTAAACAGCTGACACCTTTGTGTGGTGATTTCAGGCAGCTGTCGTAACAGCACAATAGCTTCTGCCGAGGGCGGGTTACAGCGACCTCTTTCCATGGTGGCAGGTGATTTTAAGAAGGGGAGTGAATTGCACATGGCATAGAGTGGGTGGGAGCGCGGGTACCTGTACTATGCGGCTGGATTGCAGTAGTTGGGGACATGGTGGCATGCATGGGTGCATGTAGTTGCAATGTGTCTGTTGAAGGATTAGACTATTGGGTGCATGGCCAAAGTCCACAGGCCGGAGTACATGCTCTGAAGAGCCTAGGGCTTCAGCTCATCCACCGCAACTATGCATGTGTTACTCTGTATCAGGTAAAGGGGGTGCTTGCACATTGTGATGTGTGCAGATTGGTTGGAGTAGGGCTACTATAGTGAACACTATGTGGGTAGGTTGGCAGTGATACCATACTCTGTGAATGGAATTGGGTACCTCCGTAGTATGTGAATGAAAGTGCACAGGGGTGCAGGAGACAGTGTTTGGGTTCAATATTGGCAACCTGTCTGCAGCAACTTCTTTCCGTGGTGAGTGGTGGCAGGTGAATTTCAGAGGAGGAGGAATAGGGTGGGTGGGTGTATGGTAACACGGGTGCCTGTGCTATGCGGATGGAAGCGGTGGTTGGGGACATGGTGTCATGATCTCTGCTTCCAAAAGGTCAGGGTTTTCCCAACTCCCTTGGAAGCAGATCCATAACCCAGGTTCCGAGTGCCAACCAGTCCCAATTGGGACCTTTTGGACCCAGTCCTGGCGCCAGTGGCACCAGGCTCATAAATATGCCCAGTCCCAGCGCTGGAAGCGCCGGGCTCATAATGCTTGGGTGGACTTACCTGCAGCAGACCATGCTGCTTACTTGCCTGCCAGTTGAGCCTCTGATCCTCTTCTGTTTGGAACTACTTTTCCTGTTGGGTGGGGCAGGAGCCACTCCCTAGATTCAGAACACTGGAACTCTTCTGGAAAGCAGGAACTCTTTTCTTACCTAGGCGTGGCTGTGGAAGGAGACACCTAAGCACTACAGGAGGCTATTTAAACCACACCCAATGGATGAATCTTGCTTTGCGTTATTCTGCATCCTCTGCAGCAGAACGCTCATCGTGTCTTCTGCATCTGATCCTGGGCCTAAGGAAAAAGGCTTACCATCCTGAATCCAGTCTTCAGCAACACCTATAAAGACAAGAAAGAACAGGTTAGCATTACGGTCTTCAGTGACAGTTCTTCTCTTACCTGGTCCATCGGCTGTCACCAACGCCTCGCGCTGCATTCCGGCATCTGAAAGACAAAGGCTTACCTACTCTTCGTGCGCTCCGGAGGTCTTCACACTGCATTCCGGCTTCTGAAAGACAAAAGCTTACCAACTCTTCGCACGCTCCGGAGGCCTTCGGCGCTGCATCCCGCATCTGAAAGACAAAACAAGGTGCGTTTAAAGACATTGGGGAACTTTAATACTCACGTGCCATTACTCCTTTCCACATCTAACCCAGTGGGTATTCCGGCACCCTGCAGCCGCTCCGAACTTGTACCTGCAAAATAAAAAGACAGTTAGAGCGCATCGTAAAGCAGGCAACAAGCGCTTACTTACGTGCTTCCAGGCGCTTCTATTCATCACACGGGCTCCATCTTCAACTCACTTCAGCCCGTCATCCGCCATCGCCGGAACCCTGCAAAACAAGAAACATCATTACTAAAGACTTTAAAGACATTAGAATTACTCGAAACTTACCGTTCGTGCAGTAAACGACGGACAGCAGTCCTCTGAAGTCAAGAGGCCTGCTCCCCTTATCCAGTGAAGAAACTGGTTACAGCACCCTGCCCCGAGGCAGATGGAGAGCACGGCGTTCACTTACCTAAGGTGAGAGCGTTAACCTTTGGGGTTCTACAGGAGAAGAGAAAGGGAAGAAGAGAGAGACATTCAATAACCCAGTTCATTAATCCCATATTTTCTATCTGCAGACATCTTACCCTTCGAGTCAGACATACAGTGCACAGAGGTCCAGCCCAAAGAGCCAGCCGTGTGTTACACATCACCTTTGAAGATACGGTATACGCCCAGTCAAGACCGGCGCCTCTACGGGAATCAGGTGAGCGTTACAGAACGCAAAGCCTACCACAAAACTCCCGTCCAGGCGCTATGGAAACCTCGGATACCGACCAGCTAGCCCAGTTACTTGGGGAACTAAGGGCAGAAGTGCATGCAGCCCGTCAGGAAACGAACGCTCTAAGAAGGGAACTGATTATTTCCAAGGAGCGAACAGATGATCTCGCTAGACAATTGCTACAGTCACAAGCCGGACAGACCCCGTTACCCGCATCTGGGGGAAATCTTCCTTCTACATCCTCTATGAATCCAGTGCAGATCAACCTACCTGGGAATGTACCTCTGGCTCCGCCCGAACGATTTTCTGGTGACCCAAAGAGGTTTGCAGTATTTATCAATCAGTGCCGGTTGCATTTCTTATGCCGGCCAGCAGCCTTTCCAACTGATCAAGCTAAAGTAGCTTTCGTGCTTTCGTACCTTAGTGGCAATGCGGCAGACTGGTCGATCCCTCTAGTAAATCAAGATGATCCGGTCCTCCATGATTTTCAAGCTTTTCAGCTCAGTATGGAAAAACTGTTTGCAAGACATTCACAGGGGCAGGCCTTGGACAATGAGCTTCTTTCGTTGCGACAAGGTAATCAAGACCTTTTGGCTTATATTGCGTCTTTCAACAGACTGATAGTGGAAACTCAATGGCCTGAGGACAAAAGGATTACGCTGTTTTATAGAGGTCTATGTGGAGAGCTCAAAGATGTGTTAGCCCAAGTAGTGAATCCCCCACAAGATTGTTCGGACTATATAGACTTAGTCGTTCAAGTAGATCACAGACTGCAGAACAGGAAGGCCGATCGTTCCAAGTTTGATGCTCGAGTATTTTCCAAACCGCCAACTCCTTCCAAAGGAGTAGACTCCGGGGAACCCATGCAAATAGGGGGTCTGAAAGGTCCTCTAACACAAAAGGAGCGGGAAAGGAGAAAACAGTTGCAATTATGCCTCTATTGCGGAAACTCAGGGCACTTTCTTCGAGACTGTCCGGTGAAACCTGCCAAGAAGGCAGTAGGAGCTGCAGTTACCAAAGTTACAAACTCTGAGCAGGGAAACGACCTCGCCCGACAAGAATAGAGGTCCTCTTGCCGAGCGTGAAAACCAGTTCCGTGACCTCGCATTTCGTGACACCTATGGTCCTCATTAGCCCTGATAATCCGGATCGATTACATGCAATTGAAGCTTACGTCGACAGCGGTGCCATCGGCAATTATGTGGATCATGAAATGGTTTTGAGGATGAATCTAACTCTTTGTCCCAAGGCTGTAAAGGACGTCATTACTACGGTGGATGGTACGGAGATAGCCTCCGGGCCAGTAACGCATACCACTCAAGAGGTGACGCTAGTAAGTCAAGATGGACACCATGAGAAGATCGTGTTCGATGTGATCAAGGCCCCTCAGTTTCAGATTATTCTAGGAATACCTTGGTTAGAGAAACACAATCCTCTGATCGATTGGCGAGCAAGAACGGTCCAGTTTCCAGAATGTGTCTCTACTTGTCACCCTCCACCTGGTGTTGCACTGGCAGCAATTTCTTCAGAGACTCCCCAGTTACCTCCCGAATACCTAGAATACCAAGATGTTTTCCGGAAGGACCAGGCTAACTCTCTACCTCCTCATAGGTCTTATGACTGCCAGATAGACCTGATACCTGGATCTACTCCTCCTTGTAGTAGAATTTATGCCCTCACCGAGCCTGAGAACCTTCACCTTCGACAATACCTGGATCAATACCTGGCAAATGGGTTTATTCGTCCTTCCAAGTCCCCTGCTTCTTCAGCTTTGTTCTTCGTTCCAAAAAAGGAAGGAGACCTTAGAACTTGTATAGATTATCGCTCCCTGAACCAGATCACCGTTAAGAATAGATATCCGTTACCTTTGATCCCTGAACTCCTGGACCAAGTCAGAAAAGCATGCATATATACAAAGCTGGAACTTAGAGGAGCTTACCAATTGGTACGAGTAAAAGAGGGCGATGAATGGAAGACGGCCTTCCGCACCAAGTATGGGCTATTTGAATATCAGGTCATGCCCTTCGGACTTTGCAATGCCCCGGCCGCCTTTCAATATTTTATGAACGATGTCCTCAGAGAGCTCATAGATGTGTGTGTTGTTGTTTACATTGACGACATCCTCGTTTATTCTTCATCGGAATCTGAACATCGGAAACACGTGAAAATGGTCCTCGAAAGATTGCGTCAACACAAACTTTTCGCTAAGTTGGAAAAATGTGTTTTCAACGTGACTGAAGTTGAATTCTTGGGATTCATATTATCACCTGGCAGAGAGCGTATGGATTCAAAGAAGGTCGATGCAGTTCTCAAATGGCCGTCACCATCCTCTGTAAAAGGTGTGCAAAGCATGTTAGGCTTCGCTAACTTTTACCGCAGGTTTATCCCCGAATTCTCTCGAATAGTCCAGCCCATCACTGCCTTGTTAAAGAAAAACAAACGTTTTGAATGGTCTACCGAGGCGGAACAAGCTTTCCAGGATTTGAAGACTAAATTTATCTCTGCACCAATCTTAAAACACCCTCGCCCCGAACTCCCCTACATCGTGGAAACTGATGCTTCAAGCCTTGCCATGGGGGCAGTTCTATCACAAAAGGACCCGGTAACCAATCAGTTGCATCCCGTGGCATTTTGGTCCCGCAAATTCTCGCCTCCTGAAATCAATTACACGATTACTGACAAGGAACTTCTGGCTATCAAGACTGCCTTTAAGGCTTGGCGGCATTATCTGCTGGGGGCCCGACACACCGTTACTGTGATTACGGATCACCGAAACCTGCAATATTTGAAAACCGCAAAAGCCCAATCCTCTAGACAACTCCGTTGGGCATTATTCTTTGCCGAGTTTGACTTCATAATTACCTATCGACCTGGTACAAAGAACGGTAAAGCTGATGCCCTTTCTCGGATGGGAGTGGAAGAACACTTGATCAACCCTAAACCTGTACCAATCATTCCCGAACAAAGAATTCTGGGTGTAATCGCCACAGAATCCATAGAGGAAGTTAAGGATAAAGCCAGGCAACTTGTAACTCCAGCAGACATACAGAATTGGCATCTGCAGGGAAAGGACTTTGCAGTAAAGGACAACTTATTGTATTTCCAAGAACGATTATACCTACCCAGCACAGATTTACAGAAAAAAGTAATCTCTTGTTATCACGATTCTTTAATGGAAGGACATCCCGGTATGGCCAAGACCTCAGAAAAGATCAAGCGCTACTTCTGGTGGCCGTCTTGGAAAAAAGATAGCATATCTTGGCATATGCTTTCTATGGACTTCATCACCGATCTACCTCCATGCTCCGGATACAATACGATTCTAGTAATCGTGGACTTATTCTCCAAGATGGCGCATTTCATTCCGCTCAAAGGCTTGCCAACAGCAGCAACTCTGGCCCGAGAATTTCTCGAAAACATCGTCCGACTGCACGGTTTTCCTTCGGTTCTAATTTCGGATTGAGGTAGTCAATTTATTTCTCATTTTTGGCGAAGTTGCTGTCGGTCGGCTCAAATTGATGTGAGACTATCGACCAGTCACCACCCTCAGACCGACGGACAAACCGAGAGGACCAATCAAACTCTGGAACAGTATTTACGCTGCATGCTGCAACAAACTGAAAAAACTTGGAAAGACATCCTTTGGATAGCCGAATATGCCTACAATAACTCTGTCCATTCGGGAACTGGGAAAACCCCGTTTTTTCTTTTGTACGGCAGTCACCCTCGAACCTCGGAGTTGGATCCCCTCCAAGACCTTGAAACACCAGCAGTAGACTACCTGCATTCTACAATCACCCAAGCCTTTAAGGAAGCTGTTTCTCACCTTCAAAGGGCTAAAGAACAATACAAGAAAGGAGCAGATCAACATCGGAAGGAAGCCCCTCAATATCAAGTAGGGGATCAAGTCTGGTTATCCACCAAATATCTACCTCTAAAAGGGCCACGCACATTCAACCCAAGATACCTTGGTCCCTATTCCATCACTACCATAGTAAACCCAGTAGCGGTCAAGTTGGACTTGCCCCCGCACATGAAGATACATCCGGTCTTCCACGTCTCTCTATTAAAACCCGTGCAACCTCAAACCCGACTAACTAAATCTCCAAAACCTATCCTAGTTGATGGAGAACTCGAGTTTGAAGTCAAAAGCATTCTGGACTCCAAGATCTCCAAATCTAAACTATTTTACCTAATTGAATGGAAAGGCTATGGCCCCCAAGAGAGATCCTGGGAACCTGCTGAATATGTCCACGCTCCTCGCCTAATCAAAAGATTTCACCGAACATTTCCTGACAAGCCAAAACCCCCGGAGAAGCCCGGTTTGGGAGGGGCCTTGAGGGGGGGTACTGTCATGATCTCTGCTTCCAAAAGGTCAGGGTTTTCCCAACTCCCTTATAAGCAGATCCATAACCCAGGTTCCGAGTGCCAACCAGTCCCAATTGGGACCTTTTGGACCCAGTCCTGGCGCCAGTGGCACCAGGCTCATAAATATGCCCAGTCCCAGCGCTGGAAGCGCCGGGCTCATAATGCTTGGGTGGACTTACCTGCAGCAGACCATGCTGCTTACTTGCCTGCCAGTTGAGCCTCTGATCCTCTTCTGTTTGGAACTACTTTTCCTGTTGGGTGGGGCAGGAGCCACTCCCTAGATTCAGAACACTGGAACTCTTCTGGAAAGCAGGAACTCTTTTCTTACCTAGGCGTGGCTGTGGAAGGAGACACCTAAGCACTACAGGAGGCTATTTAAACCACACCCAATGGATGAATCTTGCTTTGCGTTATTCTGCATCCTCTGCAGCAGAACGCTCATCGTGTCTTCTGCATCTGATCCTGGGCCTAAGGAAAAAGGCTTACCATCCTGAATCCAGTCTTCAGCAACACCTATAAAGACAAGAAAGAACAGGTTAGCATTACGGTCTTCAGTGACAGTTCTTCACTTACCTGGTCCATCGGCTGTCACCAACGCCTCGCGCTGCATTCCGGCATCTGAAAGACAAAGGCTTACCTACTCTTCGTGCGCTCCGGAGGTCTTCACACTGCATTCCGGCATCTGAAAGACAAAAGCTTACCAACTCTTCGCACGCTCCGGAGGCCTTCGGCGCTGCATCCCGCATCTGAAAGACAAAACAAGGTGCGTTTAAAGACATTGGGGAACTTTAATACTCACGTGCCATTACTCCTTTCCACATCTAACCCAGTGGGTATTCCGGCACCCTGCAGCCGCTCCGAACTTGTTCCTGCAAAATAAAAAGACAGTTAGAGCGCATCGTGAAGCAGGCAACAAGCGCTTACTTACGTGCTTCCAGGCGCTTCTATTCATCACACGGGCTCCATCTTCAACTCACTTCAGCCCGTCATCCGCCATCGCCGGAACCCTGCAAAACAAGAAACATCATTACTAAAGACTTTAAAGACATTAGAATTACTCGAAACTTACCGTTCGTGCAGTAAACGACGGACAGCAGTCCTCTGAAGTCAAGAGGCCTGCTCCCCTTATCCAGTGAAGAAACTGGTTACAGCACCCTGCCCCGAGGCAGATGGAGAGCACGGCGTTCACTTACCTAAGGTGAGAGCGTTAACCTTTGGGGTTCTACAGGAGAAGAGAAAGGGAAGAAGAGAGAGACATTCAATAACCCAGTTCATTAATCCCATATTTTCTATCTGCAGACATCTTACCCTTCGAGTCAGACATACAGTGCACAGAGGTCCAGCCCAAAGAGCCAGCCGTGTGTTACACATCACCTTTGAAGATACGGTATACGCCCAGTCAAGACCGGCGCCTCTACGGGAATCAGGTGAGCGTTACAGAACGCAAAGCCTACCACAAAACTCCCGTCCAGGCGCTATGGAAACCTCAGATACCGACCAGCTAGCTCAGTTACTTGGGGAACTAAGGGCAGAAGTGCATGCAGCCCGTCAGGAAACGAACGCTCTAAGAAGGGAACTGATTATTTCCAAGGAGCGAACAGATGATCTCGCTAAACAATTGCTACAGTCACAAGCCGGACAGACCCCGTTACCCGCATCTGGGGGAAATCTTCCTTCTACATCCTCTATGAATCCAGTGCAGATCAACCTACCTGGGAATGTACCTCTGGCTCCGCCCGAACGATTTTCTGGTGACCCAAAGAGGTTTGCAGTATTTATCAATCAGTGCCGGTTGCATTTCTTATGCCGGCCAGCAGCCTTTCCAACTGATCAAGCTAAAGTAGCTTTCGTGCTTTCGTACCTTAGTGGCAATGCGGCAGACTGGTCGATCCCTCTAGTAAATCAAGATGATCCGGTCCTCCATGATTTTCAAGCTTTTCAGCTCAGTATGGAAAAACTGTTTGCAAGACATTCACAGGGGCAGGCCTTGGACAATGAGCTTCTTTCGTTGCGACAAGGTAATCAAGACCTTTTGGCTTATATTGCGTCTTTCAACAGACTGATAGTGGAAACTCAATGGCCTGAGGACAAAAGGATTACGCTGTTTTATAGAGGTCTACGTGGAGAGCTCAAAGATGTGTTAGCCCAAGTAGTGAATCCCCCACAAGATTGTTCGGACTATATAGACTTAGTCGTTCAAGTAGATCACAGACTGCAGAACAGGAAGGCCGATCGTTCCAAGTTTGATGCTCGAGTATTTTCCAAACCGCCAACTCCTTCCAAAGGAGTAGACTCCGGGGAACCCATGCAAATAGGGGGTCTGAAAGGTCCTCTAACACAAAAGGAGCGGGAAAGGAGAAAACAGTTGCAATTATGCCTCTATTGCGGAAACTCAGGGCATTTTCTTCGAGACTGTCCGGTGAAACCTGCCAAGAAGGCAGTAGGAGCTGCAGTTACCAAAGTTACAAACTCTGAGCAGGGAAACGACCTCGCCCGACAAGAATAGAGGTCCTCTTGCCGAGCGTGAAAACCAGTTCCGTGACCTCGCATTTCGTGACACCTATGGTCCTCATTAGCCCTGATAATCCGGATCGATTACATGCAATTGAAGCTTACGTCGACAGCGGTGCCATCGGCAATTATGTGGATCATGAAATGGTTTTGAGGATGAATCTAACTCTTTGTCCCAAGGCTGTAAAGGACGTCATTACTACGGTGGATGGTACGGAGATAGCCTCCGGGCCAGTAACGCATACCACTCAAGAGGTGACGCTAGTAAGTCAAGATGGACACCATGAGAAGATCGTGTTCGATGTGATCAAGGCCCCTCAGTTTCAGATTATTCTAGGAATACCTTGGTTAGAGAAACACAATCCTCTGATCGATTGGCGAGCAAGAACGGTCCAGTTTCCAGAATGTGTCTCTACTTGTCACCCTCCACCTGGTGTTGCACTGGCAGCAATTTCTTCAGAGACTCCCCAGTTACCTCCCGAATACCTAGAATACCAAGATGTTTTCCGGAAGGACCAGGCTAACTCTCTACCTCCTCATAGGTCTTATGACTGCCAGATAGACCTGATACCTGGATCTACTCCTCCTTGTAGTAGAATTTATGCCCTCACCGAGCCTGAGAACCTTCACCTTCGACAATACCTGGATCAATACCTGGCAAATGGGTTTATTCGTCCTTCCAAGTCCCCTGCTTCTTCAGCTTTGTTCTTCGTTCCAAAAAAGGAAGGAGACCTTAGAACTTGTATAGATTATCGCTCCCTGAACCAGATCACCGTTAAGAATAGATATCCGTTACCTTTGATCCCTGAACTCCTGGACCAAGTCAGAAAAGCATGCATATATACAAAGCTGGAACTTAGAGGAGCTTACCAATTGGTACGAGTAAAAGAGGGCGATGAATGGAAGACGGCCTTCCGCACCAAGTATGGGCTATTTGAATATCAGGTCATGCCCTTCGGACTTTGCAATGCCCCGGCCGCCTTTCAATATTTTATGAACGATGTCCTCAGAGAGCTCATAGATGTGTGTGTTGTTGTTTACATTGACGACATCCTCGTTTATTCTTCATCGGAATCTGAACATCGGAAACACGTGAAAATGGTCCTCGAAAGATTGCGTCAACACAAACTTTTCGCTAAGTTGGAAAAATGTGTTTTCAACGTGACTGAAGTTGAATTCTTGGGATTCATATTATCACCTGGCGGAGTGCGTATGGATTCAAAGAAGGTCGATGCAGTTCTCAAATGGCCGTCACCATCCTCTGTAAAAGGTGTGCAAAGCATGTTAGGCTTCGCTAACTTTTACCGCAGGTTTATCCCCGAATTCTCTCGAATAGTCCAGCCCATCACTGCCTTGTTAAAGAAAAACAAACGTTTTGAATGGTCTACCGAGGCGGAACAAGCTTTCCAGGATTTGAAGACTAAATTTATCTCTGCACCAATCTTAAAACACCCTCGCCCCGAACTCCCCTACATCGTGGAAACTGATGCTTCAAGCCTTGCCATGGGGGCAGTTCTATCACAAAAGGACCCCGTAACCAATCAGTTGCATCCCGTGGCATTTTGGTCCCGCAAATTCTCGCCTCCTGAAATCAATTACACGATTACTGACAAGGAACTTCTGGCTATCAAGACTGCCTTTAAGGCTTGGCGGCATTATCTGCTGGGGGCCCGACACACCGTTACTGTGATTACGGATCACCGAAACCTGCAATATTTGAAAACCGCAAAAGCCCAATCCTCTAGACAACTCCGTTGGGCATTATTCTTTGCCGAGTTTGACTTCATAATTACCTATCGACCTGGTACAAAGAACGGTAAAGCTGATGCCCTTTCTCGGATGGGAGTGGAAGAACACTTGATCAACCCTAAACCTGTACCAATCATTCCCGAACAAAGAATTCTGGGTGTAATCGCCACAGAATCCATAGAGGAAGTTAAGGATAAAGCCAGGCAACTTGTAACTCCAGCAGACATACAGAATTGGCATCTGCAGGGAAAGGACTTTGCAGTAAAGGACAACTTATTGTATTTCCAAGAACGATTATACCTACCCAGCACAGATTTACAGAAAAAAGTAATCTCTTGTTATCACGATTCTTTAATGGAAGGACATCCCGGTATGGCCAAGACCTCAGAAAAGATCAAGCGCTACTTCTGGTGGCCGTCTTGGAAAAAAGATATCAGAGACTTTATAATGTCCTGTGGAGTATGCGCCCAAAACAAGAGTCAAAAGGAAAGACCAGCAGGCCTCTTACGCCCTATTGACATCCCACCTCACCCTTGGCATATGCTTTCTATGGACTTCATCACCGATCTACCTCCATGCTCCGGATACAATACGATTCTAGTAATCGTGGATTTATTCTCCAAGATGGCGCATTTCATTCCGCTCAAAGGCTTGCCAACAGCAGCAACTCTGGCCCGAGAATTTCTCGAAAACATCGTCCGACTGCACGGTTTTCCTTCGGTTCTAATTTCGGATTGAGGTAGTCAATTTATTTCTCATTTTTGGCGAAGTTGCTGTCGGTCGGCTCAAATTGATGTGAGACTATCGACCAGTCACCACCCTCAGACCGACGGACAAACCGAGAGGACCAATCAAACTCTGGAACAGTATTTATGCTGCATGCTGCAACAAACTGAAAAAACTTGGAAAGACATCCTTTGGATAGCCGAATATGCCTACAATAACTCTGTCCATTCGGGAACTGGGAAAACCCCGTTTTTTCTTTTGTACGGCAGTCACCCTCGAACCTCGGAGTTGGATCCCCTCCAAGACCTTGAAACACCAGCAGTAGACTACCTGCATTCTACAATCACCCAAGCCTTTAAGGAAGCTGTTTCTCACCTTCAAAAGGGCTAAAGAACAATACAAGAAAGGAGCAGATCAACATCGGAAGGAAGCCCCTCAATATCAAGTAGGGGATCAAGTCTGGTTATCCACCAAATATCTACCTCTAAAAGGGCCACGCACATTCAACCCAAGATACCTTGGTCCCTTTTCCATCACTACCATAGTAAACCCAGTAGCGGTCAAGTTGGACTTGCCCCCGCACATGAAGATACATCCGGTCTTCCACGTCTCTCTATTAAAACCCGTGCAACCTCAAACCCGACTAACTAAATCTCCAAAACCTATCCTAGTTGATGGAGAACTCGAGTTTGAAGTCAAAAGCATTCTGGACTCCAAGATCTCCAAATCTAAACTATTTTACCTAATTGACTGGAAAGGCTATGGCCCCCAAGAGAGATCCTGGGAACCTGCTGAATATGTCCACGCTCCTCGCCTAATCAAAAGATTTCACCGAACATTTCCTGACAAGCCAAAACCCCCGGAGAAGCCCGGTTTGGGAGGGGCCTTGAGGGGGGGTACTGTCATGATCTCTGCTTCCAAAAGGTCAGGGTTTTCCCAACTCCCTTATAAGCAGATCCATAACCCAGGTTCCGAGTGCCAACCAGTCCCAATTGGGACCTTTTGGACCCAGTCCTGGCGCTAGTGGCACCAGGCTCATAAATATGCCCAGTCCCAGCTCTGGAAGCGCCGGGCTCATAATGCTTGGGTGGACTTACCTGCAGCAGACCATGCTGCTTACTTGCCTGCCAGTTGAGCCTCTGATCCTCTTCTGTTTGGAACTACTTTTCCTGTTGGGTGGGGCAGGAGCCACTCCCTAGATTCAGAACACTGGAACTCTTCTGGAAAGCAGGAACTCTTTTCTTACCTAGGCGTGGCTGTGGAAGGAGACACCTAAGCACTACAGGAGGCTATTTAAACCACACCCAATGGATGAATCTTGCTTTGCGTTATTCTGCATCCTCTGCAGCAGAACGCTCATCGTGTCTTCTGCATCTGATCCTGGGCCTAAGGAAAAAGGCTTACCATCCTGAATCCAGTCTTCAGCAACACCTATAAAGACAAGAAAGAACAGGTTAGCATTACGGTCTTCAGTGACAGTTCTTCACTTACCTGGTCCATCGGCTGTCACCAACGCCTCGCGCTGCATTCCGGCATCTGAAAGACAAAGGCTTACCTACTCTTCGTGCGCTCCGGAGGTCTTCACACTGCATTCCGGCATCTGAAAGACAAAAGCTTACCAACTCTTCGCACGCTCCGGAGGCCTTCGGCGCTGCATCCCGCATCTGAAAGACAAAACAAGGTGCGTTTAAAGACATTGGGGAACTTTAATACTCACGTGCCATTACTCCTTTCCACATCTAACCCAGTGGGTATTCCGGCACCCTGCAGCCGCTCCGAACTTGTACCTGCAAAATAAAAAGACAGTTAGAGCGCATCGTGAAGCAGGCAACAAGCGCTTACTTACGTGCTACCAGGCGCTTCTATTCATCACACGGGCTCCATCTTCAACTCACTTCAGCCCGTCATCCGCCATCGCCGGAACCCTGCAAAACAAGAAACATCATTACTAAAGACTTTAAAGACATTAGAATTACTCGAAACTTACCGTTCGTGCAGTAAACGACGGACAGCAGTCCTCTGAAGTCAAGAGGCCTGCTCCCCTTATCCAGTGAAGAAACTGGTTACAGCACCCTGCCCCGAGGCAGATGGAGAGCACGGCGTTCACTTACCTAAGGTGAGAGCGTTAACCTTTGGGGTTCTACAGGAGAAGAGAAAGGGAAGAAGAGAGAGACATTCAATAACCCAGTTCCTTAATCCCATATTTTCTATCTGCAGACATCTTACCCTTCGAGTCAGACATACAGTTCACAGAGGTCCAGCCCAAAGAGCCAGCCGTGTGTTACACATCACCTTTGAAGATACGGTATACGCCCAGTCAAGACCGGCGCCTCTACGGGAATCAGGTGAGCGTTACACATGGTTGCATGCATGGGTGCATGCAGTTGGGTGTGTCTGTTGAAGGATTAGACTATTGGGTGCAGTCCACAGGCCGGAGCCCATGGTCTCAAGAGCCTAGGGCTTCAGCTCACACACCGCAGCAATGCATGTGTGACTCTCTCTGATGGAGGGGGTTGCTTGCGGGGTGTGCAGATTGGTTGGAGTAGGTGCAATGTTGCGAACAGTATGTAGGTAGGTTTACCGTGACACATTACTTTGTGAATGGAAGTGGATACATACATACTATGTGAATGAAAGTGCACAGTGTTGTGTTTCTACATCGTGGTAAGTGTAGCAATTTTTCCTGTATGGCGCTGTGCAGGTTGGGTAGGAGTGCTGGTGGCAGTGCTGTGTATGTGGATTGTCTTAATAGGTGACATGGTGAAATGGATGGTGCCATTATTTATCAGTGAGAGTGTTGAAGGCCTAGACTGTTGGGTGCATGGCCGAATGCCGTAGGCCGTAGGCCATGCACTCAAGAGGCTTGCACTTTAGGACACTGGATTCTGCAGCAGTTACAGGGTGGTGCCCTGACGCAATAGAGCAGGAGCAGTGAGGTGCCATGCATGCATGTTTGGTTTTGCAGGTGAGGACACTGTTACAACATGGTAAAGTTTGTGATGTGTACTTGGCGAGGGTGGTGTGAAAAGGCATGCAGTGTGGGCACTGGGTTTGCACACTGTCAGTATGGAAGAGGATATGGTAGAAGTGCACCTTAAATGTGCTTGGTTACTATGCTGTGTGCTGATTTGTTGAAGTAGGGCCAATGTTGTGGAAAGGTTGTGCGTAGGTTGGTAGTGACACAATACTTTGTGAATGGCAGTGGGTATGGGTGATGGAGGCTGTGGTATGTTTGTGGATCCTGCTAATTGCGACCTGTTTTCGTGAATGGGTGCTTTCTGGTAAGAGGGAGTTTGGTTGAAGTGCAGTTATGTATGTTACGTTTGTGCACAATGTTAGCTGCCCACATGGTCGCATGCATCGATTCATAGTGTTGTTCTGGGTGTGGGCAAGGGTGGACTGTTGTGTGATGGCAAAAGGTGTGCTGGGTGCGCAGCAGGATACATTGTGGATGCTCAAATGCGGCATCCTGTAGGAAAAGTTTCTGGTGGAGGGGCTTTGGAAGCAAAGTGAACGTGTTCTCAGAGTGTTTAATGGGAAATATGGAGTTGTGTACAGAAATGATAGCGTGCAATGCTGAGGTTCAGTAAGTGATTAGTGCAGGCGTTTTTGAAAATGTCATAGTCGCCAATAGCCGCCATTAATAGAGTGTGAAAATGGGAAAATGTGAGTACAAAGGGAAGAAGTATTGTGTCTGCTTTACTGGGGCGTGACCCTAGCTGTAGCTCGGAAAGCGCATGTGCCACATCATGGCCTTCTGAGCATGCAGCCTTCGCAAACAGAACTGTGGGGATCTTGAATGAGGATTCAAGGGTGTGGTTCACCGGAAGGGGCGGTGACATATTTACCCAAAGTTCGATGCAGTGAAATTGGCAGAGATGGACAGATGGCGAGTGCTTACAGTCGGTGATACCTTTGTGCACGATCTGCACAGGCATGCTGTGGAAAGAGGCTTCGATACTGACTTTCAGTTGGAAGGAGTGCAGGCTTTTTGGGGCACAGTTTATGAGTTGGGTTTCGGGTGCATGGATCTCCTTTGGAAATGATTGGTCTCTATACGTACACTAGATAGAGGTGGTGGTCGTGCATTTTTTAGGACTATATTTGGTTCGCATGTCAAGCTCAGGTTTGCTCGCTTACTTAAAAAAGTTGATGACAGCTGTGATGCAGACATTTCCTACTGCAAAGGTGATTTTCTCATTGATGACACCAAGAGGACATTGGGAGCATGGCGGTATAATTTGTCCACAGCCAGAGGTTGGGAGACGTTGGATAAACAGAAGCATGTGCGACTTTATGTGCAGTGCTGGGATGTTCTGCACCAACTATGAAAGCATTAATAACCAGCAAGATTTCCAGTGGTTCCAAGGAAATGGCATTTTTTTTACTTCTATTGGCAATACTGTTGTGTTTGCCACTCTGCATAAAGCTTTGCAGAGAATCCTGTAGCAATGTAAGATAACCGTTCATCTTCAGTCGAGAAAATTGTCAGGAGGAGAAGCAAACGGACAGTGAGCAATAGAGAGAAAAACAAGAAAAAAAATGGATGAATGCACAAACATAAAAAAAACACAACAAAAACAAAACAAAAAAATATATAAGTGATTTTAGACACAATCCTAAAGACACAATCTCCACCCCTGTCTTACATACCCCCCCCTTCTCCCCTGAAACCCCTCCAGTTTCTAGCACGGTAATGCTGCGGATTCCGCTGGACTTTGATTAGACATGGCAGATCCGGCTGTTTTTAGGTTGGCACCTATAACATTGCCACTGTAGAGGCTAAGCCATTGGGAAATGTGGTTGCTGGTTGTGGTGTGTACACAAACACTGCACAGGTCTGTTTGCACAGATAAATGAAGGAGGCTATGGTGAAAGTGTGCAAGGTAAGGGGCATGCATCCTGTTTGTATGCATGACCTGCATGCACTTGCTTAACGTTGCTAATATACATTCCCTGCTGCTTTTGTGGGATCCCTTTTCCGACATTTGTAGTACATGCATTACAATGGGAAGACCATATTGTCAAGCGTACAAGGTAAGTGACAGGCATCATGTTGTTATGATTGCAGTGTGTGCATCATATAATATGATGTGCTATGATATTTTGTGCCACTTGTATCGCGTCACCATACGAGTGTGTGAAGCCGTGCCGAGCAAAGGGAGGCGGGACAGAGGCCACACAGATACATTGATTCCTCTAGGCCAGCTGACATTGAGAGTGTGCAAGTGAAAGGGAAGGGGGAGGGCAAAGTGCAGTACATGGGAACAATAAAAAATAGAAATACATTCAACTACGCCCAGTGCTGGCAAGTGCAAGGCTAAGTATAGACATCAAGTGGTGGCTGGACTGTTAAGCTTTTAGAAAACAATCCCCAAGTGTGGGGGTTGGCAGAAAACCAGTGCAGGGGTGGAACTGTAGGGAGGGAGGTGGCCTGGGGCACAGATTATAGAGAGGGTCAGAAACCAGTGCAGAATACTTTTTAGCCAGGAAGTGAGCATGGGAGAGGAGGGGAAAAAGAAGCAGCACATGGAAAGGTTTTCAGGTGCTTTCACAGCCTACAATGCTTATGCTCAAGATCCAGGGAGACAGAGAGCGTGTTGCACAGGGAGGCCCCAGCAGAAGAAACACATCTACCACCATCTGGTTGCGTGTAGAAGCAACTGACCCGGAGGAAGTAGAAGGCGGATGAGGCAAGAGCTGGAGCAAGCAGATATTTAGGAAGTGAGAGTGCCAGGTATTGAGGTCCCAGGGACTAGAAGGCCTTCTGCATAATGCACAGGGCTTTTACTTTATTGTTCGCAGCCACTGGGAGCTATTGCAGCCATTTTAGTCTAGCACAGATACAATCCCTGCCGTTCAGGCGAAGGACAAGTTGCGCTCTCTTCTTATGGATGAGTTGCTGAGGGCGCAGAGTGGAAGCTGGCAGATTTAAAAAGATCCTGTGGCAACAGTGCAATGAACAAAGCACCACACCCGTGCAGACACTCACCTTTGGAAAGTGACTGTCGGTTGCTAAGATACATTCAGTGGTGGCTTTAATGACTTTTTTTTATGAGTTATTTAGTATGTGGGTTAGTGGGGAACAATTTGCGTACCATTGTGGGAAGGGAAGAACAGAGTCTCTGTTTCGCTAATATAGTATATGATATGGGTAAATGAAAACATTGCAAGCACATACCAACAAATTGCCACTTCATGGTAGGAGATGGGAGGAACATCAGTATGCGTTTTAAACATGTAGTGGACTTAGAGACAGATATCGTGCGCAGAGGCACTTATAACAGAGTTCTGACCATACTGCCAAAAAATGTTCATACCTTTGTTTTGTGGTGATGGGTGCTTATGTGGATGAATGTGCATGTATAACTCCTGGAATGTTTCACTGAACTTTCCACTGGATGTGCTTCCCAATAATAGCACACGTGCAGGCTGATTTTGTAACGGTACATATGAAGTCTTGTGGAGAACTGTCATTGTAAAATGGTGAAGTCTTGGAGGGCATTGTTGGATGCATGTGCGAGTAATTACCAATATCTAATAAGGGCGTGGTGGGAAGAGGATAGTGAAAAGGGAAGAAGGACTGTTCATGATTTACTGGGGCACGGCTCTCGCGATACTTTGCGATACTAAGAGTATCTAGCCTAATGTAAACCAAGGCTCCCATTTATATATACCTATTAACGATGCCCAGAGTAGGAGTATAATAACAAGGAGCATATATTTCAACAACGCCTTCTTTTATTCTCTCTAGCACTCTGCTATTAGCTATCGGCACTGACCACAACGATAGCGTTGTACTAAAGAATACACATCGGGGTCCTCTTTCGCCAAGTGGAGTAACCTCCCCGAATAAGGTAAGCCCACAACAAGCGTCAACTATGATCATCTCCGTTTTGTCTTGATCACATCGGATACACTTACCGAAAAGCAAATTTGAACTGTAATAGTAAGGAACCCTTCTTTGTGGTTAATTACAGGCACAATTTGGTGCTTTAATTGTTAATTAACGAATGATTCTTCAAAAACGGTTACAAGTCTCCATTTTGACGAACTGCCTCCAAAAGGATTTATAGCTACAATATAAGCGGTAAGCCCATGCTTTTTACCCCATGCACTGAATTGCTCGAAGCAGAGCCTCCATGCCAATATGCTAACTAAACTATGCACATATAATTTGCAGGTCGTTCTGAAACTCAACTTCGAGTCCACTATCGACCAAGAGGACAAACCCCTGCTATATTCAGGAACCTACCTCTTTAACAACTACACGTCCAGACAAGACTAGGTAATTAATTAACTTAGTACTGTCCGATAAAATCAAATTATCTTAGAAGTTCATTAGGCACTTCTAGCTTACACTCTTCTTTTGTCTTTCATATCAACAGCCTACAGAAAGAACATTCAAGTGCATTATTTTCACTGCCAACAGGAAGAATTGTCTAAATGACATATGTATTAATAACATTTCCTGGTATTGTCTTTTGCGGTTTAACTGTTTTTTACTGATTGACTGTAACTTTTTAGATACAGTGACACTACTCCTGAAGAAAGTTCCTAGAATAATCAGAGAACTGAAACATGTCGAGTCTTCCCCAACTAGTCTAACACCCACTAGTTTTGATAAAATTACCCTCTATAAGAGGGCCTTCAGATCAGGGTAAGGTAGTAATTATTCCCTACAAATATCTCAAAAAACCTACCAATAGCACAATAGACATTTGCTATCAGATTATATTTAAATTCATGTGTCACAACTAAATTGTCTGTTTTTTAGACAGTGTGTATATGTTTTACTGTACGAAGTGAATGGAATTTTTCCATCGCTTCTTTTACAAAAATTGTTGAACTGTGTATTTTCTAATGAAATGAATATTAAAAGATGATCGATTAAGTATTTTCTACAGCCTTCATTTAATGCCTATAAACTGTAGAATTGTTGATATGAGCTAACTACCTCCTATGTCTATTATAACATTCAGCACTTATTACATGCTGGCCAATGGAAATGCGATTGTTGTTTTCGTCCAATCAGGTGGTTAGAGTGTACGTCACAGGAAAGGGCAGCCATATTTGGTTTCATTACTGTGTGTAGTGAGCCTGGCAGAGATGGCGAGACGCATAGTCTTCATAGTGGGTGATTGATTTGTGCTAGATCTGCTCCAGTATGTCATGGAGAGAGGCCTTAATGGCAATTTGAAATTGGACGAAGTGGACGCTTTGTGGTGCGGTGTCCCTGTCCATACTTTCGACCATTTGCTTGCAGAATGTCGACGAGTGGTCACTTTAGGAACTGTACATGTTGTGGTAGTGGTTAAGAAATTTTGGCAGTGGTGGACAGTTGATGTTAGGTGCCCTGCCCAGAGTTGGGGTGTGTTATCGGGCTGCAAATGGGAGCAAGTTGTAGTTACCCTGCCAAGGTAGCTACGTCAGAGAAAATGTTTAAGAATGGGTTTGCTACCATAAATTGCGCACACAACCACGGTTGTTAGAGCTAATTGAGCATTATTTAATACAGATCAAAAACAGCCGACACGTGTTTCGAGCTTCAACACTCTTTTTCCAGGCTGCGCAGTCAAACCCATAATTTTTTGCAAATGTACATATTTAACATCATATGTATACAACATAATATAACAAAGTCAACAGGCCCGAACAGCAAATAATAGTAATCCAACACAAAAGATCAATGTGCATTGACAAAAAATAATAATCAATAGTTAAAGAAACACCACATATTGATATTCATGAAAAGGATATGATATGTTGGCAATATGGTTAGCCATCCATAGAAGACAATGAGCACACATAGTGAGGGAAAACAAAAGGTAAAATTAATAAACAACTTATTGGATTAAGAGCAGTCATGTAAGCACAACCATGGTCACCCATTGTGCTATGTAATTAAACGGCAAATTTGCCTCATCCAATATTAGGAATTTACCTTGTAAGAGCTTGTACCAGAAGACTAGAAAAAAACAGAGAAAAAATATAAGATCAGCATGCCACAGTGAACCACTGGGCACATTCCGAGTTTGGGAATTAAAGTTCAACTAAATAATGTACATAATCATAATAACTAGCTGATTAACCTTACCTATAGAGTTATACGTGAGAGAAAAGAAAAATATATGGGGTGCATTCACCGGCTCCACTGCAATATAAAATTGATATGTGTTACCTGTATTTCACGTGCAACTAATGTAAAACAAGTTAAATAAAATAATTTTAGGCATGCATAAACATACCTATATAGTTGCAGTTGCAATTAAACCACTGTCCAAGGGTAATAATTGTCCAAGATATGAGGGTCAGCATGGGAGCACCACGAGATTCAAGGAGAGACAAAAACAAACAACAGCCGTTTTTTACGGATGCTAACCGGGCCTCCAATAATGCACGCAAAGTTAAGAGAGAGTCACATGCGTATGGCCCCTGCCCTTGGCAGATGAGCAGGGGTCTGCACGAAAGACTTCGCTTACCGGCGTTTCTGCACGTAGAGGCAAAACAGGAGCCTCGCGCATGCAAGAAACGCTCCTGTAAATACAAGTTGATTGTGCTGATGACTGCAAGGCTAAAACCCGGAGACACAGCACAATCGGGCGGCCATATTGGAGGTAGAATTGACAGAAAGCAGATATACCAAAAAGGCAGCCAGTAGCCCGCATTTTGGTAATGCCTGTTCTTAGGTGCTGAAATTAAGTACTTAATAAACTGGTTGTGTGCGCAATTTATGGTAGCAAACCCATTCTTAAACATGTTGTGGTAGTGCACTATGGAGCATTGCTTTTGGGTTCCACAGCTTGTGCAAGTGTGTACCGTCAACTCAAAAAGATGATGAAAGAAGTGCAGCACATTTTTGCCAGTGCGAAGGTGCTTTTCTCATGTATACCACCAAGTCCAGTATATAACTATTCCCAGTGCTCCAGATAAGATTTAGAGGTGGGAGTATTTTACTCCCTATTTTTAAACTTTGAGAGTAAATGTGATTTTAAGAGAGTAAAAATGACTTTTCTCTTTTGCAAGAGAGTAAAATGTATGTGACATCCAGCCGATATGTGCAAAAACTGTATGGAAATCATTACTGTGCGGCAGCTTTCCGCATTGTAGCAGAAAACAACTTTCATTATTTCTCTAAGGTCTGGCCATTTGATCTCTCCTGAATATATTTAAATGTTGAAATCACAAAAACCTAACCAATTACATAGTAAAGCAAACATTAATTGCATTGTGTGTTTTGAGGTTCGATAGCAGAATTGTCTTTTGATGTTTAATGAAAGTCCTAATTTCCTGAAGCTATTACTTGTAATAACTGCCGATACAAATCAGAAGCACTCTGCAAGCAATAATGGAAAAGTCCTACCTTGTCTTCGGTCTATCCTGAAGGAGTGAAAGTTTACCGGAGACCCCTTCCCGAACCTTCCAACACAGGTATCAAAAAGAGGGGTTCTCCGGGAAACCCTCTTAGAGGGACAAAAACCCGGTGTGGGTGTAGTCCTGTAGGTGGTTCGCGTAGTTCCCTCACGGCTGGAGTACAAAGTTTAACCAGATGGAGTCGCGATGAATTGGCTAAGGTGAGACTCTTCTGTGGGAATAGGATAGATAGCATTAAATAGTTATAACACCCTTCGCCTTATGGTACTCAAGGTTGAAATGAGTAAGATGTACCTGTGGGAGAATCCCAAGGAATGTTATGGAGAGTCCCTGATGGCTGATGATGCGGTCCGGTCTACTATTGGTTAAAGAAAAACAGAAGGGAAGTGTTTGCATAAGATTTTGTGAGAAGAGAAGTGAAGGGGGGCAAAGCCTGAATGTTTAGATCCCTACCTGTTGGGTAGACCAGGATGCAGAGATCGTGTGTTGAGTCTTGGGAGTTCGGGGGTAGTGTCGAGACGGGATCGACCAAAGGGTGAGAAGACCACTGAGTATTTCGTCCGTAAGACTGAGCCGGGTGGGGCAGCTGGGTCGGACTGAATAGGGGTATATAGAGGAAAGTCCTGTAGGGAATGTAAGCAAAGTAAAGTGAAGAAAGGCTTCCCCAAATCTACTCTATGAGAGGCGTGTATCGCAGTTTCAGTAACTCACGGAGCGGAGCTGTGATGAATCGTAGCAACGCGTAGTACTCCTGGCAACTCTCATTCATATCGTACTTCCGGAGTAGAGGGAGGAGTCTCGTTCTCGTCCTTCTCACGAATCACTAGACCGCTCCTCTGAGCTGGGGGCTCCCTGTTGGTGGTACGAAATCGCATCCGCGGCTGTAACCGCCAACGATGCCAGAGAGTAGGATGCCCAAATCTGGGTGTAACAGTATACCCCCTCCCCAAAGAAGTGAAACCAGGCTTGCCAGGATGAAGAAGATGAAAGGAGCGAATCAATCGGGAAGCATGGACGGCCGAAGCCGGCTCCCACGACCTTTCCGAAGGAGAATAACCCTTCCAGTCCACCAGGTATTGAAGGACACCACGATGATACCGAGAGTCACAGATACCCGAGACCTCATATTCGGGACCCGTATCGGTCATCACCGGCAGAGGGGCGGACACCGCCGTAAGATGAAAGCGGTTCCGTACATCTGGCTTCAATTGGGAGACATGAAAAGTCGGATGAATACGGCTCCAAGATCTGGGTAGCTGCAAGGTATAGGCCACAGGACCCCGTTTAGCCACTATGGAAAATGGTCCAAAATATCTGGGAGACAGTTTGGATGGGACAAGCCTTCTCGGTAGAAATTTGCTCGCCAACCAGACCCGTCCACCAATATGGAATTGTGGAGTTGGAGAACGATGTTTATCTGCTTGAGTTTTACTGCGCGTCTGGGCTTCTTGAAGAGCCAGGCGAGCAGTCCGATGTCCTAGTTGGATGGCGTCTACCAGTTTCTCCAGAGCCGGGAATTGTGCGTCCGGTGATGTGGCAACTGGGAAGACTGTAGGATGAAAGCCATAGGTGCAAAAAAAGGACTTGCTTTGATAGCCGAATGAGCCGCATTATTATAAGCAAATTCAGCCAACGGTAGTTGACGTTTCCAATTGTCCTGTGCAGAGGAGACATAACACCGAAGATACTTTTCCAGCGTCTGGTTGAGGCGTTCCGTCTGACCATTGGTCTGCGGGTGGAACCCAGAACTCAACGCTCGGGATATCCCTAGAAGGGAGCATAGTTGTTTCCAATATCTGGAAGTGTACTGTGGACCCCTGTCCGAAATGATGGTATCCGGAAGGCCATGTAGAGAGAAAATGCGTTCCAGAAATATGTGAGCCATCTGGGCTGCTGAAGGAACTGCGGGCAAAGGTATAAAATGAGCCATTTTGGTCAATGTATCTATGGTTACCATGATAGCGGTACAATCTTCCGATCTCGGTAGATCCACAATGAAATCTGTTGTAATTATTTGCCATGGTCTCTCCGGAATAGGGGTCGTGACCAGTTTTCCCATAGGTGGTCTCCGGGGAGATTTAGTCTGAAGACATATCGTGCATGACGCAATATAATCCCGGACATCAGTACGGACTGAGGGCCACCAAAAATGCCTCTGAACCAACTCGAGTGTTGAAGATTCCTCGGTGACCAGCTGCAAGTGAATCGTGACAAAGTCTCAATACTTCTTTTTGGAGAGTTGTATCCGGGACGTACACTTGTTCCCCTTTGAATAGGAGTCCTCTGCTGCTTGTCAATCCCTAATGAGACCATTTTCTGGTTCTACTGTCAGCAGTTCCTTAGTCTTGTCCTCCAGTGTTTGCAAGAAGTGATGGACTACAGGAACAAAAACTGCCTTTGGTAGGTTCTGCTCTGAAGGGGGATCTTCCCCGCAGGATCTTTGCGGGATAAAGCGTCGGCCCGGAGATTGGTATTTCCCGGGATGAAGGAAAATTTGATTTGATAGGGCGAGAAAAAATGCGCCCATCGTGCCTGTCGGCTGTTGCAGGTTTGTACATACTGGAGAGAACGGAGGTTGTGGTGATCAGTTCTTACTTCGATAGGGTATCGTGCTCCCAAAAGGAGATGTCGCCATTCTTCAAAGGCCCGCTTAATGGCTAGAAGTTCTTTTTCTAAGACTGTATAGTTGATCTTTGCCGGTGAGAGGGTCTTGGATAAGAAGGCTACAGGTCTTTCGATGTTATGACTGTCCGATTGAAGTAGAACCGCTCCAAGGGCATGTTTCGATGCATCCGATTCCACAATAAAAGGACGCTGTTGATCTGGGACTTTAAGTATCGGAGCCTGAGTAAAGAGGATCTTCAGGTGGTCAAATGCTTTCTGTCTCTCGGAGTTCCAAAGATATGGGGTGTCTTTTTTTAGCAATTGAGTGATGGGTTTAGTATAAGAAGAGAAGAGTGGAATGAAATGCCTGTAAAAATTGGCAAAACCTAGAAATCTTTGTATCTCTTTGATAGAACGAGGGGGAGGCCATTCCGTGATTGCGGAAACTTTTGCAGGATCCATAGCTATCCCTTCTTGGGAGAGAATATAACCCAGAAATGCTATGGTGGTCTTGTGAAACGCACATTTCTCTAATTTGCAATACAAATGGTTTTCCTGCAATCGGTGTAAAACCTCCTTCACTTGGGACTGATGTTCTTTCAAAGAGGGAGAAAAAATTAAAATGTCATCTAAGTAAACTATAACGTAATGAAGACTAATATCTGAAAAGATGTGGTCCATAAATCTTTGAAAAACTGCTGGAGCGTTCATAAGTCCAAAGGGCATGACTTTATACTGGAAATGACCAAAGGGCGTTCTGAATGCCGTTTTCCACTCGTCGCCAGCTTTGATGCGAATCAGATGATACGCTCCCCTTAGGTCTAATTTGGTGTAGAATTTGGCCCCTTGCACTGCTTCTAGTATGTCAGGAATAAGAGGCATTGGATATTTGTCCGGGATG
Organism: Ambystoma mexicanum; assembly: GCF_040938575.1. NCBI lineage: Eukaryota > Metazoa > Chordata > Amphibia > Caudata > Ambystomatidae > Ambystoma > Ambystoma mexicanum. The sequence goes on along the minus strand of NC_090921.1, from coordinate 1,330,241,967 downwards.
GTTATTTTGTTCAACCCTCTGAAGTCTATGCAAGGGCGAAGTTCCGATGTGTCTTTTTTCGGAATGAAAAAAAGCAAAGCGGCTGCCGGGGATGTGGATTCTGTAAGCAATCCGTTCTTGAGATGGGTGTGTAAGTACTCCTTTAAAACTTCTTTCTCTCTTGCCGACAGAATATACATCCTGCCAAAAGGAAGGGGGGGGGGGGGTCTGGGACTAAGTCTATGGCACAATCATCTCTTCTGTGAGGTGGGAGTTCTGAAAACTCTGGGTGAGAAAATACGGGACGAAAACGTTCGTATTCAGGAGGCAAGGAAGAGACCTCGTTGACTACAGTAGTCGAGACCCCGGGATCTGGCATTTGCTCTACCTTGGGGGAGTTTACCAATTGGTGATGTTGTACACATCGTTCAGAACCCAAGAAAATTGTGCCTGCTGCCCAGTTAATATAGGGATTATGGTGTCTTAGCCAGGGCAGCCCTAAGATGATTGGGTAATGGGCTGTTTTGATTATGTCAAACTCTATATTCTCTTGATGTGAAGCAACCACCATCAACAAGGGCAAGGTTTGATCCTTAATGGGTCCTGATGTAAGCGGACTTCCGTCCACGCTTTCCACATGTATGGCCATTTCTTTTGCGGTACGGGGAACGTTATGAGAGAGTGCCCAGTTATCATCTACGCACCACTATCAATGAGGGCAGGAACATTAAGTAAAAAAGTGTTGTTCCTAGACAAAGAGATTTTCAAACTGATCATGATGCTCTCTGAGGAATGGACGGAAAACCCACCAGATATGTGAGAAGAGGGACTAGGTAAGGTGAAAGGACCGATGCCGTCGTCCCTTTTACGGTCGGGTACTGGCGTTTCCCTGCCCTGGTTTCCGGGGAGGGATCAGAGTACATTCCCTAATAGTATGGCTATTAGACCCGCAATACATGCATAAGCCTAGTGTTCTTCTTCGGGCTCGTTCTTCTGGGTTTAATGGACCTCTAGCTGTGCCTAATTGCATGGGTTCGTCTGAAGGGCCTGACTTAGGGGAGGTAAATACCTCTAGATGAGCTTGAGACCCTTTTCCCTTGTGTCTTTCTCTGTTCCTCTCCTGGAGACGGTAATACATTTGCATAACCAAGGCAATATATTCTGCGAGGTTTGTTGGTCTGGGAACACGGGACACTTCGTCCTTTAAGTCTTCTGACAGACCACGTCTAAATCGTGTCATTAGGGCTTCATCGGCCCAGGAGGTATCTGCGGCCATTCTTTTGAACGCCGTTATGTACGTAAGTATATCCTGACTACCCTGTTTTAAATCCAACAGTTTCTCTTGGGAAGCAACTACTACTTCCTGTCGGCTGAACATGCTTCGGATACTATTACAAAAAGCAGGGTATGAATCAAGGATTGGATTGTTGTTGGTGACTAATGGGGTGGCCCAGGCCAGAGCGGCTCCGGTCATCTGGGCAATCATGTGCCCTACTTTATCTCTATCAGTAGGGAAAAAGGCTGGTTTAAAAGTAAATTGGATCGTACAAGATTCCAGGAACTCCTTTACGGCATGTGGATTGCCGTCAAAGCGCCCTCCTGGTAAAGGCCCCGGGGGTACCTCCGAACTTTGGGCGGAACGCCCTACCTGTTGTTTAAGAGTGGCGTTCTCCTGTTTCAGTAATTGCACCTCAGCAGACATGTTCTGCATCGCTGCGACTAATTGCTGTATCTGTTGTTCCATTGTTGCCAGCTGAAATGCTTGTTCAAATAAATTTGAAAACGTACTCTATTTTTCTTTAGGCGTTGCTATCTGTAATAACTGCCGATACAAATCAGAAGCACTCGGCAAGCAACAATGGAAAAGTCCTACCTTGTCTTCGGTCTATCCTGAAGGAGTGAAAGTTTACCGGAGACCCCTTCCCGAACCTTCCAACACAGGTATCAAAAAGAGGGGTTCTCCGGGAAACCCTCTTAGAGGGACAAAAACCCAGTGTGGGTGTAGTCCTGTAGGTGGTTCGCATAGTTCCCTCACGGCTGGAGTAGAAAGTTTAACCAGATGGAGTCGCGATGAATTGGCTAAGGTGAGACTCTTCTGTGGGAATAGGATAGATAGCATCAGTTATACCACCCTTCGCCTTATGGTACTCAAGGTTGAAATGAGTGAGATGTACCTGTCGGAGAATCCCAAGGAATGTTATGGAGAGTCTCTGATGGCTGATGATGCGGTCCGGTCTACTATTGGTTAAAGAAAAAACAGAAGGGAAGTGTCTGCATAAGATTTTGTGAGAAGAGAAGTGAAGGGGGGCAAAGCCTGAATGTTTATATCCCTACCTGTTGGGTAGACCAGGATGCAGAGATCGTGTGTTGAGTCTTGGGAGTTCGGGGGTAGTGTCGAGACGGGATCGACCCAAAGGGTGAGAAGACCACTGAGTATTTCGTCCGTAAGACTGAGCCGGGTGGGGCGGCTGGGTCGGACTGAATAGGGGTATATAGAGGAAAGTCCTGTAGGGAATGTAAGAAAAGTAAAGTGAAGAAAGGCTTCCCCAAATCTACTCTATGAGAGGCGTGTATCGCAGTTTCAGTAACTCACGGAGTGGAGCTGTGATGAATTGTAGCAACGCGTAGTACTCCTGGCAACTCTCGTTCATATCGTACTTCCGGAGTAGAGGGAGGAGTCTCGTTCTCGTCCTTCTCACGAACCACTGGACCGCTCCTCTGAGCTGGGGACTCCCTGTTGGTGGTACGAAATCGCATCCGCGGCTGTAACCGCCAACGATGCCAGAGAGTAGGATGCCAAAATCTGGGTGTAACATTACTGCCAAATGGTATGCCAATGTTATCATACAACAGTGCAGAGAGGCAAGGACTCCATGCTGAATTCTATATCTAATCTAATGGTCAAATGATCATTTATATAGCACTTTTGTTAAAGCGCTGTACATACAACATATTTATCACAATTATCACCAAACCAAAGTCAGTACTCCTTTATCGACCTCGAAAGGGTGAAAGGTTGAGTTGGACTTGCCGGGATTCAAACCTGCAACCTACAGATCACACACAGATTGCAACGAGTGCTCAACCGGCTGAGCTATTTTATTGGCTAACATCCTTCAGAGGTCGGTTAACTGAGGTATAATAATCACAGTACCTAAATGTTGAACGAACCATTTATGATGCGCTACATAGTTAAATACCTATCCGGATTATCACAGGGACAGGTTTTGCTGAGTTTCTATTTGAATTATCAATGTAAATTTAATTTGGTTTTTAACAGTGCTTGCATTTCCTGGAGTCAGGTTTTGGATGTTTTAATTGTAGTCTTGAAGGTTTGAGTGGCTAGAACACCTGTGATTGGTGTAATGACAATCACTCACCCTTGAGCAAAGACTCTGCTGCCCCTGATCATTTATAGTAATGTACCCCATTGACTGCAAGGTTGAATGGATGTAAACTAGATTGTGCATAGTCATCATTTTACACACTGTTTTTAGAATTAGAGTGCAAATTAAATTATAAGTGTAAAAACGATGTGCCTCCGCATGATTGTGCACACAGCACCGGAACAAAATAAAATTGTGCAATAATGGTTTGCTTTCACTGGAAACAAGCATAATTTGTTACAACATGTTAATTCTCAATTGCAACTTAGTTTTCCATCTTATTAATTACACAATCCTAAAATTCTAGGAAAATATGCACAGTGCTTCTGAAGCTGAATGGAAAAAAAACATTCCTTTTATCACAGTGTGCAGTTTCTTTTTTTGAAAGGGTTCAGAGAAATACATTCTGTTTCAGGAGGTGGCTTGCAATTACATCCATGTAGATAAAAATCAAAAGAAGCCTTCTGGTTTCTGTCAAGTAACCTAACCTTTGCACTGCCCTCTGCTCTAAACCTGTGTGTAAATGTACACAGGAAAATAATAAAGCTGTCGTATTTACAAGATTTACATGCGTAAAAATGCCTAGTACGCACCTTATCTAGAGGCCTGACTATTCCAATGAATGTTGTTGGCAGCCAGAGCTAGGAAGGCGTCTTATCAATAGAAGCATGTGTAACTTTTTGCGTGCTGCTGGAATGCATTCCTGTGAGAATGACAACATTGGTTAGCGATATGTGCACCTTCTCAATGGTAATGGCATTTCATTGTCGCCCAGTATTTGGTTTTCCAATCTACAGGCTGCACTGAAGACGCTATTTTAAGAATGTGAGGTGTTGTGCAACAAATAAAAGCAATTATAAAAGTCGAAAGAAGAGTTGTTGCTGCGGAAGCTGTTTAAAAAAAAAACTGCTTTTTTAAGAGCCACAACTACAAAGGTCATCCCCAATCCTGGTTGACATTTATTTCCCTAATCCCCCACGTGCACACCTGCAAAAGTTCATGGACATTGCGACTGTTGGAGGGTTGTATGTGTAACATTTGCCCCTTTTGCATATGGTCATTTTATATTTGGGATTGTGGAGGACACAGGATTGCGTAATAAGCTTTCTGGGTGTGGAGTGCACACACAGGTTGTGGTACATGGTATATTTGTCAACCGACATACAGAGGGTGAGTTTATGGCTGTGTGTTGTACGAGCCACAGCGTATGCTTTGTGGGTGAATTGTATGTACATCATTTGACAGTGAATGGAAAACAGAGTCCAGTCGGAGTTGTGTGGAGTGTATCATGTGGGTTTGTACGCGTATGGAGCACTTACACTGCAGTCATTGCTTTTTGTTTGTGTGTGTGAGACTTTGGTGACGTTCAATCCCGACAATATTATTGTTGTTGATTGTGGAGGGACAAATGCACACCATGTACACGATTTTCAGTGGCATTTGTGCTGTGGGCGGTAGTAGGCCAGGTAATGCTTCTGTTTCCGATCGCCTGCATGATTTTGTATTCCAATATGCAGACACCCATGTAGGCGCGTTATTTTTCTATTTGGTCCGGAAATGGAGAAAGCGCAGTACATTGTGAAGAACTGTATTTGTGTCTTTTTACAACTTGTGCCATTGTCGTACTGTAGAAATTGGAATCTATCGTTTCACAGCAGGAGAAGTTTCCCCCACAAAAAGCTTTCTTGTTGATATTACTGCATTTCCGTATTGTGCACGCTCTATACACATTGCCTTGCTGACCTTTTTGGAAGTATAGGAATAATGTTTGTGCTTGCTGTTGCGCTCTTCAAAACGCACTGCAACACGCACAACCATCTGTTTCAACAGCCACCCATTTCTACCTGTTTGCACTGCAGTGTTTTCCACACTGCCTGACAACCTAGACCCCAGCATATTAGTGCATGTAATAACAAAATCATGACTGATACTATGGACAATATTGCCCCACTTAAAATGCGTACAAGCAAACCTAAAGCCCATCTAAATAAATGGTTTACTCCTGAACTCATGGCCCTACGCCTCACCAAGAGAAAATATGAATCTAACTGGAAACTATGCCCAACTGCTGAGAACAAGGCCAACCTAACATCTATTTCCCGACAATACAAAAATGCAGTTTGTCTGGCTAAGAGGAATTCATACAATGATCGTATCGCCAACTCTAATTCAAGTATGAAGGAACTCTTCTCCATACTGAAGGAACTTGAGTCACCCATTGCCATACCAGACACCTGTACTAAAGATCAGACCTGGTGCACAGATATCCAACATGCTCTAACCAACAAAATTAACACCCTCCAAAATAAAATTCAACTGAAAAAATATTTGCTCAACCTTCCTACTCTGCCACCACCCAAGGCTACCAACAAGCCCCAGTCTAGCAAATTCTCTTTCACCAAAACCACCACACTAGAGATAGAAAAAATCATCCTCACCCTCAAACTGCAAAGGTGACATCTGCCCAGCACAGCTAATAAAAGACGCTGCCAGAGATTTATCACCGTTTATTTCCAAACTTGTCAACGCATCCTTTGCCACAGGCATCATCCCAGCTAATTTAAAACAATCCTGGGTGCTCCCGTTGCTCAAAAAGCAAACTCTTGACCCTCTCATCCCTACTAATTACCGTCCAATCACTACAGTTCCATTTCTGTTGAAAATCCTGGACAAAGTGGCCTATATACAGATTCAAAATTACCTTGAACTGCATAAACTATTAGGATCTAGGCAATCTGGCTTCCGCCCACTACATGGAACGGAAACAGCCCTTATCGACCTAAAGACCCAAATAGACGAATTGAGAGATCAAGGTAAGACAGCCCTCCTCCTCCTACTAGATCTCTCAGCTGCATTTGACCTTGTGGACCACAAGGTCCTCTGCAGACACTTGGACTCTGCCGCTCACTTCTCCACCCAAGCTATCAGTTGGATAGAATCCTTTCTGAGTGAGAGAACTATGAGAGTTTTTTTCCCCATCGGCAGCAGCAGACCCTATACCCATCACCTGTGGAGTCCCTCAGGGATCCTGCGTCTCCCCGACTCTATACAATATATTCCCCAAACCTCTGTTCGATGATCTGGACAATCTTGGTATCACCTACACTAACTATGCAGATGATACACAGATTCTCCTCCCACTTTCTGGGGATCATAGTAGGGACAGGGAGTTGGTGAATAGAGTGTACTTCATCATTCAGGCATGGATGGCTACTCATGAACTCTGCCTGAATGATGATAAGACAGAGTTGATCATTCTGGGTACACAAGCCAATATTAACAAATTGGGCCCGGACTACTCAGCTTTCAACATAGATGGAAATGTTATCAAAGTCTCGAGGGAAGTAAAAACACTCGGTTTTTACCTCGATTCTACCTTGTCCTTCACTAAACAGGTCAACTCCCTAGCTTCCACTACTGCCTACACCTGTAAATTGATAAGAGCAGGCAAGACCTTCCTGTCCAACACTAGCTGTCTAACCTTGGCTAGAGCCTTAATACTTTCCCGACTCGACTACTGTAATGCCCTATACAGTGGTGCCAATAAAGCCATCACCCAAAGACTCCAAACACTACAAAACAATGCTCTTAGAGCTGCATTAGGCATAAAGAAGAGGGAGCATATCTCCTCTATCAGGCGGCAACACAAATGGCTATCCACGGACAATAAAATCCACCTAAAGATGATCTCCTTGACCCATAAGGCCCTAAATAATGCTGCTCCTAGTTACTTGACGGACAAAATAAAAAGAAAAACATCTTTTAGACCCATGAGACTCGCCAACGCCAATTGCCTGGTAGTGCCCAGATTTAGACTTGCTAAAATCGGTGGCGCAAGCTTCCCTGTGAGAGCGGCCAACTTGTGGAAGGCTCTGCCACCCAACCTAAGAGTAGACCAACCCTTCCCACACTTCAGAAGGAACTTCATCAAACACATTAACGCTAACAACGACTAGACACCTGTAATGAACCTTCACAAGTGTAGCCCTACTTAATGTACTCAGATGTGTGTAACCCTATGTTTATAACTGCTAACTCTGTATATTGCCAACTGTACATTCATGTAAATACTGCAACCGGTAATTGTACATTCATGTAATATTGTAATATTGTAAACTTATTCATGTAGGTTTGTAACATTGTAAGTCTCGCATATACCTGCTGCTGCGCCCGGTAACCCATGGGGGTCTGGAGCGCATTATAAATAAATAAACAAACAAACAAACAGTAGAACGGTCCCTTCCATTTAGCACATAATTGTGTGGAGGGTATACAATGCGTGTCGCACTGCCTCCATTCATTGGCACTTACATTGTGACACTCTACAAGGAGCTTTATATCATAATCAGCCAAAAAAAAGTGGACTTAGAGACAGATATCGTGCGCAGAGGCACTTATAACAGAGTTCTGACCATACTGCCAAAAAATGTTCATACCTTTGTTTTGTGGTGATGGGTGCTTATGTGGATGAATGTGCATGTATAACTCCTGGAATGTTTCACTGAACTTTCCACTGGATGTGCTTCCCAATAATAGCACACGTGCAGGCTGATTTTGTAACGGTACATATGAAGTCTTGTGGAGAACTGTCATTGTAAAATGGTGAAGTCTTGGAGGGCATTGTTGGATGCATGTGCGAGTAATTACCAATATCTAATAAGGGCGTGGTGGGAAGAGGATAGTGAAAAGGGAAGAAGGACTGTTCATGATTTACTGGGGCACGGCTCTCGCGATACTTTGCGATACTAAGAGTATCTAGCCTAATGTAAACCAAGGCTCCCATTTATATATACCTATTAACGATGCCCAGAGTAGGAGTATAATAACAAGGAGCATATATTTCAACAACGCCTTCTTTTATTCTCTCTAGCACTCTGCTATTAGCTATCGGCACTGACCACAACGATAGCGTTGTACTAAAGAATACACATCGGGGTCCTCTTTCGCCAAGTGGAGTAACCTCCCCGAATAAGGTAAGCCCACAACAAGCGTCAACTATGATCATCTCCGTTTTGTCTTGATCACATCGGATACACTTACCGAAAAGCAAATTTGAACTGTAATAGTAAGGAACCCTTCTTTGTGGTTAATTACAGGCACAATTTGGTGCTTTAATTGTTAATTAACGAATGATTCTTCAAAAACGGTTACAAGTCTCCATTTTGACGAACTGCCTCCAAAAGGATTTATAGCTACAATATAAGCGGTAAGCCCATGCTTTTTACCCCATGCACTGAATTGCTCGAAGCAGAGCCTCCATGCCAATATGCTAACTAAACTATGCACATATAATTTGCAGGTCGTTCTGAAACTCAACTTCGAGTCCACTATCGACCAAGAGGACAAACCCCTGCTATATTCAGGAACCTACCTCTTTAACAACTACACGTCCAGACAAGACTAGGTAATTAATTAACTTAGTACTGTCCGATAAAATCAAATTATCTTAGAAGTTCATTAGGCACTTCTAGCTTACACTCTTCTTTTGTCTTTCATATCAACAGCCTACAGAAAGAACATTCAAGTGCATTATTTTCACTGCCAACAGGAAGAATTGTCTAAATGACATATGTATTAATAACATTTCCTGGTATTGTCTTTTGCGGTTTAACTGTTTTTTACTGATTGACTGTAACTTTTTAGATACAGTGACACTACTCCTGAAGAAAGTTCCTAGAATAATCAGAGAACTGAAACATGTCGAGTCTTCCCCAACTAGTCTAACACCCACTAGTTTTGATAAAATTACCCTCTATAAGAGGGCCTTTAGATCAGGGTAAGGTAGTAATTATTCCCTACAAAGATCTCAAAAAACCTACCAATAGCACAATAGACATTTGCTATCAGATTATATTAAATTCATGTGTCACAACTAAATTGTCTGTTTTTTAGACAGTGTGTATATGTTTTACTGTACGAAGTGAATGGAATTTTTCCATCGCTTCTTTTACAAAATTTGTTGAACTGTGTATTTTCTAATGAAATGAATATTAAAAGATGATCGATTAAGTATTTTCTACAGCCTTGATTTAATGCCTATAAACTGTAGAATTGTTGATATGAGCTAACTACCTCCTATGTCTATTATAACATTCAGCACTTATTACATGCTGGCCAATGGAAATGCGATTGTTGTTTTCGTCCAATCAGGTGGTTAGAGTGTACGTCACAGGAAAGGGCAGCCATATTTGGTTTCATTACTGTGTGTAGTGAGCCTGGCAGAGATGGCGAGACGCATAGTCTTCATAGTGGGTGATTGATTTGTGCTAGATCTGCTCCAGTATGTCATGGAGAGAGGCCTTAATGGCAATTTGAAATTGGACGAAGTGGACGCTTTGTGGTGCGGTGTCCCTGTCCATACTTTCGACCATTTGCTTGCAGAATGTCGACGAGTGGTCACTTTAGGAACTGTACATGTTGTGGTAGTGGTTAAGAAATTTTGGCAGTGGTGGACAGTTGATGTTAGGTGCCCTGCCCAGAGTTGGGGTGTGTTATCGGGCTGCAAATGGGAGCAAGTTGTAGTTACCCTGCCAAGGTAGCTACGTCAGAGAAAATGTTTAAGAATGGGTTTGCTACCATAAATTGCGCACACAACCACGGTTGTTAGAGCTAATTGAGCATTATTTAATACAGATCAAAAACAGCCGACACGTGTTTCGAGCTTCAACGCTCTTTTTCCAGGCTGCGCAGTCAAACCCATAATTTTTTGCAAATGTACATATTTAACATCATATGTATACAACATAATATAACAAAGTCAACAGGCCCGAACTGCAAATAATAGTAATCCAACACAAAAGATCAATGTGCATTGACAAAAAATAATAATCAATAGTTAAAGAAACACCACATATTGATATTCATGAAAAGGATATGATATGTTGGCAATATGGTTAGCCATCCATAGAAGACAATGAGCACACATAGTGAGGGAAAACAAAAGGTAAAATTAATAAACAACTTATTGGATTAAGAGCAGTCATGTAAGCACAACCATGGTCACCCATTGTGCTATGTAATTAAACGACAAATTTGCCTCATCCAATATTAGGAATTTACCTTGTAAGAGCTTGTACCAGAAGACTAGAAAAAAACAGAGAAAAAATATAAGATCAGCATGCCACAGTGAACCACTGGGCACATTCCGAGTTTGGGAATTAAAGTTCAACTAAATAATGTACATAATCATAATAACTAGCTGATTAACCTTACCTATAGAGTTATACGTGAGAGAAAAGAAAAATATATGGGGTGCATTCACCGGCTCCACTGCAATATAAAATTGATATGTGTTACCTGTATTTCACGTGCAACTAATGTAAAACAAGTTAAATAAAATAATTTTAGGCATGCATAAACATACCTATATAGTTGCAGTTGCAATTAAACCACTGTCCAAGGGTAATAATTGTCCAAGATATGAGGGTCAGCATGGGAGCACCACGAGATTCAAGGAGAGACAAAAACAAACAACAGCCGTTTTTTACGGATGCTAACCGGGCCTCCAATAATGCACGCAAAGTTAAGAGAGAGTCACATGCGTATGGCCCCTGCCCTTGGCAGATGAGCAGGGGTCTGCACGAAAGACTTCGCTTACCGGCGTTTCTGCACGTAGAGGCAAAACAGGAGCCTCGCGCATGCAAGAAACGCTCCTGTAAATACAAGTTGATTGTGCTGATGACTGCAAGGCTAAAACCCGGAGACACAGCACAATCGGGCGGCCATATTGGAGGTAGAATTGACAGAAAGCAGATATACCAAAAAGGCAGCCAGTAGCCCGCATTTTGGTAATGTCTGTTCTTAGGTGCTGAAATTAAGTACTTAATAAACTGGTTGTGTGCGCAATTTATGGTAGCAAACCCATTCTTAAACATGTTGTGGTAGTGCACTGTGGAGCATTGCTTTTGGGTTCCACAGCTTGTGCAAGTGTGTACCGTCAACTCAAAAAGATGATGAAAGAAGTGCAGCGCATTTTTGCCAGTGCGAAGGTGCTTTTCTCATGTATACCACCAAGTCCAGTATATAACTATTCCCAGTGCTCCAGATAAGATTTAGAGGTGGGAGTATTTTACTCCCTATTTTTAAACTTTGAGAGTAAATGTGATTTTAAGAGAGTAAAAATGACTTTTCTCTTTTGCAAGAGAGTAAAATGTATGTGACATCCAGCCGATATGTGCAAAAACTGTATGGAAATCATTACTGTGCGGCAGCTTTCCGCATTGTAGCAGAAAACAACTTTCATTATTTCTCTAAGGTCTGGCCATTTGATCTCTCCTGAATATATTTAAATGTTGAAATCACAAAAACCTAACCAATTACATAGTAAAGCAAACATGAATTGCATTGTGTGTTTTGAGGTTCGATAGCAGAATTGTCTTTTGATGTTTAATGAAAGTCCTAATTTCCTGAAGCTATTACTTGTAATAACTGCCGATACAAATCAGAAGCACTCTGCAAGCAACAATGGAAAAGTCCTACCTTGTCTTCGGTCTATCCTGAAGGAGTGAAAGTTTACCGGAGACCCCTTCCCGAACCTTCCAACACAGGTATCAAAAAGAGGGGTTCTCCGGGAAACCCTCTTAGAGGGACAAAAACCCGGTGTGGGTGTAGTCCTGTAGGTGGTTCGCGTAGTTCCCTCACGGCTGGAGTACAAAGTTTAACCAGATGGAGTCGCGATGAATTGGCTAAGGTGAGACTCTTCTGTGGGAATAGGATAGATAGCATTAAATAGTTATAACACCCTTCGCCTTATGGTACTCAAGGTTGAAATGAGTGAGATGTACCTGTGGGAGAATCCCAAGGAATGTTATGGAGAGTCCCTGATGGCTGATGATGCGGTCCGGTCTACTATTGGTTAAAGAAAAACAGAAGGGAAGTGTTTGCATAAGATTTTGTGAGAAGAGAAGTGAAGGGGGGCAAAGCCTGAATGTTTAGATCCCTACCTGTTGGGTAGACCAGGATGCAGAGATCGTGTGTTGAGTCTTGGGAGTTCGGGGGTAGTGTCGAGACGGGATCGACCAAAGGGTGAGAAGACCACTGAGTATTTCGTCCGTAAGACTGAGCCGGGTGGGGCAGCTGGGTCGGACTGAATAGGGGTATATAGAGGAAAGTCCTGTAGGGAATGTAAGCAAAGTAAAGTGAAGAAAGGCTTCCCCAAATCTACTCTATGAGAGGCGTGTATCGCAGTTTCAGTAACTCGCGGAGCTGTGATGAATCGTAGCAACGCGTAGTACTCCTGGCAACTCTCATTCATATCGTACTTCCGGAGTAGAGGGAGGAGTCTCGTTCTCGTCCTTCTCACGAATCACTAGACCGCTCCTCTGAGCTGGGGGCTCCCTGTTGGTGGTACGAAATCGCATCCGCGGCTGTAACCGCCAACGATGCCAGAGAGTAGGATGCCGAAATCTGGGTGTAACAGTATACCCCCTCCCCAAAGAAGTGAAACCAGGCTTGCCAGGATGAAGAAGATGAAAGGAGCGAATCAATCGGGAAGCATGGACGGCCGAAGCCGGCTCCCACGACCTTTCCGAAGGAGAATAACCCTTCCAGTCCACCAGGTATTGAAGGACACCACGATGATACCGAGAGTCACAGATACCCGAGACCTCATATTCGGGACCCGTATCGGTCATCACCGGCAGAGGGGCGGACACCGCCGTAAGATGAAAGCGGTTCCGTACATCTGGCTTCAATTGGGAGACATGAAAAGTCGGATGAATACGGCTCCAAGATCTGGGTAGCTGCAAGGTATAGGCCACAGGACCCCGTTTAGCCACTATGGAAAATGGTCCAAAATATCTGGGAGACAGTTTGGATGGGACAAGCCTTCTCGGTAGAAATTTGCTCGCCAACCAGACCCGTCCACCAATATGGAATTGTGGAGTTGGAGAACGATGTTTATCTGCTTGAGTTTTACTGCGCGTCTGGGCTTCTTGAAGAGCCAGGCGAGCAGTCCGATGTCCTAGTTGGATGGCGTCTACCAGTTTCTCCAGAGCCGGGAATTGTGCGTCCGGTGATGTGGCAACTGGGAAGACTGTAGGATGAAAGCCATAGGTGCAAAAAAAGGACTTGCTTTGATAGCCGAATGAGCCGCATTATTATAAGCAAATTCAGCCAACGGTAGTTGACGTTTCCAATTGTCCTGTGCAGAGGAGACATAACACCGAAGATACCCTTCCAGCGTCTGGTTGAGGCGTTCCGTCTGACCATTGGTCTGCGGGTGGAACCCAGAACTCAACGCTCGGGATATCCCTAGAAGGGAGCATAGTTGTTTCCAATATCTGGAAGTGTACTGTGGACCCCTGTCCGAAATGATGGTATCCGGAAGGCCATCTAGAGAGAAAATGCGTTCCAGAAATATGTGAGCCATCTGGGCTGCTGAAGGAACTGCGGGCAAAGGTATAAAATGAGCCATTTTGGTCAATGTATCTATGGTTACCATGATAGCGGTACAATCTTCCGATCTCGGTAGATCCACAATGAAATCTGTTGTAATTATTTGCCATGGTCTCTCCGGAATAGGGGTCGTGACCAGTTTTCCCATAGGTGGTCTCCGGGGAGATTTAGTCTGAAGACATATCGTGCATGACGCAATATAATCCCGGACATCAGTACGGACTGAGGGCCACCAAAAATGCCTCTGAACCAACTCGAGTGTTGAAGATTCCTCGGTGACCAGCTGCAAGTGAATCGTGACAAAGTCTCAATACTTCTTTTTGGAGAGTTGTATCCGGGACGTACACTTGTTCCCCTTTGAATAGGAGTCCTCTGCTGCTTGTCAATCCCTAATGAGACCATTTTCTGGTTCTACTGTCAGCAGTTCCTTAGTCTTGTCCTCCTGTGTTTGCAAGAAGTGATGGACTACAGGAACAAAAACTGCCTTTGGTAGGTTCTGCTCTGAAGGGGGATCTTCCCCGCAGGATCTTTGCGGGATAAAGCGTCGGCCCGGAGATTGGTATTTCCCGGGATGAAGGAAAATTTGATTTGATAGGGCGAGAAAAAATGCGCCCATCGTGCCTGTCGGCTGTTGCAGGTTTGTACATACTGGAGAGAACGGAGGTTGTGGTGATCAGTTCTTACTTCGATAGGGTATCGTGCTCCCAAAAGGAGATGTCGCCATTCTTCAAAGGCCCGCTTAATGGCTAGAAGTTCTTTTTCTAAGACTGTATAGTTGATCTTTGCCGGTGAGAGGGTCTTGGATAAGAAGGCTACAGGTCTTTCGATGTTATGACTGTCCGATTGAAGTAGAACCGCTCCAAGGGCATGTTTCGATGCATCCGATTCCACAATAAAAGGACGCTGTTGATCTGGGACTTTAAGTATCGGAGCCTGGGTAAAGAGGATCTTCAGGTGGTCAAATGCTTTCTGTCTCTCGGAGTTCCAAAGATATGGGGTGTCTTTTTTTAGCAATTGAGTGATGGGTTTAGTATAAGAAGAGAAGAGTGGAATGAAATGCCTGTAAAAATTGGCAAAACCTAGAAATCTTTGTATCTCTTTGATAGAACGAGGGGGAGGCCATTCCGTGATTGCGGAAACTTTTGCAGGATCCATAGCTATCCCTTCTTGGGAGAGAATATAACCCAGAAATGCTATGGTGGTCTTGTGAAACGCACATTTCTCTAATTTGCAATACAAATGGTTTTCCTGCAATCGGTGTAAAACCTCCTTCACTTGGGACTGATGTTCTTTCAAAGAGGGAGAAAAAATTAAAATGTCATCTAAGTAAACTATAACGTAATGAAGACTAATATCTGAAAAGATGTGGTCCATAAATCTTTGAAAAACTGCTGGAGCGTTCATAAGTCCAAAGGGCATGACTTTATACTGGAAATGACCAAAGGGCGTTCTGAATGCCGTTTTCCACTCGTCGCCAGCTTTGATGCGAATCAGATGATACGCTCCCCTTAGGTCTAATTTGGTGTAGAATTTGGCCCCTTGCACTGCTTCTAGTATGTCAGGAATAAGAGGCATTGGATATTTGTCCGGGATGGTTATTTTGTTCAACCCTCTGAAGTCTATGCAAGGGCGAAGTTCTGATGTGTCTTTTTTCGGAATGAAAAAAAGCAAAGCGGCTGCCGGGGATGTGGATTCTGTAAGCAATCCGTTCTTGAGATGGGTGTGTAAGTACTCCTTTAAAACTTCTTTCTCTCTTGCCGACAGAATATACATCCTGCCAAAAGGAAGGGGGAGGGGGGGTCTGGGACTAAGTCTATGGCACAATCATCTCTTCTGTGAGGTGGGAGTTCTGAAAACTCTGGGTGAGAAAATACGGGACGAAAACGTTCGTATTCAGGAGGCAAGGAAGAGACCTCGTTGACTACAGTAGTCGAGACCCCGGGATCTGGCATTTGCTCTACCTTGGGGGAGTTTACCAATTGGTGATGTTGTACACATCGTTCAGAACCCAAGAAAATTGTGCCTGCTGCCCAGTTAATATAGGGATTATGGTGTCTTAGCCAGGGCAGCCCTAAGATGATTGGGTAATGGGCTGTTTTGATTATGTCAAACTCTATATTCTCTTGATGTGAAGCAACCACCATCAACAAGGGCAAGGTTTGATCCTTAATGGGTCCTGATGTAAGCGGACTTCCGTCCACGCTTTCCACATGTATGGCCATTTCTTTTGCGGTACGGGGAACGTTATGAGAGAGTGCCCAGTTATCATCTACGCACCACTATCAATGAGGGCAGGAACATTAAGTAAAAAAGTGTTGTTCCTAGACAAAGAGATTTTCAAACTGATCATGATGCTCTCTGAGGAATGGACGGAAAACCCACCAGATATGTGAGAAGAGGGACTAGGTAAGGTGAAAGGACCCGATGCCGTCGTCCCTTTTACGGTCGGGTACTGGCGTTTCCCTGCCCTGGTTTCCGGGGAGGGATCAGAGTACATTCCCTAATAGTATGGCTATTAGACCCGCAATACATGCATAAGCCTAGTGTTCTTCTTCGGGCTCGTTCTTCTGGGTTTAATGGACCTCTAGCTGTGCCTAATTGCATGGGTTCGTCTGAAGGGCCTGACTTAGGGGAGGTAAATACCTCTAGATGAGCTTGAGACCCTTTTCCCTTGTGTCTTTCTCTGTTCCTCTCCTGGAGACGGTAATACATTTGCATAACCAAGGCAATATATTCTGCGAGGTTTGTTGGTCTGGGAACACGGGACACTTCGTCCTTTAAGTCTTCTGACAGACCACGTCTAAATCGTGTCATTAGGGCGTCATCGGCCCAGGAGGTATCTGCGGCCATTCTTTTGAACGCCGTTATGTACGTAAGTATATCCTGACTACCCTGTTTTAAATCCAACAGTTTCTCTTGGGAAGCAACTACTACTTCCTGTCGGCTGAACATGCTTCGGATACTATTACAAAAAGCAGGGTATGAATCAAGGATTGGATTGTTGTTGGTGACTAATGGGGTGGCCCAGGCCAGAGCGGCTCCGGTCATCTGGGCAATCATGTGCCCTACTTTATCTCTATCAGTAGGGAAAAAGGCTGGTTTAAAAGTAAATTGGATCGTACAAGATTCCAGGAACTCCTTTACGGCATGTGGATTGCCGTCAAAGCGCCCTCCTGGTAAAGGCCCCGGGGGTACCTCCGAACTTTGGGCGGAACGCCCTACCTGTTGTTTAAGAGTGGCGTTCTCCTGTTTCAGTAATTGCACCTCAGCAGACATGTTCTGCATCGCTGCGACTAATTGCTGTATCTGTTGTTCCATTGTTGCCAGCTGAAATGCTTGTTCAAATAAATTTGAAAACGTACTCTATTTTTCTTTAGGCGTTGCTATCTGTAATAACTGCCGATACAAATCAGAAGCACTCTGCAAGCAACAATGGAAAAGTCCTACCTTGTCTTCGGTCTATCCTGAAGGAGTGAAAGTTTACCGGAGACCCCTTCCCGAACCTTCCAACACAGGTATCAAAAAGAGGGGTTCTCCGGGAAACCCTCTTAGAGGGACAAAAACCCAGTGTGGGTGTAGTCCTGTAGGTGGTTCGCATAGTTCCCTCACGGCTGGAGTAGAAAGTTTAACCAGATGGAGTCGCGATGAATTGGCTAAGGTGAGACTCTTCTGTGGGAATAGGATAGATAGCAACAGTTATACCACCCTTCGCCTTATGGTACTCAAGGTTGAAATGAGTGAGATGTACCTGTCGGAGAATCCCAAGGAATGTTATGGAGAGTCTCTGATGGCTGATGATGCGGTCCGGTCTACTATTGGTTAAAGAAAAAACAGAAGGGAAGTGTCTGCATAAGATTTTGTGAGAAGAGAAGTGAAGGGGGGCAAAGCCTGAATGTTTATATCCCTACCTGTTGGGTAGACCAGGATGCAGAGATCGTGTGTTGAGTCTTGGGAGTTCGGGGGTAGTGTCGAGACGGGATCGACCCAAAGGGTGAGAAGACCACTGAGTATTTCGTCCGTAAGACTGAGCCGGGTGGGGCGGCTGGGTCGGACTGAATAGGGGTATATAGAGGAAAGTCCTGTAGGGAATGTAAGAAAAGTAAAGTGAAGAAAGGCTTCCCCAAATCTACTCTATGAGAGGCGTGTATCGCAGTTTCAGTAACTCACGGAGTGGAGCTGTGATGAATTGTAGCAACGCGTAGTACTCCTGGCAACTTTCGTTTATATCTTACTTCCGGAGTAGAGGGAGGAGTCTCGTTCTCGTCCTTCTCACGAACCACTGGACCGCTCCTCTGAGCTGGGGACTCCCTGTTGGTGGTACGAAATCGCATCCGCGGCTGTAACCGCCAACGATGCCAGAGAGTAGGATGCCAAAATCTGGGTGTAACATTACTACCAAATGGTATGCCAATGTTATCATACAACAGTGCAGAGAGGCAAGGACTCCATGCTGAATTCTATATCTAATCTAATGGTCAAATGATCATTTATATAGCACTTTTGTTAAAGCGCTGTACATACAACATATTTATCACAATTATCACCAAACCAAAGTCAGTACTCCTTTATCGACCTCGAAAGGGTGAAAGGTTGAGTTGGACTTGCCGGGATTCGAACCTGCAACCTACAGATCACACACAGATTGCAACGAGTGCTCAACCGGCTGAGCTATTTTATTGGCTAACATCCTTCAGAGGTCGGTTAACTGAGGTATAATAATCACAGTACCTAAATGTTGAACGAACCATTTATGATGCGCTACATAGTTAAATACCTATCCGGATTATCACAGGGACAGGTTTTGCTGAGTTTCTATTTGAATTATCAATGTAAATTTAATTTGGTTTTTAACAGTGCTTGCATTTCCTGGAGTCAGGTTTTGGATGTTTTAATTGTAGTCTTGAAGGTTTGAGAGGCTAGAACACCTGTGATTGGTGTAATGACAATCACTCACCCTTGAGCAAAGACTCTGCTGCCCCTGATCATTCATAGTAATGTACCCCATTGACTGCAAGGTTGAATGGATGTAAACTAGATTGTGCATAGTCATCATTTTACACACTGTTTTTAGAATTAGAGTGCAAATTAAATTATAAGTGTAAAAACGATGTGCCTCCGCATGATTGTGCACACAGCACCGGAACAAAATAAAATTGTGCAATAATGGTTTGCTTTCACTGGAAACAAGCATAATTTGTTACAAAATGTTAATTCTCAATTGCAACTTAGTTTTCCATCTTATTAATTACACAATCCTAAAATTCTAGGAAAATATGCACAGTGCTTCTGAAGCTGAATGGAAAAAAAACATTCCTTTTATCACAGTGTGCAGTTTCTTTTTTTGAAAGGGTTCAGAGAAATACATTCTGTTTCAGGAGGTGGCTTGCAATTACATCCATGTAGATAAAAATCAAAAGAAGCCTTCTGGTTTCTGTCAAGTAACCTAACCTTTGCACTGCCCTCTGCTCTAAACCTGTGTGTAAATGTACACAGGAAAATAATAAAGCTGTCGTATTTACAAGATTTACATGCGTAAAAATGCCTAGTACGCACCTTATCTAGAGGCCTGACTATTCCAATGAATGTTGTTGGCAGCCAGAGCTAGGAAGGCGTCTTATCAATAGAAGCATGTGTAACTTTTTGCGTGCTGCTGGAATGCATTCCTGTGAGAATGACAACATTGGTTAGCGATATGTGCACCTTCTCAATGGTAATGGCATTTTATTGTCGCCCAGTATTTGGTTTTCCAATCTACAGGCTGCACTGAAGACGCTATTTTAAGAATGTGAGGTGTTGTGCAACAAATAAAAGCAATTATAAAAGTCGAAAGAAGAGTTGTTGCTGCGGAAGCTGTTTAAAAAAAAAACTGCTTTTTTAAGAGCCACAACTACAAAGGTCATCCCCAATCCTGGTTGACATTTATTTCCCTAATCCCCCACGTGCACACCTGCAAAAGTTCATGGACATTGCGACTGTTGGAGGGTTGTATGTGTAACATTTGCCCCTTTTGCATATGGTCATTTTATATTTGGGATTGTGGAGGACACAGGATTGCGTAATAAGCTTTCTGGGTGTGGAGTGCACACACAGGTTGTGGTACATGGTATATTTGTCAACCGACATACAGAGGGTGAGCTTATGGCTGTGTGTTGTACGAGCCACAGCGTATGCTTTGTGGGTGAATTGTATGTACATCATTTGACAGTGAATGGAAAACAGAGTCCAGTCGGAGTTGTGTGGAGTGTATCATGTGGGTTTGTACGCGTATGGAGCACTTACACTGCAGTCATTGCTTTTTGTTTGTGTGTGTGAGACTTTGGTGACGTTCAATCCCGACAATATTATTGTTGTTGATTGTGGAGGGACAAATGCACACCATGTACACGATTTTCAGTGGCATTTGTGCTGTGGGCGGTAGTAGGCCAGGTAATGCTTCTGTTTCCGATCGCCTGCATGATTTTGTATCCCAATATGCAGACACCCATGTAGGCGCGTTATTTTTCTATTTGGTCCGGAAATGGAGAAAGCGCAGTACATTGTGAAGAACTGTATTTGTGTCTTTTTACAACTTGTGCCATTGTCGTACTGTAGAAATTGGAATCTATCGTTTCACAGCAGGAGAAGTTTCCCCCACAAAAAGCTTTCTTGTTGATATTACTGCATTTCCGTATTGTGCACGCTCTATACACATTGCCTTGCTGACCTTTTTGGAAGTATAGGAATAATGTTTGTGCTTGCTGTTGCGCTCTTCAAAACGCACTGCAACACGCACAACCATCTGTTTCAACAGCCACCCATTTCTACCTGTTTGCACTGCAGTGTTTTCCACACTGCCTGACAACCTAGACCCCAGCATATTAGTGCATGTAATAACAAAATCATGACTGATACTATGGACAAAATTGCCCCACTTAAAATGCGTACAAGCAAACCTAAAGCCCATCTAAATAAATGGTTTACTCCTGAACTCATGGCCCTACGCCTCACCAAGAGAAAATATGAATCTAACTGGAAACTATGCCCAACTGCTGAGAACAAGGCCAACCTAACATCTATTTCCCGACAATACAAAAATGCAGTTTGTCTGGCTAAGAGGAATTCATACAATGATCGTATCGCCAACTCTAATTCAAGTATGAAGGAACTCTTCTCCATACTGAAGGAACTTGAGTCACCCATTGCCATACCAGACACCTGTACTAAAGATCAGACCTGGTGCACAGATATCCAACATGCTCTAACCAACAAAATTAACACCCTCCAAAATAAAATTCAACTGAAAAAAGATTTGCTCAACCTTCCTACTCTGCCACCACCCAAGGCTACCAACAAGCCCCAGTCTAGCAAATTCTCTTTCACCAAAACCACCACACTAGAGATAGAAAAAATCATCCTCACCCTCAAACCATCGAATTGCAAAGGTGACATCTGCCCAGCACAGCTAATAAAAGACGCTGCCAGAGATTTATCACCGTTTATTTCCAAACTTGTCAACGCATCCTTTGCCACAGGCATCATCCCAGCTAATTTAAAACAATCCTGGGTGCTCCCGTTGCTCAAAAAGCAAACTCTTGACCCTCTCATCCCTACTAATTACCGTCCAATCACTACAGTTCCATTTCTGTTGAAAATCCTGGACAAAGTGGCCTATATACAGATTCAAAAATACCTTGAACTGCATAAACTATTAGGATCTAGGCAATCTGGCTTCCGCCCACTACATGGAACGGAAACAGCCCTTATCGACCTAAAGACCCAAATAGACGAATTGAGAGATCAAGGTAAGACAGCCCTCCTCCTCCTACTAGATCTCTCAGCTGCATTTGACCTTGTGGACCACAAGGTCCTCTGCAGACACTTGGACTCTGCCGCTCACTTCTCCACCCAAGCTATCAGTTGGATAGAATCCTTTCTGAGTGAGAGAACTATGAGAGTTTTTTTCCCCATCGGCAGCAGCAGACCCTATACCCATCACTTGTGGAGTCCCTCAGGGATCCTGCGTCTCCCCGACTCTATACAATATATTCCCCAAACCTCTGTTCGATGATCTGGACAATCTTGGTATCACCTACACTAACTATGCAGATGATACACAGATTCTCCTCCCACTTTCTGGGGATCATAGTAGGGACAGGGAGTTGGTGAATAGAGTGTACTTCATCATTCAGGCATGGATGGCTACTCATGAACTCTGCCTGAATGATGATAAGACAGAGTTGATCATTCTGGGTACACAAGCCAATATTAACAAATTGGGCCCGGACTACTCAGCTTTCAACATAGATGGAAATGTTATCAAAGTCTCGAGGGAAGTAAAAACACTCGGTTTTTACCTCGATTCTACCTTGTCCTTCACTAAACAGGTCAACTCCCTAGCTTCCACTACTGCCTACACCTGTAAATTGATAAGAGCAGGCAAGACCTTCCTGTCCAACACTAGCTGTCTAACCTTGGCTAGAGCCTTAATACTTTCCCGACTCGACTACTGTAATGCCCTATACAGTGGTGCCAATAAAGCCATCACCCAAAGACTCCAAACACTACAAAACAATGCTCTTAGAGCTGCATTAGGCATAAAGAAGAGGGAGCATATCTCCTCTATCAGGCGGCAACACAAATGGCTATCCACGGACAATAAAATCCACCTAAAGATGATCTCCTTGACCCATAAGGCCCTAAATAATGCTGCTCCTAGTTACTTGACGGACAAAATAAAAAGAAAAACATCTTTTAGACCCATGAGACTCGCCAACGCCAATTGCCTGGTAGTGCCCAGATTTAGACTTGCTAAAATCGGTGGCGCAAGCTTCCCTGTGAGAGCGGCCAACTTGTGGAAGGCTCTGCCACCCAACCTAAGAGTAGACCAACCCTTCCCACACTTCAGAAGGAACTTCATCAAACACATTAACGCTAACAACGACTAGACACCTGTAATGAACCTTCACAAGTGTAGCCCTACTTAATGTACTCAGATGTGTGTAACCCTATGTTTATAACTGCTAACTCTGTATATTGCCAACTGTACATTCATGTAAATACTGCAACCGGTAATTGTACATTCATGTAATATTGTAATATTGTAAACTTATTCATGTAGGTTTGTAACATTGTAAGTCTCGCATATACCTGCTGCTGCGCCCGGTAACCCATGGGTCTGGAGCGCATTATAAATAAATAAACAAACAAACAAACAAACAGTAGAACGGTCCCTTCCATTTAGCACATAATTGTGTGGAGGGTATACAATGCGTGTCGCACTGCCTCCATTCATTGGAACTTAGATTGTGACACTCTACAAGGAGCTTTATATCATAATCAGCCAAAAAAAAGTGGACTTAGAGACAGATATCGTGCGCAGAGGCACTTATAACAGAGTTCTGACCATACTGCCAAAAAATGTTCATACCTTTGTTTTGTGGTGATGGGTGCTTATGTGGATGAATGTGCATGTATAACTCCTGGAATGTTTCACTGAACTTTCCACTGGATGTGCTTCCCAATAATAGCACACGTGCAGGCTGATTTTGTAACGGTACATATGAAGTCTTGTGGAGAACTGTCATTGTAAAATGGTGAAGTCTTGGAGGGCATTGTTGGATGCATGTGCGAGTAATTACCAATATCTAATAAGGGCGTGGTGGGAAGAGGATAGTGAAAAGGGAAGAAGGACTGTTCATGATTTACTGGGGCACGGCTCTCGCGATACTTTGCGATACTAAGAGTATCTAGCCTAATGTAAACCAAGGCTCCCATTTATATATACCTATTAACGATGCCCAGAGTAGGAGTATAATAACAAGGAGCATATATTTCAACAACGCCTTCTTTTATTCTCTCTAGCACTCTGCTATTAGCTATCGGCACTGACCACAACGATAGCGTTGTACTAAAGAATACACATCGGGGTCCTCTTTCGCCAAGTGGAGTAACCTCCCCGAATAAGGTAAGCCCACAACAAGCGTCAACTATGATCATCTCCGTTTTGTCTTGATCACATCGGATACACTTACCGAAAAGCAAATTTGAACTGTAATAGTAAGGAACCCTTCTTTGTGGTTAATTACAGGCACAATTTGGTGCTTTAATTGTTAATTAACGAATGATTCTTCAAAAACGGTTACAAGTCTCCATTTTGACGAACTGCCTCCAAAAGGATTTATAGCTACAATATAAGCGGTAAGCCCATGCTTTTTACCCCATGCACTGAATTGCTCGAAGCAGAGCCTCCATGCCAATATGCTAACTAAACTATGCACATATAATTTGCAGGTCGTTCTGAAACTCAACTTCGAGTCCACTATCGACCAAGAGGACAAACCCCTGCTATATTCAGGAACCTACCTCTTTAACAACTACACGTCCAGACAAGACTAGGTAATTAATTAACTTAGTACTGTCCGATAAAATCAAATTATCTTAGAAGTTCATTAGGCACTTCTAGCTTACACTCTTCTTTTGTCTTTCATATCAACAGCCTACAGAAAGAACATTCAAGTGCATTATTTTCACTGCCAACAGGAAGAATTGTCTAAATGACATATGTATTAATAACATTTCCTGGTATTGTCTTTTGCGGTTTAACTGTTTTTTACTGATTGACTGTAACTTTTTAGATACAGTGACACTACTCCTGAAGAAAGTTCCTAGAATAATCAGAGAACTGAAACATGTCGAGTCTTCCCCAACTAGTCTAACACCCACTAGTTTTGATAAAATTACCCTCTATAAGAGGGCCTTTAGATCAGGGTAAGGTAGTAATTATTCCCTACAAAGATCTCAAAAAACCTACCAATAGCACAATAGACATTTGCTATCAGATTATATTTAAATTCATGTGTCACAACTAAATTGTCTGTTTTTTAGACAGTGTGTATATGTTTTACTGTACGAAGTGAATGGAATTTTTCCATCGCTTCTTTTACAAAATTTGTTGAACTGTGTATTTTCTAATGAAATGAATATTAAAAGATGATCGATTAAGTATTTTCTACAGCCTTGATTTAATGCCTATAAACTGTAGAATTGTTGATATGAGCTAACTACCTCCTATGTCTATTATAACATTCAGCACTTATTACATGCTGGCCAATGGAAATGCGATTGTTGTTTTCGTCCAATCAGGTGGTTAGAGTGTACGTCACAGGAAAGGGCAGCCATATTTGGTTTCATTACTGTGTGTAGTGAGCCTGGCAGAGATGGCGAGACGCATAGTCTTCATAGTGGGTGATTGATTTGTGCTAGATCTGCTCCAGTATGTCATGGAGAGAGGCCTTAATGGCAATTTGAAATTGGACGAAGTGGACGCTTTGTGGTGCGGTGTCCCTGTCCATACTTTCGACCATTTGCTTGCAGAATGTCGACGAGTGGTCACTTTAGGAACTGTACATGTTGTGGTAGTGGTTAAGAAATTTTGGCAGTGGTGGACAGTTGATGTTAGGTGCCCTGCCCAGAGTTGGGGTGTGTTATCGGGCTGCAAATGGGAGCAAGTTGTAGTTACCCTGCCAAGGTAGCTACGTCAGAGAAAATGTTTAAGAATGGGTTTGCTACCATAAATTGCGCACACAACCACGGTTGTTAGAGCTAATTGAGCATTATTTAATACAGATCAAAAACAGCCGACACGTGTTTCGAGCTTCAACGCTCTTTTTCCAGGCTGCGCAGTCAAACCCATAATTTTTTGCAAATGTACATATTTAACATCATATGTATACAACATAATATAACAAAGTCAACAGGCCCGAACAGCAAATAATAGTAATCCAACACAAAAGATCAATGTGCATTGACAAAAAATAATAATCAATAGTTAAAGAAACACCACATATTGATATTCATGAAAAGGATATGATATGTTGGCAATATGGTTAGCCATCCATAGAAGACAATGAGCACACATAGTGAGGGAAAACAAAAGGTAAAATTAATAAACAACTTATTGGATTAAGAGCAGTCATGTAAGCACAACCATGGTCACCCATTGTGCTATGTAATTAAACGGCAAATTTGCCTCATCCAATATTAGGAATTTACCTTGTAAGAGCTTGTACCAGAAGACTAGAAAAAAACAGAGAAAAAATATAAGATCAGCATGCCACAGTGAACCACTGGGCACATTCCGAGTTTGGGAATTAAAGTTCAACTAAATAATGTACATAATCATAATAACTAGCTGATTAACCTTACCTATAGAGTTATACGTGAGAGAAAAGAAAAATATATGGGGTGCATTCACCGGCTCCACTGCAATATAAAATTGATATGTGTTACCTGTATTTCACGTGCAACTAATGTAAAACAAGTTAAATAAAATAATTTTAGGCATGCATAAACATACCTATATAGTTGCAGTTGCAATTAAACCACTGTCCAAGGGTAATAATTGTCCAAGATATGAGGGTCAGCATGGGAGCACCACGAGATTCAAGGAGAGACAAAAACAAACAACAGCCGTTTTTTACGGATGCTAACCGGGCCTCCAATAATGCACGCAAAGTTAAGAGAGAGTCACATGCGTATGGCCCCTGCCCTTGGCAGATGAGCAGGGGTCTGCACGAAAGACTTCGCTTACCGGCGTTTCTGCACGTAGAGGCAAAACAGGAGCCTCGCGCATGCAAGAAACGCTCCTGTAAATACAAGTTGATTGTGCTGATGACTGCAAGGCTAAAACCCGGAGACACAGCACAATCGGGCGGCCATATTGGAGGTAGAATTGACAGAAAGCAGATATACCAAAAAGGCAGCCAGTAGCCCGCATTTTGGTAATGCCTGTTCTTAGGTGCTGAAATTAAGTACTTAATAAACTGGTTGTGTGCGCAATTTATGGTAGCAAACCCATTCTTAAACATGTTGTGGTAGTGCACTATGGAGCATTGCTTTTGGGTTCCACAGCTTGTGCAAGTGTGTACCGTCAACTCAAAAAGATGATGAAAGAAGTGCAGCGCATTTTTGCCAGTGCGAAGGTGCTTTTCTCATGTATACCACCAAGTCCAGTATATAACTATTCCCAGTGCTCCAGATAAGATTTAGAGGTGGGAGTATTTTACTCCCTATTTTTAAACTTTGAGAGTAAATGTGATTTTAAGAGAGTAAAAATGACTTTTCTCTTTTGCAAGAGAGTAAAATGTATGTGACATCCAGCCGATATGTGCAAAAACTGTATGGAAATCATTACTGTGCGGCAGCTTTCCGCATTGTAGCAGAAAACAACTTTCATTATTTCTCTAAGGTCTGGCCATTTGATCTCTCCTGAATATATTTAAATGTTGAAATCACAAAAACCTAACCAATTACATAGTAAAGCAAACATGAATTGCATTGTGTGTTTTGAGGTTCGATAGCAGAATTGTCTTTTGATGTTTAATGAAAGTCCTAATTTCCTGAAGCTATTACTTGTAATAACTGCCGATACAAATCAGAAGCACTCTGCAAGCAACAATGGAAAAGTCCTACCTTGTCTTCGGTCTATCCTGAAGGAGTGAAAGTTTACCGGAGACCCCTTCCCGAACCTTTCAACACAGGTATCAAAAAGAGGGGTTCTCCGGGAAACCCTCTTAGAGGGACAAAAACCCGGTGTGGGTGTAGTCCTGTAGGTGGTTTGCGTAGTTCCCTCACGGCTGGAGTACAAAGTTTAACCAGATGGAGTCGCGATGAATTGGCTAAGGTGAGACTCTTCTGTGGGAATAGGATAGATAGCATTAAATAGTTATAACACCCTTCGCCTTATGGTACTCAAGGTTGAAATGAGTGAGATGTACCTGTGGGAGAATCCCAAGGAATGTTATGGAGAGTCCCTGATGGCTGATGATGCGGTCCGGTCTACTATTGGTTAAAGAAAAACAGAAGGGAAGTGTTTGCATAAGATTTTGTGAGAAGAGAAGTGAAGGGGGGCAAAGCCTGAATGTTTAGATCCCTACCTGTTGGGTAGACCAGGATGCAGAGATCGTGTGTTGAGTCTTGGGAGTTCGGGGGTAGTGTCGAGACGGGATCGACCAAAGGGTGAGAAGACCACTGAGTATTTCGTCCGTAAGACTGAGCCGGGTGGGGCAGCTGGGTCGGACTGAATAGGGGTATATAGAGGAAAGTCCTGTAGGGAATGTAAGCAAAGTAAAGTGAAGAAAGGCTTCCCCAAATCTACTCTATGAGAGGCGTGTATCGCAGTTTCAGTAACTCACGGAGCGGAGCTGTGATGAATCGTAGCAACGCGTAGTACTCCTGGCAACTCTCATTCATATCGTACTTCCGGAGTAGAGGGAGGAGTCTCGTTCTCGTCCTTCTCACGAATCACTAGACCGCTCCTCTGAGCTGGGGGCTCCCTGTTGGTGGTACGAAATCGCATCCGCGGCTGTAACCGCCAACGATGCCAGAGAGTAGGATGCCCAAATCTGGGTGTAACAGTATACCCCCTCCCCAAAGAAGTGAAACCGGGCTTGCCAGGATGAAGAAGATGAAAGGAGCGAATCAATCGGGAAGCATGGACGGCCGAAGCCGGCTCCCACGACCTTTCCGAAGGAGAATAACCCTTCCAGTCCACCAGGTATTGAAGGACACCACGATGATACCGAGAGTCACAGATACCCGAGACCTCATATTCGGGACCCGTATCGGTCATCACCGGCAGAGGGGCGGACACCGCCGTAAGATGAAAGCGGTTCCGTACATCTGGCTTCAATTGGGAGACATGAAAAGTCGGATGAATACGGCTCCAAGATCTGGGTAGCTGCAAGGTATAGGCCACAGGACCCCGTTTAGCCACTATGGAAAATGGTCCAAAATATCTGGGAGACAGTTTGGATGGGACAAGCCTTCTCGGTAGAAATTTGCTCGCCAACCAGACCCGTCCACCAATATGGAATTGTGGAGTTGGAGAACGATGTTTATCTGCTTGAGTTTTACTGCGCGTCTGGGCTTCTTGAAGAGCCAGGCGAGCAGTCCGATGTCCTAGTTGGATGGCGTCTACCAGTTTCTCCAGAGCCGGGAATTGTGCGTCCGGTGATGTGGCAACTGGGAAGACTGTAGGATGAAAGCCATAGGTGCAAAAAAAGGACTTGCTTTGATAGCCGAATGAGCCGCATTATTATAAGCAAATTCAGCCAACGGTAGTTGACGTTTCCAATTGTCCTGTGCAGAGGAGACATAACACCGAAGATACCCTTCCAGCGTCTGGTTGAGGCGTTCCGTCTGACCATTGGTCTGCGGGTGGAACCCAGAACTCAACGCTCGGGATATCCCTAGAAGGGAGCATAGTTGTTTCCAATATCTGGAAGTGTACTGTGGACCCCTGTCCGAAATGATGGTATCCGGAAGGCCATGTAGAGAGAAAATGCGTTCCAGAAATATGTGAGCCATCTGGGCTGCTGAAGGAACTGCGGGCAAAGGTATAAAATGAGCCATTTTGGTCAATGTATCTATGGTTACCATGATAGCGGTACAATCTTCCGATCTCGGTAGATCCACAATGAAATCTGTTGTAATTATTTGCCATGGTCTCTCCGGAATAGGGGTCGTGACCAGTTTTCCCATAGGTGGTCTCCGGGGAGATTTAGTCTGAAGACATATCGTGCATGACGCAATATAATCCCGGACATCAGTACGGACTGAGGGCCACCAAAAATGCCTCTGAACCAACTCGAGTGTTGAAGATTCCTCGGTGACCAGCTGCAAGTGAATCGTGACAAAGTCTCAATACTTCTTTTTGGAGAGTTGTATCCGGGACGTACACTTGTTCCCCTTTGAATAGGAGTCCTCTGCTGCTTGTCAATCCCTAATGAGACCATTTTCTGGTTCTACTGTCAGCAGTTCCTTAGTCTTGTCCTCCAGTGTTTGCAAGAAGTGATGGACTACAGGAACAAAAACTGCCTTTGGTAGGTTCTGCTCTGAAGGGGGATCTTCCCCGCAGGATCTTTGCGGGATAAAGCGTCGGCCCGGAGATTGGTATTTCCCGGGATGAAGGAAAATTTGATTTGATAGGGCGAGAAAAAATGCGCCCATCGTGCCTGTCGGCTGTTGCAGGTTTGTACATACTGGAGAGAACGGAGGTTGTGGTGATCAGTTCTTACTTCGATAGGGTATCGTGCTCCCAAAAGGAGATGTCGCCATTCTTCAAAGGCCCGCTTAATGGCTAGAAGTTCTTTTTCTAAGACTGTATAGTTGATCTTTGCCGGTGAGAGGGTCTTGGATAAGAAGGCTACAGGTCTTTCGATGTTATGACTGTCCGATTGAAGTAGAACCGCTCCAAGGGCATGTTTCGATGCATCCGATTCCACAATAAAAGGACGCTGTTGATCTGGGACTTTAAGTATCGGAGCCTGGGTAAAGAGGATCTTCAGGTGGTCAAATGCTTTCTGTCTCTCGGAGTTCCAAAGATATGGGGTGTCTTTTTTTAGCAATTGAGTGATGGGTTTAGTATAAGAAGAGAAGAGTGGAATGAAATGCCTGTAAAAATTGGCAAAACCTAGAAATCTTTGTATCTCTTTGATAGAACGAGGGGGAGGCCATTCCGTGATTGCGGAAACTTTTGCAGGATCCATAGCTATCCCTTCTTGGGAGAGAATATAACCCAGAAATGCTATGGTGGTCTTGTGAAACGCACATTTCTCTAATTTGCAATACAAATGGTTTTCCTGCAATCGGTGTAAAACCTCCTTCACTTGGGACTGATGTTCTTTCAAAGAGGGAGAAAAAATTAAAATGTCATCTAAGTAAACTATAACGTAATGAAGACTAATATCTGAAAAGATGTGGTCCATAAATCTTTGAAAAACTGCTGGAGCGTTCATAAGTCCAAAGGGCATGACTTTATACTGGAAATGACCAAAGGGCGTTCTGAATGCCGTTTTCCACTCGTCGCCAGCTTTGATGCGAATCAGATGATACGCTCCCCTTAGGTCTAATTTGGTGTAGAATTTGGCCCCTTGCACTGCTTCTAGTATGTCAGGAATAAGAGGCATTGGATATTTGTCCGGGATGGTTATTTTGTTCAACCCTCTGAAGTCTATGCAAGGGCGAAGTTCCGATGTGTCTTTTTTCGGAATGAAAAAAAGCAAAGCGGCTGCCGGGGATGTGGATTCTGTAAGCAATCCGTTCTTGAGATGGGTGTGTAAGTACTCCTTTAAAACTTCTTTCTCTCTTGCCGACAGAATATACATCCTGCCAAAAGGAAGGGGGGGGGGGGGTCTGGGACTAAGTCTATGGCACAATCATCTCTTCTGTGAGGTGGGAGTTCTGAAAACTCTGGGTGAGAAAATACGGGACGAAAACGTTCGTATTCAGGAGGCAAGGAAGAGACCTCGTTGACTACAGTAGTCGAGACCCCGGGATCTGGCATTTGCTCTACCTTGGGGGAGTTTACCAATTGGTGATGTTGTACACATCGTTCAGAACCCAAGAAAATTGTGCCTGCTGCCCAGTTAATATAGGGATTATGGTGTCTTAGCCAGGGCAGCCCTAAGATGATTGGGTAATGGGCTGTTTTGATTATGTCAAACTCTATATTCTCTTGATGTGAAGCAACCACCATCAACAAGGGCAAGGTTTGATCCTTAATGGGTCCTGATGTAAGCGGACTTCCGTCCACGCTTTCCACATGTATGGCCATTTCTTTTGCGGTACGGGGAACGTTATGAGAGAGTGCCCAGTTATCATCTACGCACCACTATCAATGAGGGCAGGAACATTAAGTAAAAAAGTGTTGTTCCTAGACAAAGAGATTTTCAAACTGATCATGATGCTCTCTGAGGAATGGACGGAAAACCCACCAGATATGTGAGAAGAGGGACTAGGTAAGGTGAAAGGACCCGATGCCATCGTCCCTTTTACGGTCGGGTACTGGCGTTTCCCTGCCCTGGTTTCCGGGGAGGGATCAGAGTACATTCCCTAATAGTATGGCTATTAGACCCGCAATACATGCATAAGCCTAGTGTTCTTCTTCGGGCTCGTTCTTCTGGGTTTAATGGACTTCTAGCTGTGCCTAATTGCATGGGTTCGTCTGAAGGGCCTGACTTAGGGGAGGTAAATACCTCTAGATGAGCTTGAGACCCTTTTCCCTTGTGTCTTTCTCTGTTCCTCTCCTGGAGACGGTAATACATTTGCATAACCAAGGCAATATATTCTGCGAGGTTTGTTGGTCTGGGAACACGGGACACTTCGTCCTTTAAGTCTTCTGACAGACCACGTCTAAATCGTGTCATTAGGGCGTCATCGGCCCAGGAGGTATCTGCGGCCATTCTTTTGAACGCCGTTATGTACGTAAGTATATCCTGACTACCCTGTTTTAAATCCAACAGTTTCTCTTGGGAAGCAACTACTACTTCCTGTCGGCTGAACATGCTTCGGATACTATTACAAAAAGCAGGGTATGAATCAAGGATTGGATTGTTGTTGGTGACTAATGGGGTGGCCCAGGCCAGAGCGGCTCCGGTCATCTGGGCAATCATGTGCCCTACTTTATCTCTATCAGTAGGGAAAAAGGCTGGTTTAAAAGTAAATTGGATCGTACAAGATTCCAGGAACTCCTTTACGGCATGTGGATTGCCGTCAAAGCGCCCTCCTAGTAAAGGCCCCGGGGGTACCTCCGAACTTTGGGCGGAACGCCCTACCTGTTGTTTAAGAGTGGCGTTCTCCTGTTTCAGTAATTGCACCTCAGCAGACATGTTCTGCATCGCTGCGACTAATTGCTGTATCTGTTGTTCCATTGTTGCCAGCTGAAATGCTTGTTCAAATAAATTTGAAAACGTACTCTATTTTTCTTTAGGCGTTGCTATCTGTAATAACTGCCGATACAAATCAGAAGCACTCTGCAAGCAACAATGGAAAAGTCCTACCTTGTCTTCGGTCTATCCTGAAGGAGTGAAAGTTTACCGGAGACCCCTTCCCGAACCTTCCAACACAGGTATCAAAAAGAGGGGTTCTCCGGGAAACCCTCTTAGAGGGACAAAAACCCAGTGTGGGTGTAGTCCTGTAGGTGGTTCGCATAGTTCCCTCACGGCTGGAGTAGAAAGTTTAACCAGATGGAGTCGCGATGAATTGGCTAAGGTGAGACTCTTCTGTGGGAATAGGATAGATAGCATCAGTTATACCACCCTTCGCCTTATGGTACTCAAGGTTGAAATGAGTGAGATGTACCTGTCGGAGAATCCCAAGGAATGTTATGGAGAGTCTCTGATGGCTGATGATGCGGTCCGGTCTACTATTGGTTAAAGAAAAAACAGAAGGGAAGTGTCTGCATAAGATTTTGTGAGAAGAGAAGTGAAGGGGGGCAAAGCCTGAATGTTTATATCCCTACCTGTTGGGTAGACCAGGATGCAGAGATCGTGTGTTGAGTCTTGGGAGTTCGGGGGTAGTGTCGAGACGGGATCGACCCAAAGGGTGAGAAGACCACTGAGTATTTCGTCCGTAAGACTGAGCCGGGTGGGGCGGCTGGGTCGGACTGAATAGGGGTATATAGAGGAAAGTCCTGTAGGGAATGTAAGAAAAGTAAAGTGAAGAAAGGCTTCCCCAAATCTACTCTATGAGAGGCGTGTATCGCAGTTTCAGTAACTCACGGAGTGGAGCTGTGATGAATTGTAGCAACGCATAGTACTCCTGGCAACTCTCGTTTATATCTTACTTCCGGAGTAGAGGGAGGAGTCTCGTTCTCGTCCTTCTCACGAACCACTGGACCGCTCCTCTGAGCTGGGGACTCCCTGTTGGTGGTACGAAATCGCATCCGCGGCTGTAACCGCCAACGATGCCAGAGAGTAGGATGCCAAAATCTGGGTGTAACATTACTACCAAATGGTATGCCAATGTTATCATACAACAGTGCAGAGAGGCAAGGACTCCATGCTGAATTCTATATCTAATCTAATGGTCAAATGATCATTTATATAGCACTTTTGTTAAAGCGCTGTACATACAACATATTTATCACAATTATCACCAAACCAAAGTCAGTACTCCTTTATCGACCTCGAAAGGGTGAAAGGTTGAGTTGGACTTGCCGGGATTCGAACCTGCAACCTACAGATCACACACAGATTGCAACGAGTGCTCAACCAGCTGAGCTATTTTATTGGCTAACATCCTTCAGAGGTCGGTTAACTGAGGTATAATAATCACAGTACCTAAATGTTGAACGAACCATTTATGATGCGCTACATAGTTAAATACCTATCCGGATTATCACAGGGACAGGTTTTGCTGAGTTTCTATTTGAATTATCAATGTAAATTTAATTTGGTTTTTAACAGTGCTTGCATTTCCTGGAGTCAGGTTTTGGATGTTTTAATTGTAGTCTTGAAGGTTTGAGAGGCTAGAACACCTGTGATTGGTGTAATGACAATCACTCACCCTTGAGCAAAGACTCTGCTGCCCCTGATCATTTATAGTAATGTACCCCATTGACTGCAAGGTTGAATGGATGTAAACTAGATTGTGCATAGTCATCATTTTACACACTGTTTTTAGAATTAGAGTGCAAATTAAATTATAAGTGTAAAAACGATGTGCCTCCGCATGATTGTGCACACAGCACCGGAACAAAATAAAATTGTGCAATAATGGTTTGCTTTCACTGGAAACAAGCATAATTTGTTACAAAATGTTAATTCTCAATTGCAACTTAGTTTTCCATCTTATTAATTACACAATCCTAAAATTCTAGGAAAATATGCACAGTGCTTCTGAAGCTGAATGGAAAAAAAACATTCCTTTTATCACAGTGTGCAGTTTCTTTTTTTGAAAGGGTTCAGAGAAATACATTCTGTTTCAGGAGGTGGCTTGCAATTACATCCATGTAGATAAAAATCAAAAGAAGCCTTCTGGTTTCTGTCAAGTAACCTAACCTTTGCACTGCCCTCTGCTCTAAACCTGTGTGTAAATGTACACAGGAAAATAATAAAGCTGTCGTATTTACAAGATTTACATGCGTAAAAATGCCTAGTACGCACCTTATCTAGAGGCCTGACTATTCCAATGAATGTTGTTGGCAGCCAGAGCTAGGAAGGCGTCTTATCAATAGAAGCATGTCTAACTTTTTGCGTGCTGCTGGAATGCATTCCTGTGAGAATGACAACATTGGTTAGCGATATGTGCACCTTCTCAATGGTAATGGCATTTCATTGTCGCCCAGTATTTGGTTTTCCAATCTACAGGCTGCACTGAAGACGCTATTTTAAGAATGTGAGGTGTTGTGCAACAAATAAAAGCAATTATAAAAGTCGAAAGAAGAGTTGTTGCTGCGGAAGCTGTTTAAAAAAAAAACTGCTTTTTTAAGAGCCACAACTACAAAGGTCATCCCCAATCCTGGTTGACATTTATTTCCCTAATCCCCCACGTGCACACCTGCAAAAGTTCATGGACATTGCGACTGTTGGAGGGTTGTATGTGTAACATTTGCCCCTTTTGCATATGGTCATTTTATATTTGGGATTGTGGAGGACACAGGATTGCGTAATAAGCTTTCTGGGTGTGGAGTGCACACACAGGTTGTGGTACATGGTATATTTGTCAACCGACATACAGAGGGTGAGCTTATGGCTGTGTGTTGTACGAGCCACAGCGTATGCTTTGTGGGTGAATTGTATGTACATCATTTGACAGTGAATGGAAAACAGAGTCCAGTCGGAGTTGTGTGGAGTGTATCATGTGGGTTTGTACGCGTATGGAGCACTTACACTGCAGTCATTGCTTTTTGTTTGTGTGTGTGAGACTTTGGTGACGTTCAATCCCGACAATATTATTGTTGTTGATTGTGGAGGGACAAATGCACACCATGTACACGATTTTCAGTGGCATTTGTGCTGTGGGCGGTAGTAGGCCAGGTAATGCTTCTGTTTCCGATCGCCTGCATGATTTTGTATCCCAATATGCAGACACCCATGTAGGCGCGTTATTTTTCTATTTGGTCCGGAAATGGAGAAAGCGCAGTACATTGTGAAGAACTGTATTTGTGTCTTTTTACAACTTGTGCCATTGTCGTACTGTAGAAATTGGAATCTATCGTTTCACAGCAGGAGAAGTTTCCCCCACAAAAAGCTTTCTTGTTGATATTACTGCATTTCCGTATTGTGCACGCTCTATACACATTGCCTTGCTGACCTTTTTGGAAGTATAGGAATAATGTTTGTGCTTGCTGTTGCGCTCTTCAAAACGCACTGCAACACGCACAACCATCTGTTTCAACAGCCACCCATTTCTACCTGTTTGCACTGCAGTGTTTTCCACACTGCCTGACAACCTAGACCCCAGCATATTAGTGCATGTAATAACAAAATCATGACTGATACTATGGACAAAATTGCCCCACTTAAAATGCGTACAAGCAAACCTAAAGCCCATCTAAATAAATGGTTTACTCCTGAACTCATGGCCCTACGCCTCACCAAGAGAAAATATGAATCTAACTGGAAACTATGCCCAACTGCTGAGAACAAGGCCAACCTAACATCTATTTCCCGACAATACAAAAATGCAGTTTGTCTGGCTAAGAGGAATTCATACAATGATCGTATCGCCAACTCTAATTCAAGTATGAAGGAACTCTTCTCCATACTGAAGGAACTTGAGTCACCCATTGCCATACCAGACACCTGTACTAAAGATCAGACCTGGTGCACAGATATCCAACATGCTCTAACCAACAAAATTAACACCCTCCAAAATAAAATTCAACTGAAAAAAGATTTGCTCAACCTTCCTACTCTGCCACCACCCAAGGCTACCAACAAGCCCCAGTCTAGCAAATTCTCTTTCACCAAAACCACCACACTAGAGATAGAAAAAATCATCCTCACCCTCAAACCATCGAATTGCAAAGGTGACATCTGCCCAGTACAGCTAATAAAAGACGCTGCCAGAGATTTATCACCGTTTATTTCCAAACTTGGTCAACGCATCCTTTGCCACAGGCATCATCCCAGCTAATTTAAAACAATCCTGGGTGCTCCCGTTGCTCAAAAAGCAAACTCTTGACCCTCTCATCCCTACTAATTACCGTCCAATCACTACAGTTCCATTTCTGTTGAAAATCCTGGACAAAGTGGCCTATATACAGATTCAAAAATACCTTGAACTGCATAAACTATTAGGATCTAGGCAATCTGGCTTCCGCCCACTACATGGAACGGAAACAGCCCTTATCGACCTAAAGACCCAAATAGACGAATTGAGAGATCAAGGTAAGACAGCCCTCCTCCTCCTACTAGATCTCTCAGCTGCATTTGACCTTGTGGACCACAAGGTCCTCTGCAGACACTTGGACTCTGCCGCTCACTTCTCCACCCAAGCTATCAGTTGGATAGAATCCTTTCTGAGTGAGAGAACTATGAGAGTTTTTTTCCCCATCGGCAGCAGCAGACCCTATACCCATCACCTGTGGAGTCCCTCAGGGATCCTGCGTCTCCCCGACTCTATACAATATATTCCCCAAACCTCTGTTCGATGATCTGGACAATCTTGGTATCACCTACACTAACTATGCAGATGATACACAGATTCTCCTCCCACTTTCTGGGGATCATAGTAGGGACAGGGAGTTGGTGAATAGAGTGTACTTCATCATTCAGGCATGGATGGCTACTCATGAACTCTGCCTGAATGATGATAAGACAGAGTTGATCATTCTGGGTACACAAGCCAATATTAACAAATTGGGCCCGGACTACTCAGCTTTCAACATAGATGGAAATGTTATCAAAGTCTCGAGGGAAGTAAAAACACTCGGTTTTTACCTCGATTCTACCTTGTCCTTCACTAAACAGGTCAACTCCCTAGCTTCCACTACTGCCTACACCTGTAAATTGATAAGAGCAGGCAAGACCTTCCTGTCCAACACTAGCTGTCTAACCTTGGCTAGAGCCTTAATACTTTCCCGACTCGACTACTGTAATGCCCTATACAGTGGTGCCAATAAAGCCATCACCCAAAGACTCCAAACACTACAAAACAGTGCTCTTAGAGCTGCATTAGGCATAAAGAAGAGGGAGCATATCTCCTCTATCAGGCGGCAACACAAATGGCTATCCACGGACAATAAAATCCACCTAAAGATGATCTCCTTGACCCATAAGGCCCTAAATAATGCTGCTCCTAGTTACTTGACGGACAAAATAAAAAGAAAAACATCTTTTAGACCCATGAGACTCGCCAACGCCAATTGCCTGGTAGTGCCCAGATTTAGACTTGCTAAAATCGGTGGCGCAAGCTTCCCTGTGAGAGCGGCCAACTTGTGGAAGGCTCTGCCACCCAACCTAAGAGTAGACCAACCCTTCCCACACTTCAGAAGGAACTTCATCAAACACATTAACGCTAACAACGACTAGACACCTGTAATGAACCTTCACAAGTGTAGCCCTACTTAATGTACTCAGATGTGTGTAACCCTATGTTTATAACTGCTAACTCTGTATATTGCCAACTGTACATTCATGTAAATACTGCAACCGGTAATTGTACATTCATGTAATATTGTAAACTTATTCATGTAGGTTTGTAACATTGTAAGTCTCGCATATACCTGCTGCTGCGCCCGGTAACCCATGGGTCTGGAGCGCATTATAAATAAATAAACAAACAAACAAACAAACAGTAGAACGGTCCCTTCCATTTAGCACATAATTGTGTGGAGGGTAAACAATGCGTGTCGCACTGCCTCCATTCATTGGCACTTACATTGTGACACTCTACAAGGAGCTTTATATCATAATCAGCCACAAAAAATATTGCTAAACGGACGTTATGGTGCAGCTCCAGTACTACAAACATGGCATCATTTATAAATACACTATGGTAAAGCAATGTTCTCCTTACAGTGCCCTTCTAAAAACCTATGAAATTCACTAACAAAAACGTTGTTAAAGGGACGTTATGGTTAAGTTGCACTAGCAAAAAACTATGAAATTCAATGGAAAAACGTTTTTACAGGGATCTTATGGTTACAGGCAAAACCGAGGGAAAAAAAACGAAATTTGACAGGTAGGGTAATCTAAGCAACCATAACTCGTGGCACCAGTGTGCACTCAAGGACTAACACCCATGACATCAAAGATTCCATCACAAATCTCATTCATGACATCACTGATGACATCACATGCGTGGCTCCCTCTGTTTTGTTCGCTGCCATAAGTAGGGCAGGTGATTTTCTTCACTAACAGTCAGGAACAAACAATTCAAAAGGTTCTATATTTGTGTACGGCACCCTTCTCATATGTTCTTACACTACTTTCCTTACGGTTCACTCACATCTTAATATGATAAATATACATATAGGGGAATAGGAAAGCCTAAAACACAGCACTGGTTTCTGTGCATGCAGATAATCAGTTATTTTACAAACAGTTTCTGGCAATACTGCTCCTTTTTAGCTTATTTTAATCCCTTGTATATGGTCATGTTAGAATGCATTGTGGTGTCTTTATGGTTTCTGTGCAGTAGTGCAATTATGTAGTTAAAGGCAATGGTAGCTACTTCTTACATGTTTCACAGTTACCGACACACTAAAACGAATGCATTCATGATTTCAGTATGTAACATGGAAAGATTTTGAAGGTTACACTTCCATGAGGCATGGTGGAGACAATGGCTATGTTTGCACATACGTTCCTTCATGTACAGTGAAGAAGTGTGTAATACAATGGTGTGTATAGCAATGCATTCCTCCATTACCTACTTATCTCATGATAGTTCTTCTAATAATCTTTCATAGTTTTTTGCCACCATTACAATAGCAATCCTTTGTGGAGGCTTCCTATGAAAACTACATGCACATGTGATGCCATGAGTGATGTCATGAATGAGATTTGTGATGGCATCTTTGATGTCATGGGTGTTAGTCCGTGTAGTGCACACTAGTGGCACGAGTTATGGTTGCTTAGGTTACCATAACTGTCGAATTTCTTTTTTTTCGGTTTTACCTGTAACCATAACGTCACTGTAATTATGTTTTTCCATTGAATTTCATAGGTTTTTGCTAGTGCAACTTAACCATAACGTCCCTTTAACAACATTTTTGTTAGTGATATATAGATATATATATGCACATACATACATACGCACATACTGCCGGATTCTGGAAAGCACCTGGGCAGTGACTCACGGTCCAGGTACCATCCTGAGCAAGTGTATGTTCGCCCAGGGATTTGGAGTGGGGGTTCCCTGTTCACTTTTCCCTTGTTTCTGGCACATGGCACGGCTATTCATATTACCTTGCTGCAGGCAGTTCTGGGAGTCTCAAACCAAACGGATATTTCAGTCTACTAAAGCAGCTTAAAGGAATAGTGCGCTCAGAAATATTATTGTCCTGAGGGTTCGGGCATGTGTTTTTAAGCATACGTTGATTGATTGTACAAAAATGTCCTATGCACCTTACTGTAGTTTTCAACTTTTGTACACATGTGAAATCAGCCAACAGGGCGCGGCCATTTTGTGATTATCTGATCCGTTGCTGCATCGTCCAAGCAGGACTGCCCCGGCACTAAATCATATCCCCCGCCCCTAAGGCTGACATCACCAAACCTAGTGATATTCTCCGCCTTTCTCCATGACGTTACTGGCCAGTGTAGCCACCTATGTGACGTGACACAGAACCCGGAAATCAACACACATCGTCTCATACCACGTCACAATTCGGAATATAAAACAGTACTTTAAAATGAAATAGCAAAACTGGACAATTTGTAAAGTACTTTTACCTCACAATAAACGCTCCGAGAACATGCGGCGATTGCCATATTCAATGAAATGGGTAATCTTTTTCTATTTTCTCGGTCCTCAAATGTTTATCATGAGTCACGCGGTGTTCCTTTTGGGTACACAAGGTGTTCCTTTTGGGTAAAAGAAGCGCTTTGATCGCACGGTGAATCACAAGGCCTGTGCATCAACTTGGCGCTAGACCACCGTAAACGATGTTATGTTGCTCCTAATCGCTGGTACTCGTAAGGGCATATCGGCCCTTGGCTATGGTCCCAAAAAAGAGTAATTGATATCAGCTATTGACGTGTATCTGCAGCTGCCGGTTGAAAAAGCTATCAGTTGGTATCTGGAATCGATGACAATTGCAGAATGGCAGGATGTACCTGTTTGGAAAACATAACAGAAATGTGTCTCAGTAGCCGAT
Organism: Ambystoma mexicanum; assembly: GCF_040938575.1. Lineage (NCBI taxonomy): Eukaryota > Metazoa > Chordata > Amphibia > Caudata > Ambystomatidae > Ambystoma > Ambystoma mexicanum. Next base: position 1,330,201,119 of record NC_090921.1, on the reverse strand, counting down.
CCTTATTACAATTTATCATTTTACCCATTAATTCGGCATCGTGTTAAAACTAACGATTAGCACAGATGTGAAACAATGTGAACACAGAGAAAACAATGTGCAAAGTACTCCACAATTTGATTCAGAGGTTAGTGCTAAGGAGTATGTTCAGCTCGAAACCGGATGCGAAAGCTGATGCTACAATTCGAGGAACACATAGATGGCATTTTAATGAAATATTAGCATTGAACCTGCGGGAAATGAGTGGTGGTCTACATGCATGTCGATGCTGGACTGCCCATGTGCCCGGTAGAAAGACCAGTACACACAAAGGTTGGACTTGTGTTTCATTGCAATATGCCACACAGAACAAACAAGTACAATGAAACCCAGCAATAATTGTCAGCTAATAAGTTGAATCGTTCGGGTATAAAATCGTTGAAAGTCAAGCTTACATTATATTCGGCATTTCCATTCTCTTGGCGTAACGCAGACTCCGTTCGGATCAACGATTTTTCATAAACTGAATTTACATGTTCCTTAGTCCAGTTTAGGAATGGTGAACCTTATCATATCTTACGTTATTACACCCCTCCTTTAATTCAATTCCTTTCGGAATGGTCCCTGTCTCTCATGGTCGAAAAACAATTGAACCTTATACTGTGTGCAATGTGTGCGCTTCCTCAGCTCGTAAGCAAAAATTCAAAGCTGGTGACCTTCACTCAGAATGAAGATACATTCTTAGTTTGCAACATCTTGTCTCACCGCATCCATGAGAACTGGAATTGTGAAGCACAGACACAGGAGGAAAAATGTGGGGGCTGTCATTGCTTTCTGTTCGTGGTGCTGCTGAGGGGTAGGGGAAACTTCGCAATGACAGAATGCGCCGTAGTCCAAAATTGGAGTCGAGGATACACAAAATGGAGTCAAAGTGTGTCTAGCAATAGCCCCATCTCTGCTTGTCAGGGCCTCCTTCCCCATGGCAGAGAGATGGGCAAAGGAGGCGCCCCCCACAAGTGCAAGATCAGGATGCCACTGTCATGATGCCTACCCCCGGGGACCCAGACCACGTCCAGCAACCCCGGAAGCAGGCATCAAGTTATCCTAAGCAAGCCCAACAACCCCTGCTAGGGGCTATTTGGGTCCAGTCCTGGTGCCTATGGCGCCAGGCTCATATGGAGAGTCAGTCCTGGCGCCATAGGCGCCAGGCTCATAGATTAAAACTTACCTGAAGCAAACCATGTTGCAAACTTACCTGAGGCAGACCATGCTGCAAGTGCTCCAAGCCAAAAGAGGCTTGGAAGGGACTACTTTACTTAGGGACTATTTTTTACTCGGGCGGGGCTGGGGAGGAATACTTACCTGGGACTAATTTGGGGGCTATTTAAACCACGCCCGAAGAGCAGCACACGCTTCGCGTTATTCTGCATCCAGCAGCGTAACACTCACCGTGCCTGCAAGTCTGCATCCAGCCTTCTGCCACGCCCGCCTCGAGTTTGGAGCTCCTAGAAAAAGGGAGAAAGAAGGAGAAAAGTTTAGAACAAGAGCAATACCTTTAATTCTTACCTGAATTCCTGATCCATCGCGCCTTCGAGCTGGAAGGAAGAAGTTATTTTATGCGCGTCGCCTCGCCTGCTGGCGCACCGCGCTGAGCTCACCGGCCTTCGCAGCATCTTCACATTCCACCACATCCTCCTGCATGTTCCAGCCGCACTCCGGCACCTAAGGAGAAGACAAGAACAGCAAGGTGAGCCAAGGGAATACACAGAGGAATATTAGTTACCCCCCCCATAGACTTACCTGATTTTACCACCGGGGGTACTATTCCTCTCCACGGGTCGGCGCAGCTTCCACTGCATCTTCGCTGAACACCGGCCCCTAAGGGGAAACAAAAGGACAGCAAGGTGAAACAAAGGGACTAACAAGGGGAACCCTCCTCACCACAATAGACTTACCTGATTTTACCGCCGGAGGTATTATTCCCCAAGACTTCATACTTTCTCTCAGCGTCTGAATAAGGGAGAAAGCAACAGGTTACATATTGACATTATTTTATCGAACTGTGTTGGAAAATACAAATCCTTACCAGAATACTACCGGTTGCCACGAGGAACTCTTCATTAGGGTCAAGCTGCAACCTGCAAGGAATCGGACAAGAGTGAAAGTCAGGCATTTGAACTCTTACGAACTTTATACTTACGGCATCTTGCCGAGAATCTCAGAGTCAATATTGTTCTGGAACTCACCAATTCCTTCGAGCCAGTGAAGCAACTGGTTATCAATGCGCCCCGGCGCTCAATGCAGGATGGAGAGCGCATCTTTTCAAACCATCAGGTGAGACTATAAGAGGGGACATCAAAGGCGATCTGTGGGGAGAACAGCGGGGGTGGGGGGATTTACGCTCAACTCCACGGGTGGTTAATTCCCTTTCAACATTTGCAGAAGAATATTCCTATGGGCCAAGCAAACGAAGCAAGGTGGGCCAGTCCGTCATCTCGGCCCTATGCGTCACATTGGTGGAGACCGCAGCTGTCCAGTTCCGATCGACGCCTCTGTGGGAGCCAGGTGAGCGTAACAGCCATTTTTATGTATAATGTATGTTGGCTGGGGGATAAACCGACCCACCTCTTCCTTACATTAGCAACGACCCCCAACACATGCCCCCGTGAATATATTGGTCAGAGTGCTTCTATTTCTTACCAACAACACACTTTGATGTGCTGTTTTGTTCACAGTCAGTAGTTCGTGCGTGCCGAGTATCTTATGTAGCCTAGGACTCATCCCTTTTGTGGGACAAGTAGTTATTCCGCTATTCGGTCAACTCTATGGTAAGGCAACTACTGAACCCCAAAGTTTCTTTCACACTGTTATCCATCTGGCCCTCCCACGATCATTGAAGGCCCCACAGTAGCTCAACGAAACTGTGAAAGCACAGTGTTACATTGTATGGCATTCGTAAAAATGGTACTAGTTGAAAAGAAATTGACAAAGAGGATAGATTTCAAAAGACAAATTGGATGCTTTATTTGGACACTTCATAAAAACATTGATGATCAAAAAAACAGAGGGTAATCATTTGAACCGGAAGTGAACTGATCTACAGCCTCTGCTTTAGGTGGACAGGGCACGTTGGTAATGTTTTGTGGCAATGTATGTGTACTCGGAACAAAATCGCGGGCAATTCCATGATTATGCATCTCCAAGACATTAATAAGATCCTCACATAATCGAATTCCATTTCCTCATATACTGGATTGACCACCCATTTTTTGCTTCTTTTCGTAAAGGCCAAAGTGTAGCGAAGCATCCCAAAGTTTCCCGCAGTTCTCAATTGTTTCACAACCTACATTCTCGTTATGCGCTAATACCGCTAGTAATGTCCTATATTTCATCCCTTTTATGCCGAAATGAAATCTCTTTGGCCTGTACTTTAGGCACATATTGTGGAACACCTCCAAATCTCCTGTGTGACAGAAGTCCCTTCAGATCTCTTGATAGATTTTTATCAAACACAATCTTCTTGAGGGCTTTGTGTGGAGGTGAAGATGGAATCAACCACTTCTTCTTCTGTTCCTGCTCCGGCGACAAAGGGCCATGTTCACATTGGTGGAAATGTTGGTTTTCTGTCCAAAAGTGAACGTTGTAACAGAGGTGCATTAGTGACCGCCATTTTCTAGTAGAATTTCCACAGACCCATCACAAGTTTTGGAGCTCCACCAAAGATGGTTGCTGAAAGATTGGGACCACTGTGAAATACTTTGAGACCCTTTTTTTTCCCCTGCAGCTGTGATTTTTTTATTGATGGATTTGGCAACGTGCCATACATCAAATTGATGGCGAATATTTGGAAACTTCTCTCTCATTGTCTTGGCTATTGAAACATGTCTGTCCGTGGCTATGAGGTCGATTTGCATTCCCCTCGATTGTAGATCTTCCAGTGATTTTATAAAACCAAGTTTCTCCATGGCCACTGAGGATTTACATTCGGACTTCTGCACGACCACCAAACTCACAATTTCTTTACTTTCATTGTCCTGAAAGTGGTATGTGTGGTACTTTACTAAAAATCCGCGGCTGTCACACTGTCCATCGCCAGCTAGCCTGAACCGTTTTTCGGAGAATGTACTTTAAATCGACAATTGTTCAATTTTCCAACCTTCACTAATGGCAGGGAATAGATATTGAAGTTGATATTTGTAGTACTGCATTTTAGAAATGAAATGGAGTCCCACAAATTGACAGAAACTGGACATCTTAATGAAACTAGAGCCACTGAAAAGTAAAGCTGCTGCACACAGTAGATTGCCAGCTGGCAGTTTCCCCAGCATCGGTTGAGCGGACCATGAACATTTTTCATGGAGCATTTCACAGGTGGCATGTATTTTGAGGTTAATGCCTTGTGATAGACGAGCCACATTCACCAATGGCTTCCTACATATTTCCCCTCTCACAGAATGCACACATTTCAGCATCATTATAATCTCCATCAAGCTGCTGTCAAATACTATGCATTTGGCCTCCTTTATTAGTCTGTCATCCTGCATTAATGTTGTTTCTGACAGAACTGTAGTTGACATATCAGCCAAACTGGACATACTGTGGTCGAGATCTTTGTCTGGTTCCTCGGTCAATTGTATTGATGCTTCAGTCTCTGTCATTTCAGTGTCTGTTACTTGAACATGAATCAGAGAAATCATCAATGTCGATTGATTTTTGGGTGGCCCTGTTTTGGCGGGTGTCGATTGTGTCAAGTGGTCTGCAACTAATTCATAAGCATCTGAAACACATTCTGTTTCATCTTCATCTGGTGGAGTGGTGGCATTGTAGCAATGGTCCAAAAATACTTTGCTGGCTTCGCCGGTCACATTAAATTCATTTTCTGGCCATTGGGAAAAAGCATCTCGAGTCTGCTTATTGATTTGAACACGCTGCACCTCAAATAATAGTTGCTCCATGGTGAAATCAGTTTGGCAAGCAGCATCTCTAATTTCTGTTGCTGTCTGTGTCTGCATAGTTCGTACACCATCGGGAAACTAGAAGACAGGTTGGAAAAACATGTTCAATGTAAATCCAACATACAGTATTGCACAACTTAGATTTTTTAAAAAGCATGTTTTGAAGGCACCAGCACAAAACACTGTTTGTAAATTAATGTATCTTTCTTGCTTTTCTGTGAAACCTTCTTCTTCACTGTAACGACTACACCAACAAGCTGGTCCACCGACTCGGATCCACGTGCCTCCTCTTCTATATCCCGATTTTGTATACATCCCTAGAAAAGAGTATCCATTAAAAATAAGTCATTTGTAATAGAAATCAAACTATTCCTTCGCACACATGGCTTACACAGATAAACTCATACATCGTGTACGTCATTTTGTCAAAATATACGTTTCGAATTTCACCTGATTGATGGCTAGTTTACTCGATCCAAATTGACTGTGCGAAGCACACTGTTTGAAATGATGCACTCAAGCAATTTGCAAAAACTGCTTGTTTCTAATATTGTCACTGTCTAATAGTATCAGATCTAGGACCAACTTTCTTTCATTTGAGGGAACTGTCAGTACGCACACATCTGGCTCTGGATAAACTACGAGGGATGATGTAATTGTAGTCGAAGCTTCAGCATCTCCCTGTAACACAGTACTTGTTTTATAATGGATGAAAAAATTGAAATTGAACACACACAATGTGACACAGACATTGGTACATATCAATAACAAACCAGGAATGAAACATTGTGTAAACGAGTGACAGTATACGTAAATATGATCATATTATCTCAAATTCCATGCATAAAATAATTCCGGAACTGAATAGCTAAGTAAGACTACCTGATACATGCTCAAAGTTGTTGACTCCAGGAAAGACATGGATGCTGAATCTTGCTCCTTCATATTCAGTGCATAGTCATGGAGTTGTAAAGGGAAAATTTGATTTGATTTAGAAATGCTAATCTTAAAAATTGGCATGTAAGGAGACAGATTACAAAAACATTATGCTTATTTCAAAGGGCACTATAGCATAGTTATCTGTGCCCATAAATCATTTTCTATGATGCGCCTAAAACCAAGTACAGATGTTTAGCAAAATGGTATATATTTAAAAAGCAATACAATCTTCTAAATATGAAAAGTATCATAAGGGACATTTACACCTAAAACACCAATCCGTCCATTTAGTTACCTGTTCACTACCAAGAGGGCTGCAGCTAAATCCGGAACCGTGACTCACCTGAGGCAGCCTGTGAACGAATAGAGTCGGAATTGCATTTGGGAGCAATTTACTAGCCGTTCTGAGTCGATTCTTCTTTGTGTACAATGATTGGTCGTACATATTCGGGGTAAAGTGCAGGCTGTAGATGCGGAATGCAGGCTGCAGATGTGGAATCGATCACCCCTCGTGTCCTCCAAGACTTCATTGGTTCTACTTTCAAGCTCTGCCGGCGCAAATCCGCAATATCTGACCCATTCTCTTATTCAATCTATATTCTTCGGGAATACATGCATTGTAGTGCCTTCAGATTTGTCATGGGTCTTAGAAGGGCAACCAAAAATAGTACATACAGGCATTATTGGAAATTCTGCAAAACATTTTTTTTTAAAAAGGTCAAAATTATTTGAAAATTACTTTGCATAAAAACATGAGAAAGAAAGAATTATACCATACATTCTTCTATGCAAGCTATGGTTTGGTCACCGCAGCAAAACCAGTGTAGCGTGGCCGGCTGTATTATAGGATAACTTTCATAAACAATTCATTGATGTGATGAAAATCATATGTTACTCGTCCCTTGAATGTACTATCGAGCATCAAAAGGAAACATGCTTATAGAAACGGTGCGCGAAGGATGCTATTAGATCCCAATTGACACTGATGACAGTTGATATATATCGATAAAATAACAAATTAAAATCAAACCAATGGCAATGAGATGAATGAACATAACACTACTGGGTACGTTCGTTCGAAATAAATAGAAATTTAGAGATCAAGGAGATATGATTAGGTGACCTGCCCTTACCTTGACCGACAAATAGATTCTGCAAGCATGGTAGTTAGTGGCAGGAGAACAGGGAGATGTTCACAGGTAGCACGACGAGGAGCTGACTCGCAGTGGTCACAGAAGTTCTCAGGTAGCACGTTCACGACTTGAGTTGCAATGCTCAAAGATGTTCCCATGATACATATCAAGTGATTTATAAAGAATTAGAAAAGAGGGTGTGTATGTGAATGAATGACGTGTATATGTTGTGGTTTTATATGGATGGTAGGGGCGCGGCCTGCTTCAGGGGAGCCTGCCTGGAGACACTGGGTCTGGGGAGGCCATGTGTATAATGACCCCTGTGCGGAAGATACCTTTGAAGTGTACATGGTGTTTGGCACCTTGGCCGTTCCCACCCCTGACAGCACCCCTTGGCAGCCACGTACACCGTTGTAAACTGCATTTGATAATGGAGGGCAGATGATGGGGCCGAGGCGTGCAGACAAGGCCCGGAACACTGCTGAATGGAGACACACTTGATTCACTGAAAAACTGAAACAACCATTGATAACATTTCTGTTGTGGTTTATTTTATTTCTTATTTTGATGGCACAAAACTACTACACATTGTTAAGTTCCGGTTGCAGCACAGTGAGGGAAAATCCCCTGTACTGACCGCTGTCACTGGGGAAGTTTCTCTAATGGCACCAACGACACAGGCGGGTATTACTCGTCGAACATGGTGTCCAAGCCTCCCATGAAGACACCATGTAAACGAACGATAGGCCACCAGTCTGTACCACCTGTGAAAGAGAAAGATACAAACTGTTTTTAAATGAACAAGATAAGTGTATTAAACCTTGGTTGCCAATGACAATTCTTGTATCGAATGGCATTGTTGCCAGTACAAATGCTACCTAGACACTGCACAATATTGAACGACTATTATACAACTATTACTATAGAATTGCAAGACATTCATTTGGCATTGATATATCAAAGTTACAACAATATAGGAGACAACCATGAAATGGTAGTGGCCTAAGTGACATCACAACAAAAGTACACTTACTCGTTCCTTGGATTCCGAGGGCGAACTGTTGCTCGAAGTTCATGCATAAGCACCATCATAATCCTCAACACGGATTGTGTGAGGCAGGCTGCCCTGAAGTCTGGCAGCTCGGTAACACATTGCGGCCTTGCCTCGCCTTCCAATATGTAGGACAAGCATCCAGAGTGTTTTCTCAGCAGTAGCAGTTCTCCTCCTCGGTTGGCATTAGCACGCACCAATTGCAGGTACACCAGGTGGAGACACCATCCATGTGACTAGGCTCATGCTCTTGATCTGTTGAATCGTCCTCCCAACTGTCGTCCAAAGCCCCATCGTTTCCACATCTTTCTCTTTCGAGTAATTCCGCCTCGGAATACTCTGGCTCGTACTGGTAGGGCTTTATTGTTGCCATTATGGGGGAAACAAAAATAAATGGATAGTAATGGTACTGGAATCTGTTTGCACGGGCTACAAGCAACGAAGGTAGCTGACCAGAGCACAGAAACGAGGCACAGAATACTCAAAAAAAGACAGTGAAACTATTCGAAAAGCAAATCTGATGTTGTCTGATGAGAAGCGGTCTGTTTATACTTATTGAGGAAAGAGGTGTCCTGCCATTTCCATGGAGACACGTCATTAGCTAAAGCGCAAAGAATGTTGACACAAGACATGCTTTGGCGTTGTGAAATGGGCGGTACGCGTCTAGTGATCTCAGCCTCAGGGGCGGGGGATATGATTTAGTGCCGCATGGGCAGTCCTGCTTGGCCGATGCAGCAACGGATCAGATTATCACAAAATGGCCGCGCCCTGCTGCCTGATTTTGCATGTGTACAAAAGTGGAAACCTATGGTAAGGTGCACAGGAAATGTACGATCGATCAACGTATGCTTAAAAACACATGCCCAAACCCTCGGGACAATAATATTTCTGAGCGCACTATTCCTTTAATACTAAAATCCCTACACCTCCCCAAACTCCTGGGGAATCCCTGCACAGAAAGAAGGGACTCGTCTGGCCATCCCCAACATAGAGAGCCTGCAGTCCTTTACAAAAAGATGACTTTCCCTTTAAGGGAAAATATTTCCCTAGACCAGTCAGTCAATATGCTTTAGACGAAAATTAAACATTTCGATAAAAGATTAAAAGACAATATACAATACATCACATACACAATCAATGTTAAATACAGAAGTAAAGAAATAAAAATAAAATGTATTAGGACTAACTCCATGCTCTACTACGTGCCATCCATTTGTATTAGTTGACTCCGTAGCAGCAATTCTTGTTCAATACAAAGCTAGGCACGCTGTGCAAAAAGTAAGTCTGGGATTACTAGAACCAGCGTAAAAGCTATTTGCACCCACCACACTGCCCAAGCCTTCAGCGTTGGGAAGAGGAATGTTTTCCCTTAAATCCGCATAGGCAGCGCACAATAGTATAAAATGTAAATCCTCTGCAATGTACCATTTACAAATATACTTGCTTACTTTGCTAGAATCGATCTTGGGTTGGAAAGCTGTGCCTTTTGCAAATAGTAGGCTCGTTCTGAGATGAAGAAAAATTGCCCTTTTCCTTGGGTTTTAAATCCATTTGGCATAGCATGGGTTGCTCACACGGAATATATTTTGTGGTAAAATGGTACTCTGTTTCTTTAAATCTTTTTCCTTCCTACAATTTGATTCAAAGAGAAGAAACCTTTCCACCAATGTTTTCCTCCTCTGTTCATTACCAATGATTTGTTTCGTGATAAAAGATCTATAAAGCCAAGAGCCTTGAAGAAGGATTTTATATATTTTAGCCATGGTGATGGTTTACCAATAACTGAATGCATGATGTCTTCTGCCAACCATCTAGTTAATGTAAAGTGCAGGTTGCTCCATAGTCGCATCCAATAGAGCAATGATTGCAATGATGTATGGTGTTCGATGTATATCAGGCTGCATTCTTCTTGAGAGAGGTAGCCGGGAACCCTGGCACACGCCCATTATTTTCCAGAGAAATTGATTCTCATTGACTTGTGCTTCTTTCATGCAGTAATGGCCCCAAATGTCCGTTCTGTAGGCAATCAACAGCACTGATTTTGCTCTATAAGTGCGTGCATGTAATATAGGGGCAGCCCTCCTATTTTCTTACCATATTTTAGGATTGCTCTGTTTAGATCTGCAATGCTGTGGTTACTTGGTTTTTAATGTGCGAGTCCCATCCAAGATCTTGGGAAATGGAAACATCAAGGTAGCAGAAAGAGCTCACCCAGTGCATTGTCTTACCTTTGATCGATGCTGCATTCCCAACTGGTTTGCTACTACCAATAGACATTACTTTCGACTTGTCTGTGTTGATTGTTCAATCCTTTTGCCTCATATAATCTTTGAACCCAATAACCAATGTTTGTAGTGCATATTTAGTGATTGCCAGCAGGATTGCGTCATCAGTGTACATAGCACGCATATTATCTGACTTAACATCTTGGGGACATTGCTTGTCAATTTGGACAGGTCACATGATAATGAGTTTTTATAAAGATTGAGGAGTAATGGTGCCAAAAACACAACCTTGTCTTACAACTTGAGTTGTTTGAAATGGCTGGGTTAATTTCCCTGTGGTATCCGCCCTCACTCTTGCTGGTAGGTGTGTGTGCGTTTCAACCATGACTTGCCTCTGGCTTTCCGAGTGTGCGCAGAACTAACCAGAGCTTCTCGTGGTTTCTGTAGTCGAATGCCATTCAGAGATCGATGAATCCTAGGTGTATAGTGCTTTTTTACCCTTGCATGTATTTATCCAGGATGAGGCTTGGGTACATAATTTGGTCAATTGACCCTTTACCCTCCAAAAAAGCATATTGATATTCTGATAAGATTCAATTTCTTTTGCCCAATACATTATCTTTCCATACTGTGCCCCGTCAAACCACTTTGCTGTGGTGTCGATTAAAGAAATTGGTCAATAACATAAAGGATCGAATCTATTGCCTTTCTTAAAGATTGCTATAATGATCGCCACCCTCCAGGAGTTTGGACTGATCTTTTGTTGTAATATAATATTAAATATCGAGGTTGCTATAGGCAACCAAACAGACCTTTCCTGTTTGTATAACCTGATCAGAAGGGAGTCTGGCCCAGCAGATTTGCAGTTAGCCAGGCCCGTTAATGCTTTCCTACTTCACTGATGGATAGTCTTATAGGATCATCTGTAGGTTTTGAAATGTCTTCATTTCCTGTAGGAATTTGTTCAATGTTTAGTCCGTATTGGCCCGGGTCATAACTTTGCGTATTATACCATGCAGAAAAATGTATCCATTTGTCTTGGTCTACCAACTCAACTGTTCTACAATTGGTTTCTTGGTTTCCCGTTACTGCTGCCTTTTCTACATTTCTCCAAGCCTGCTCTGCCAGTTCAGATTTCCTGGTCCTGAATGCCTTTTTTGGATTACCTTGGCCTTAGCTATTTCTGCTTGGGGTCTATTTTGCTTCTGACATTTTGCATCAAACAATGTTGTTCATTTATTTATTTTATTTCTAAAGTGCTTGAACAAGAGCCCTGAGGCATGTGAGCGCCGAGACTGACAAACAACACGCATCATATAAAAACAGGCAAGGGATCAGAGATCAAGCACAACATGATAGTTCTCTATGTCATTCGAAGAGGAATGTTTTCAGTTTGCGTTTGAATCTGGAGAAGCTAGGGCACAACCTCAGATCAGGGGGAAGAGTATTTGATAATCGTGGTGTAAAGGTTGGAAAGTATCCGTCTTTTACCAGCGATAGTCTTGCCTTAGGGATTTGCAGTAGACCCTGTGTTGTTGGATCTAAGGCTGCATCTATCAGGAAGCCATTTAAGCTGCATTGTAAGGTACAATAGACTCTTTCCACGAAGGCATGAATGTGCAATGCATAGGCTACGAAACATGACCCTTTTTGCTATAGGCAACCGGTGTAGTGAATTTACGTGCTACCAATACATGATCAGTTTTATGTAGACCTTCAACAACCCTCACTGCGTTGTTTTGAAAAACCTGTAGGCGGTTAATTTCTCCTTTCCCAACGCCTACTAGGATATTAGCACATTTGTACAGACGGCTGCCTATAATTGCACTAGCCAAAGTGGCACAACTGAAAGCATCAAGATACAGCCTAAATTCTGCCAGGAGCTTAATGTAGTAAGATGAATTTGACACTAAGCTACTGATATGTGCCCTCATTGGGAGCTCTTGATCAATAATCACTCAGTTTCTTCACTTTCTTGAGAGTGGGAAGTAGGTAGTCTGCAATTTGAAGGGAAGAATAGGCCTGATAAAAGTTGCACAATTTAGAAGCAGTACCCAAGATCATAATCTCCATCTTGGAGTAGTTTAGGGCCAAGCCATTATACAACATCCAGGAATGAATTTGGTTTTAAGTGGCGTCAATGACCTCAGTGTCTCTGGTGTAATCGCCTGTGAGTGGGAAGAGACACGGAGTATCGTCCGCATATTTAGCATAACTAGTACCTTCAGCATCTAACTGATCAAACAATCTGAGCATAAAGATATTAAAGAGTTGGAGACAAACACAATCCCTGTGGTATGCCACAATTTAAGGCATACCCCTCTGACAAGGCATACTCATGGACAACCTGGGTGTACGGTCCGACAGGAATTAAAGCACCCAGCTAACAGGTTCCTTAGTGAACAATGCCCACTCTAATAGTCTGCTAGTCAGGGTGGGATGATCTACCAAATCAAACGCAGTCGTAAGTTCCTGGAGCATCAACAATGAAGCAGTGTCCTTATCCATGTGTTGAAGTATGGTAGTCTTAAAATCTAATAATAATAATTTGCATTTATATAGCGCTACGAACCCTCAGGTATCTGAGCGCAGCTAATTATTACCTACGGTGTGTGGTGCTCATTTATCGACCTCGGAAGGATGAAAGGCTGAGTTTGGTCCTGCCAGGATTCAAATCTGCATCAACAGGCTCTGCACGGATATCAAAGCAAGCGTACTACTTGCTGTGCTATCTGACTGGCTTAGATTCGGTGCTGTGTGCACTCAGAAAACCTGATTGCTTAGGGCCTAGTGTATTATGTGTACTAAGAAAATCCTGGATTTGACAATGCTCAATCTTATCTAGAATATTTAAGAAAAAGGGCGAGTTTGTAATCAGGCGATAATTACCTGCCAGACAAGGATCCAGCAATGGCTTCTTTAGAAGGGGAGTGATCCATGCTGTTTTGTCATCTGTTGGAACCGAATTTTACCTAAAAGAAGCATTTACAAACCGTAATAAGAGGGGCAAGAGACATGGCACAAGATTTAACTACTTTGGCAGAGCAGAGATCCCCCTTGCCACTGGTGGGTTTAATATATCAACAACCTCTGCTTCAGTCACCTTCACGTATGTATGTATGTATATATGTATGTATATATTTTTATAAAGCGCCGGTAGCCCGAGGGCATCAGGGCGCTTGAACATTACACAACATAGAAGAGAAGAAAGCAGGCATAAAGAGACGCGAAACAGTTGGCATGGAAGACCTGACAGCCACTAGCGCTAGAGATCTTATCTGAAGAGGAGTGTCTTCATCCGCTTGGTTTGCTTCTGACCTCAGTGAATCGGGAAGGCTGTTCCACAATTTAGGTGCCAGTACCAGAAAAGATCTACCCAACCCCGATTTCAACTTGAAATTGGGTACGACCAGGAGGCACTTTCCTTCCGATCGTAGTCTTCTCCTGGATGTGTAGAGGACTAGGCTGTTTTTCAAATACTCTGGTGCTTTACCATAGAGGCACTTGTGGACCAAAGAAAGAGCTTAAACTTTATACGTTCCTCTACTCTTAGCCAATGAAGGGAAATCCTATCGGGGGTGACATGATCTTTCTTCTTCAGATTTTTTACTAGCCTAACCGCACTGTTCTGGATCACCTGACATCTCGCTAAGTCCTTAGACGAGGCCCCTAACAGCAGTGCATTGCCATAGTCGAGCCGTGATAAAATAATAGCTCTGGCAATGGTCGCCAGGTTACATTCATTTAGGAAGGGCTTGATATATCTCATTAGCCTGAGATAATAAGCCGTGTTTTTTTGGAGATAGCTAGTCTGGGCATGAGAATCTACCGCAGAGTTAACCATCATGCCCAAGGTTTTCACTTTAGGGGCCACCGAAATGATGGCTTTCTTAATTTGGAAGGATTTGTACTCTGCCCCTAGATTAGCCAACTGACGACTGGAACCAAACAGCATCAGTTTGGTTTTTGAATCATTCAGGCACATCCAGTTAGCCTGCATCCAATCGTCTATTGTCTTATAAACCCTTGCAATCACTTCGCTGTCAGCGGCGTGCTGGCTGCCCCCCAGTTCCAAAATAAGTTGAGTGTCATCTGCGTAATTCGTAAAACGACACGCCTGCATTCACCAGTATGCTGCACAAAGTGCGCATGTATATGTTGAACAGCATTGGTGACAAACTGGCCCCTTGGGGCACTCCGAAGAGGATATCGCAGGGATCAGAAAAGTTGCTGCCCCAGTGGACTCTGGCTAGTCGGTTCGATAGAAATGACAATAACCAGTCAATAGCTCCTTCGGAGCAGCCCACGTTCTCAATGAGTGCCTTGATGAGGAGTTGATGATCTACCAGATCGAAGGCAAATTTCACAAATTTCACAAATTTAAAAAGCCGAGGAGGATCTGGCAGGTGCCCGAAACAAACAGGGGGTGGTGTGGTGTTCAATTGAGCTAGCATGGATTCAATGGGCCTCATTAGGAGTTTTCCGGTCCAGAAACAAAGGTGCCGGTAAACTCAACAGAACCCTTGCTTCCGGCCTGTGTCTGCCTGCCGTAACCACTGTGCCCGACAGGTCTGACCCTGCCGGGGCACAGCGGTCATGGTAGGCAGACTCTTCACTGTTGCTAACGGTCCCATGTACCACTCCAATAGAGTCACATAGCACTCTATGGGAATGGGGACTTACAATGTGCTGCCGCCTGACTTCCCGGGTCACCAGACTCGTAATGAGCCGGTGGTACTGGGAAGTAAGACACTAGTAAATTATTACAGGTCCGGTGGCAACCTGACGGTAGCACCGGCAGGGTAACCGCCGGACCCGTTATGAGGCCCAGCGTCCCCTTTGATCATAGTAATCTTGCAGGACATAGCATTTTTGATTTCAGTACACCAGTCAGAGTCTTTCACAACAGTAGCGTTAATTGGACATGGGACTTCGACCTCTTAAATCTTAAAGAGTTCCTTAGTGTCTGAGGCAGCACCCTTAATCCTGTTCTCATATTAGCATTTTTTGCGTCAGATAGCATCTTTCTGCTCCTTTGCAGCACAGCCGTAGATTGACTTGTCATCAGGAGAGAATGTTTTTTTGCCATTTCCGGAACGCCTTACTTTTCTTATATTTTAGATTTTGGATTTCTGACAAATACCAGCTGTTAGATGGTATCTTCTTTTCCATTCCTTGCTCTTGGGGAGCTAAACTCTCCACAGCTTTGGTCATCATCTCATTATATGGGGATGACAATTTGGCTGCTGAATTATACTGAACAGGTTTATTCAAAAAAGGGGCAAAGAGAGGAGCAAAAGCCGCTGGAGTGAGTTTTCTCAAGTTTGTTTATTCATTTATATGTAGTGTGCACCTTGCCCCGGGGCATCTGGGCGCATGTTTAAGAGGCAGTTACAAGTTACAGCGAATAGATACAATATACATTTTACACATAGTTACATGAAGTTCAGAAACATCGTATAGAGAGGAAAGGAACGAATCTAAGTATACAGTATAAACAGTCTATGTACAATGAGCAATCGGAAATGGGATTAACAAATGTAAGGATTATAGAGAGGCGGCTAGGGCATCACGTTCATGTAGCCACAATTTGGTTTTAGCTTTGAAGGAATGGATGTATGGAACGTTTATAAGAGCATTGGGTAGGGTGTTCCAGAGCTTAGCCGTGCGACAAAGCACCCACCCCCGTGGTGGTTTAACTTTTATAGTTGAAATCAATGGTATTTCAAAACCTATAAAGTGATGATCCGACCATGGGAATAGGTTCACTTCAAATTCCATGCGAGACCATCCAATCAAGTATTCTGGCACTGGAATTAGTTGGTTGCAAGACATGTTGACTGATACCAAGATTTTCCAATGCGATCTCAGTTGTTTTTGTCAATAAATCTACTGTTTCTTGAAAGCCTATGTTGAAATCTCCAACAATGACCACATTAGATTTTTGCTTCAGGTTGGAAGAAATAATTTCACATAAGTTAGATACAAAGTCTGGCATAGGATTGGGCGGACGATACAATACATATAGGTTAAGTGTGGCATTCGGGTCAAGTTCTAGTTTGACTAGTAGGATTTTGCACCAGATTCACCCGGCGAATGGGTAGGATACACCGAAAAATGAGCGTCACCTGAGAGACTTTAATTTCACCGACATTGAGGGACAACTGCAGGCTAGTGGGCAATTTTAAATGTGGTTTATTTAGAACTTTATTGTTGCCAGCGTGGATAACAGCGATTTCACCACTTACACGTGAAGTGGGCAACATGTTCAGTCTCTTAGCCCAGATCGACAGTACCAGGAGATAGCAGACAAATGTGTAAATAAGTGTCTTAATTGGACAGCAAAAGTATGCCGGGAGGGGACTCACCGGTATAACGGACGTGAGTGGGAGGCCCGTACAAGCCCGGATGAGAACAAGCGATAACCGGCCTCTGCCGACATGCCGCTGGTGAAGCTAAATAGCCGCTAGGCCATCAGGGAAATGTAGTTCTTAGTACAAAGACATAGGCCCTCATTCCAACCCAGGTGGTAAGTTCCCTACTGTACCACCATGGTGTAAACTCTGTTTACACCATGGTGGATGGCGGATTTACCGCCCCATTCCAAGGTGAGTGGTGCGGTAAATCCCCAATCCCCATTTACCCTTCCCCATTCCCATTTTTGCCCCATAGGGCATAATGGGAGTGGGGACGGCGCTAATTACGGCACCGTAAATTACGGTGCCGTAATTAGCGCCAAGGACGCTTAGCGCCTTGGTACTTAACGCCTGCTAAAAGCAGGCGTTAAGGTGGAAATCAGGCGTTAAGGGTTAACGGCGCCGACGGCACCGTTAAACCCTTAACGCCTGGGTTGGAATGAGGGCCATAGGCTCTTTAAAGTACAATTTCTCGTGTTGGAATTCTATTTCAAATCTAGGTGGAATTACATGAAAATTACTTCTCCAAAGTCTCAATCATGGATTTGGCAAAAGCGCAGAATTCCCACAAATACTTTCTAACAACATGAAATGACATTCATTCAGCAACAGTCCCTCAACAAATAGTGAAAAATAAAGGGAACGGAGTGCTGAGTTTTAAATACAGGCAAAAACCGTCCTCTGCATTCACTCCGGCACTGACGCACCAATGGGGCAGCTAAATAGCCACTAGGCCACAAGGGAAATGTAGTTCTTAGTAGCTACACGCAAAGCAGCAAAGAAATTAGGCTCTTTAAAGTACAATATCTCGCGTTGGAATCCTAATTCAAATCTAGGTGGAATTACATGAAAATTGTGACCCCTAGAAAGTCTCATTCATGAATTTGGCAAAAGGGCAGAATTTACACAAATACTTTCACAACATGAAATTACATTCATTCAGCAACAGTCCCTCAACGAATAGTTGGAACTGTTCTCTTTGCAGTACTATTTGGAAGGCTTTGTGTTTTTCTAAATGCTTGGCTGGTTATTGAAATTATATTCCCAAAGCCAACAGTTTGGCATCTCGAGTGCTATCTATATCCAGGCATATTTCCATGTTGTTCAAGGTTTGATGTATGATCCTAGCTACTTGTAGTTTCTGATCAATATGTTCCCAGCGTATCATTTTATACCTTCCATTATCATCCTTATTCACCTAATTCTGGTGCTTGCGTTTATGACTTGGTTCCTTCCCTTTCCTTATGGTCAGGATAAAGGGATCATTGGCACTCTCAATCCTAATTGCTACTTCGAAATCTACCACCCAGGACCCATTTTTTCATGCATATTAGGAACTAGTAGATCGTTGATCAATGTCTATAGTTTGTGAATATATGCTACCCTTTAGTGTCTGACAGGAATTTTCCATTTGTTGCCCTGAAGCCCAATTCAATCCGGCACCTTCCACACTCTCGCTAAAATTACCCATTTTCAGACTAAAATCTCCCCCCACTAAAAATGTAAAGTTTCTCTGAGTGGATGCAGGGTTTCTAGCAGCATGCATTATTTTTTACCAACTGCAGTAGTGGTCCTCCTCCATGTTTGCTATGCACCAAAGAGGGACCTTTGCCCATTCTAGGTCTATAATTAATAGTGTGGGGGAGTGAAAATATGTGCAAATATTCTTGTATTTCATTGCACTTCAAACAGATTGCAAACCTGCCAGTTTCTTCCCCTTTTGCTTGGTGTCACCTTTACGCTTAAGGCTTCAGAATTATCCAACCCGATCGGATCCAGTACCCATGTTTCCTGAAGCAACAGAATGCCAGCTTGAATCAGGAATGCTGCTGGTTCTGGATCTTTAAATCCGTTTCCCAGTCAGGCAATGTTGCATTAGAACATAGTAACATGGTAGCGTGCATGGTAACATTATTTAAAAAAAATATATTTGAAACCTACGTATTTTCACCACTTAAAAAGGGACATTCTATGAATCAGGAAGACATGTAGAGAAAATGTCTCCGTTCCACTGCTTTCCAGCCGGGGATTGCAACAGATGGAATACTTAGTTACAAAATCATTCTCTCTCAGCAGAGAAACCCCTTTCCATGAACACAATATTACAAGTTTCCTAAACACACATGCTATTCAGTGACCCAATGAGTGCCGAAGGCTTACCCTGTTTCCAATATTAATTTCAAATGGTGAGAAAGGAGAAACTCTCCGCTCAGTGCAGGGAGCCTCAGGGAGAGGCAGAGAAACTGTTCTGAAGTCCAAAATATTGAGTAGGCCAGTTCTAGACTTGGTACAACCCGCTGATCTTAAATCAGCCCCAGGTGCACTCAAGGAAGCCAGCCAACCCCAACCCTCTCTCAGGCGCCACTCCCAGGTACATACCCACAGTGAAAAAGCATGCCCATGAGGACGAGGGCATAAGCTTTAAATGCAACCACCATTTTTGCTGAGGATGAGTTGCAGGAGGATTGAGCGCATGTTCAGAGAAGGCTGAAGATTGGAAGGTGGTGGAGGGTCAGGACAGAGGGAGGTGGTAAAAGCTAAAGGGATGAGAAAGGAGGTGACGGTAGCCAAAGGCCATGGCTAGTGGGCCCCAAAGAATTCTATTGGAGAAATATGTACAGTAGACATGGCTGAAGGCCATGGCTATTGGGCTCCAAGGAAACCCATTGTTGCAACATGTACAGTGGCCATGGTCGAAGGGCATGGCTAGTGTGCCCCAAGAAAACCCATTGTTGCAATGTGTACAGTAGCCACGGCCGAATGGCATGACTAGTGGGTCGCATAGAAAACCAATGGTGTAACATGTACAGTGGCAATGTCTGAATGCATATCTATGGGGGGCCACAAAGAAATCGATTAGTGCACCATGTACACTTGCCACAGCCTGTCCAAGTTCAAAGCTAGTTTGCTGCAAAGTAACTTATTGGTGCAACATAAAACCACTAAAATTCTGCAGCCATTTCAAGCAAAGCCACACAGCTGCCAAATTTCAGGGGTTTTGTTTTGTTACATTTTCACCTTAATTTCTCTCTAACCATTCAGTGAGAAAAAAAAATAATAAATTATATATATATATATATATAAAAAAATGTAAATGTTTGTTTGTTCAAAATCTTAAATCTCTGAAAGTTCCTCACCGATTGCTTTGAAATTTTGACACAATGTTGCATTCAAATAGGCATGTGTTTTTATATACCTATTATACATAGATGTCACACCTGTGACAGGTAAAAACATGCTTTTTCTGAAAAACAGCTCCATCTGTTGGACGTAAAAGCAACACACGCTATACTGAACATTTTACTGCAAAACAGCGCCATCTGTTGGACGTAAAAGCAACACACGCTATACTGAACATTTTACTGCAAAACAGCGCCATCTGTTGGACATAAAAGCAACACACGCTATTTTCTTATTCCATTTCAATATTTCTGATTTGGAATGGCTCAAATACGTGCAGAGGAAGCAGCAGAGCGACGTGCAGTCAGACTTCAGGATGCACGGTTGCGAGCACAGCAACCGCGTTCTACAGCTTCAGATCTGCTTTGTTCTCAACAGAATGAACGTGACAGGCTGAGAGTGGCTAAAAGACGTCAACGAGAAACAGCAGATCTGCATCAAACACGACTCCGTGCTCAGCAATCACGCGATTACAATCGCCCTGCATTCCGGTAGAACCCAGCTGATGATTATAGTTTGAGCCGGCATGTTCTCATCGGCACCATGACTGAAGTGTGTCCTTATTGCAAGGCTCTGAAATTGAATGGAGAAACGAAAGGAATGTGTTGGGCCGCTGAGAAAATTAAACTGCCTCAACTTGGAGAACCGCCAGAGCCAGACTGAGCCACAGCAACACGTGGCCGGGGACAGCTAGTCTGTATATATATATATATATATATATATATATATATTTATATATTGTGGCATACCACAAAAAGACTAAAACCAGAAGACATGGTTCAACGATAAGCCAAATGCCTCACTCCATGTTGCTAAAAAGAGTGCTCCCTATCTAACAACTAAAAACAAAGGTGCTTGTCAGGATGCCAAAATAACTTAAAATCAGTCCTCCGTCCTAACCTGTCCAACTAACTGGCCCTATCACTAAAAGAAAAGGAAACAAAGCAAGAAAGTGTTTTTCACACTGGAAGTTGTCAACACATCTTAGCTGACAACCGTCCTCTCCTACGGGTAATCTAGTTTTCGTTTCATCAGGACACAGCTCCTTGTCTGGGTTACCACAGCAGCATTCAGAAAAAGAAGAAATTCAAAATCCAAGTCTCAGTTCCTCTTGTTACAAAGTCACTCAGTACATGAAATGTTTCAAGTGGACAAAAAGACTTTGCTCGGTTCTACAAAGGTTTGAAGGTTTGGATCCTTTGAAGTACTCGACTTATTGCCATCCAACAATGCTGTATCTTAAATCCCAACTCGCTCATCCAAGCCTTCACAATCTGGGGTAGCGTGGGCATTGCACTTCTCAATTCACTTTTATGGTTCTTCTGGTTTTCAGTATTAATATATCTTCTCGTGTTCCTCAGGACGCCTCAGCTCTTGTGCAGGCTATTTACAGGTTCACCAACAACTGGACCTGGTGGGGTTGGTGTCCCTTTCTCCTCATGGGACTTTTCAGTAGGGTTTTCTTGGCTTTCAGTGTATTTGTACGTGTGCTTATCAGTCTGGACGCTTTGACCATCATTCAGGTTGTTTACAGACTCACTAGCTGGTGAAGGAATCTGGGTTTGGGCTTCCCTGCAGCAATCAACCACTTGTTTCTCTTCTTCCTCTGCAGCCCCTGTACCTGCTTTCTGCCGGGGGTTCTGCGAGGGAGGGTCAGTGGTGTTGGCGGTGTTCATCTTTGATGTATTATGCCTCGTTGTGTTGTCCTTCTCAGGACCTCGCCAGTGCTTGTGGCTCGCTCTCCTCCATTTCATTGTACTGGCAATCCTCGATTCAGCGTTTTTTTCGAGTGGTTTGGGCCCACCACTTCCTCTGTGTGGTCTTGCCTCCAGGCTCCCGTCATTTCCACGACTCCTCCCCAGCCATTGTCTTTGTATCAGGGAATCTCCACCAACTGAGGACTTTGTTATTTTTTATTAGAGTCTCTGTAGCGAGAGGCGATGTATAGTTGATTATCTGGTGTTGATTCTGCAGAGAGTTCATCAGTGGTGTCAGAAAATAAAAAGGCCTTATCACCCTTTCTGCAGCCACCATAGAAGGCAGAGAGTACAGATTTCACAGGGAGTCTATCTTCCACAAAGGGGGAGTCACTTCCAGTGAGGACCCGCTTGCCCAAACCCCTAGGGAGGGTTTTACGGAGCAGACTCACCTTCCTAGACTCAATGGGCGTGGCTCCCCTTGGAGAGAATGGGTGAATTTCCCAGATTCCTCACAGAATATAAATAATAGGAATTATACACAGGATCTAGCCCATATTAAGTGAGAGATTCAAAGCATAAGGAGCCCAAAACTCAACAACCCCCATATCCCCCGACTGAAAAAGGACAGGAAATGCCCAACACAGCATACAGGGGGTACAACAGACCCGTCTAGAATTATGGCAAAGGTCCAGGCAGCCACAGGCATGACCTCGGAAGATAAGTGTTTAAACATGGCTGTCTGTCTGGAAGAGCAGATGCAAGAACCCGTGATATTTTAAAATTCACCTGTGAAAATACAAGCACAGGCTGGCATGTAGGCGTTTCATGCATTAAGACTACATGGAATGGCATAGCAAGGTTTATCAACTAATGAAGAAGCAGCAGTGTTCATGTCTTGGAAAATCGGATTAAAAAAGAGCCACACTAATGTTGAGAAGCAGGGGGGTGATTGTCCCAGGCCCCTCCCACCCCCCCACCCCCCAAGAGGTTTCGAATGCAGCAGAGGCCCAAGTATGTGTTGTAGATGCCTGGGGAGAGTATAGGAGGGTTCGGGGGGGCTCACAGAAGCTGTATTAGGGGGTAGATTACAATGTACCTGGGGGGTGTAGAATGTACTAGACATAGAATGCCATCTTTGAGAATGGCAGCCATCGTTTTATTGAGGCCTAGCTTTATGCTGCAGACGCAACGGTACACCCAAACACAGAAAGATGGGAACACACTGCAGCCTGTGCGATAGAGGGGACGGCCAAATTCACAGGGATCCATAAACCTTTCATTGTTTTATATTGTTAGCACATGTAACCAAGAAAGAATGCGCCCGTCAAGGCCATGAGGGATCCAAGAGCACCCTGCAGGCAGGTATCCCACGAGAAGGAGGACTCAAGTCTCCGACCTAGTTCGGCCCTAAGTTATAGTGACCAGATGCCCCAAGACCCTAACATTCCAGAATACCAACCAGCCCAAGATCCCAGACCATAAAACTGTTTGAAACCCATGTTTTCTAAATATCACAACAGAATATTGAATGCCCCTGTGATTTGTGCTGTGAGGTGCCAGGGAGGGAAAGCAACACATTTAACATTCAGGGTGGTAAGGCCTGGAATGGTGCCAATGTGCCTGGGATCGCGTTGGGGTTTGCAAAGATAAGATGACCTCGAATGTAGCCGTTGCACCCATATCTGCAGTACCAGGTGCACATTAGGCTGCTGACAGGGCATGCTACGAGTAGCACACTTAATTGCTCATTATTGAGCCTAGCACCTGATGACACCATGACAAGAGCCCCACGTGGAAGAAGATGGACAAAAGGAGCTGGGACCAATGACCTGGCATCCCATATGGAGCAGGCCGCCTATGTATAGGGCCACACCAACCAGCTACGTGGATTTCTACCCTGTGATATACATCAGTTGTGATGCTTTTCACCCTCGTAAACTGCTGTCCATGTTGGTTTTGTTAGAGCACTCTGTGGCAGCAAAGTTCTTTGCTATCGCGTACTTGGCTTTTTATGAGAATAAACCTTATTCCCCTTGCAAGAGGTGTGCTGGGTCTTTTTCCCTAGTGGGTTGTATTTTTTCTGGTTTGAGCGTTGAGGGGATTCTCTTCATTCTGTTGACACCACTGTGATCACAGATTTTTTGGCACAAGACAGGGGATTCCAGGCCCACCTGCAGTGACCAGTCCCAAGCGTGCAACCCGCAGTGGTGTACAGGAGCCATTTTCAAAGAATTCCTGTCTACTCTTTGGAGCAGGGTGCAGCCTGTAGGACGGTGCAGACCATTACTGGGGCCCTGTGACAGAGGAGGTCGGGTGAACTCACAGATGCAAGGACACCTCTTGCGGGTGACAACAACGAGGGGGATGCGAAGAGTGAGAATGGGGAGACAGTGTATATGTGGGAGAAGGAGCCAGGGTGAATAGTGAGCTAGGGTGTGTAACAGAGTTGTGGAGTGTGACAAGGCCACGTGGTGGTTTTTGTAGTTTTGACTTTGTTTTATATATATTACACGGTTTGCAGTAGTCATGCACCCAAGAGTCTGCCCATTGGTTAAAGTACTGTAATAGTATGTATACAGGAGTGTACAGGGCTGCAGGCGGTTTAAGGTAGGGGATCGGAATGTGAATGGTTGCAAGTACTCTGCAGTACTTCGTGGGTAGGGCCTCAGGCGAGTAGCTTATGTGGTGACAGCAGGCAGGCTTCATTGATGCAGGCAAGAGTGTGCCCACTGGTTGAAGTATTGTAATGGTATGTGTAGGAAAGTGGACACAGCCTCTGGCGGCTGGCTTATTGGAGTCAAGAGTATACGGACTGGTTGCGCGTACTGTAATACTATGTGTACAGAAGTAGGCAGAGCCTCAGGTGGATGCCCGATGTGTTTGGGTTGTGGCCACTTGGCAGATTTCTGGGTACTTTACTGTATTACGCTGTATTGGCTGTGGGCAGTTAGTAGGGTCTTGGGTGCAGAGGGTATGTGGGCAAATGTTTGCATGCATGGCTGTATTATGCTGCAGTGGTTGTGGTCAGGGCCTAGACTCGTGGGTGCATGGCGGGAAGCCGTAGGCCATGCACCCAAGAGTCTAGGCCCTGGCCACAATCACTGCAGTATAATACAGGCATGTACTCAACATTTTGACAGTGTTATATGGATTTTATAGGAGGCAATGCACCCAAGTTTGCCCAGTGGCTGTAAGTAGTGTAATAGTATGGGTACAAAAGTGGACAGGGTGTGTGTCAGGGGGTTTGTTGAGACTGTCGCGAGATTTTTGGGTGTACGATTCTGTATGCAGTGGGAGGTAATTGTGGCCAGCTACTATAGTCTTGGGTGCATGGCCGGAAGCGACGCACTCTAGAGTCCAAGAGTGTGGCCACTGGTTGAAGTACTGTAATGGTATGTGTAGAAAAGTGGACAGGGCATCAGTCAGCTGGCTTATTGGAGGCAGGAGTGTGCTGACTGGTTGCCCGTGCTGGAATACTGTGTATAGAAGTGGACAGGACCTCAGGTGGCTGGCTTATGTGTGTGGATTGTGGCCAGTGTATAGATTGTTGGGTGTAAGGTTGTATTATGCTGTGGTGATTATGATTATAGTCTTGGGTGCATGGCCGGAGATGATGCACTCAAGAGTCCAAGAGTGTGCCCACTGGTTGAAGTACTGTAATGCTATGTGTAGAAAAGTGGACAGGGCCTCTGGCGTCTCGCTTATTGGAGTCAAATGTTCTGACTGGTTGCACGTACTGGAATACTATGTGTACAGATGTGGACAGGGATTCAGGTGGATGCCTTATGTGTTTGGGTTGTGGCCACTGGGCATATTTTTGGGTGCTTTATTGTATTATGCTGTATTGGTTGTGGTGAGTTAGTAGAGTCTTGGGTGCAGAGGCCATGCATACAAGAGTCTGCCCATTGTCTGGAAGTACTGTAATAGTATGTCAACTGAAGTGGATATGGCCTCAGGTGGCTGTGTTATGTGTGTGGGTTGTGGTAAGTGGGCAGATGTTTGCATGCATGGCTGTATTATGCTGCGGTTGAATGCATGGCCATAGGCCATGCACCTAAGAGACTAGGCCCTGCCCACAACCACTACAGCATAATACAGCTGTGCACTCAACTTTTTGACAGTGGCATATAGATTGCATAAATGTGTATAGAATGCAATTTGCAGATTAGAAAGAAGTATGACACCAATAATTGTATACTTACTGTATGTATTGTTAAGGCCCTGTGCATCTTTTTTGCATGCACGGCAGAATACTGTTCAAGCGGCAATAGTAGATTTGCCTAATGTGGTATGTGGAAATGCAGGAGAAATCGTTGTTTCATTATCTGTAATAACAGAAAACATAGCATGTTAAAATAAGTACTTCGTAATGTTGTATTGCATTGTAATCATTTGTGCACCCTCACAATTAGTACTTCACAAGTACCTGATTTAAACAAGTGTACTGTCCAATGCGCTCAGTTCCTGTGTTTTTTCGCATATTCATTGGGTATGTGGGGAAAAGAATACATGCAGGAAGAAAAAAAACAAAACCTGTGTTGTTATGTGGAACACACTGTTTCAGTGACGCGTGCACTGCTTACAGTAATGTTTGAGGTGCCTATTTATGTGGTATTGTGGTTATAGGCATTGTTGCAGTAGAAGGAATTGAAATGCTGTTTGATTTTCCTTTTGGAAGTGGTGGTACTATGGTTGCAGTTAGATACTAGTTGGCATATTCTAACTGTTTGTTTTCTCTTTTTAGCAGTATTTGTTAATGCATTTGCTTGCTGTCAATGTTTTCCAAGTACTGTGGTACTGCAGAATAATATTGCAAGATTGTGGGGTCAGTTAGATACCTGTTGGTGTATTCCAACTATTGGTAGTTAGAAATGTGTTGAGGGTATGTTTATAGCTGGTTGTTTATATTAAGTGTTGAAGGGTTTCCTCAGAAGAACTTTCATTTTTGCTGGTGGATTAACCCTTTTACTGCCATGGGTATTTCCTCCCAGTGCCAAGGCCTTTTTTGGTGATTTGGGTATGTGGCCATTCAATGCCTTGTAACTTTTTTGTTACATGAGATATCTCGGCCAAATTTGGCCCCTTTTGTCCCCACATATAGGCGGTCGTAACGCCACCCAGGAATCCTAGGTTGCTGTAGGGGGGTGAGAGAAAATAAGCAAAAAAGGCGAAGATGATGTGTTTTTTCAAAAAATGTCAATAAAATGATGTACAAGGAAGCCTGTGTTTTTTTCCTTGTAAGAGCTAGGAACAAATTGTTTGCTGTGCTGAATTCCCCAATTTCCTGGCTTTCAAGAACAGGTTGAGTGGAAACGATTTTTTTTTATTTTGATGTGGTTATCAATCGTTTTATGAGAGGTAGATGATTTTGGCCATTTTTGCCAATTGGACATGCATGGACGGAATGGAAGAAAAGGGTAGGAAAGCCGAATTGGAGGACAGAAAGGCATAAATTTGTGAAAAGTAGCCAAAATTCCAAGTTTAGGAAGGGGTGATTTGCGTAGGTCGGGCAACAACTAGGTTGGGGAAAATGCCATAGATTGGGGGGAAAAGCGGGAAAATGACCGAAAAAAAGGTATGTGATGGACATGGTTGGCTTGGTACGGCAATGGCTTCTATGCATTTTGAGAAAAGGAATGCTCCGCTACATTACCCCGACTCTTGCAGTTAGGAAAGCAGCACACATTTTTTGTAGTGTTTTACAAAACAAGCAATACCACAAGCCAAACATTGAGCCATGGTACACAGGAGTTTTATGCTTACGGCCTGAACATACGCACTTAGCATGTGTAAATCAGGAAAACCAATGTGGTGAGGAACGGCAAGCATACATTTTTTGAAAGAAGACAGGCAGAACTTTTCAAGGGTAGGCGACTTGTGCAGGTTATAAAAGTGTATGGTGCCTAAAGCAGCGACTAAATGTAGGGTACATTTGGGAAATGAAAGGGTTGTGTGACAAAGGACACCAGAAAATGGGTCAAAACGTTATGAAAACCACACAAACACAACAAATGTTATACCTTCCAGCGTTCCCACAGATGTCCTGATGAAAACGGTCCCTCACATGTGTGGGTGCACCTACCTGGGTGCCAAGGGGAAAGCCTAAAACACAGGTAACCCCAAGTCTGTTTTGAAACCTGAATTTCACACTTTCTCCAGACGGGCACACAATACAGATATGGGCCTCGGGTGTCCAAGCCACCAAGGAAAATGGGGAACCCCATTCATTTCCGAAAAGAGGACACCCGTGGGAATCCACAGAGGTATGATTTGCGCAAATCGGCCCAGAATATATTACCCAGACACCCCCGCAAAGTCTGAAATGTGGGGGAAAAAAATGCATTTTCCGCACAATTCACTCGGCTCACCCATCGTAACACGCCCCCAACAACACATTGCCTACCGTCCCGCATTCCCAGAGGTGTCCCCATGAAAACGGTACCTCACATGTGTGGTTGCACCTACCTGGGCACAAAGGGGAAAGCCTAAAACACAGGTAACCCCAAGTCTGTTTTGAAACCTGAATTTCACACTTTCTCCAGACGGGCACACCATACAGATATGGGCCTTGGGTGTCCAAGCCACCAAGGAAAACAGGGAACCCCATGCATTTCCGAAAAGAGGACACCCGTGGGAATCCGCAGAGGTATGATTTGCGCAAATCGGCCCAGGATTTATTACCCAGAACCCCCAGCAAAGACCCACATGGGAGAAGGGTGCCCAAGGCCAGGGATATTACCGCCGACTTTGCTGTGGCCCTGGCTGCCCTGCGTTACAGCTTCTCCCCACCAGGGAGTCTCGGCAGTGTGCCAATACCTCCCTGAAAGGAAAAACTGTAATGCAGCCCAGCCACAACTCCAGGACGGTTGGAGGTGATGTCCCTGGCCTTGGACATCCATGTACCATGTGAGTGTACCATCCCCTAAGCACAGCAGCAGCTCCAGGGAGCCCCAGCAGGATCCCCATTCCTCCCCGGGGGTGACATCTGTAATGTAGCACAGCCAGGGAGGAGCCTGAGCTTGCAGACAGACAACCCACATGGGAGGGATCCACTCCCAGGGAAACACCAATGTTATGCTGGCATGGGGGGCTATTTGTGGCCTGCCCCTGCAATTGTGTCCCAGCCCACCAACATATCTGCCCAGATGGCCCATTCCCACCCACACCACCAACAATCCAACCCCAGTCTCACCCACCCCACTGACAGTGGGCCCTAACCATAGAATAATAAAAAAACAGTACTCACATAATATTACAGCTGCTCGTGTAGAAAAAGCTGTAAACAAAACAAAAAACATGTGTTACCTATGGTCACACCAGCAAAATGTAGCCCCCCCCCTGGGGGCAGATAAGGGGGGGCTGTCCTGCACTCCTCCCTGGGCTCAGGCGTCCCTTCCTATGAGCAGATATCTGGTCCCAGGAAAGGCTGCATGACATGGCACCCACTCCATTGCGGGTGGGGGGGGTAAACGCCCCATCCCATTAGAAAATTCCCTGTCCCTTTGGGGTGCCCCACAGCCCCCCTAAAATGCGTTCCACCATTTTCCCTTTGGTAACCCAACTCCCCTTGGCGCAGAGGGGCACATTGGTGTGCCTATCTGGCCCGGGGTGCCCAACCCTTACTGCCCCACCCACTGGGGGGCCGGTCCCACAATTTTTGATGGCCCTTTGCCAGTGCCCTCTGCCAGTGCTGCAGTGATTACTATGGCCTATTGTAAAAATATATCCATACTGTGTTATGTTATGGTGGCCTAAACGCACACACATTGAATCGCGCAATCATGCCATTCAAACTCCATCTTGGTCATTTCGCTCACTTTTCGGGTTTTCACTCTACATACGGTGAAGGTTTACAGCTTGGAAAGCTCTTAACGTGCCTTTGCACAACAATGCGAGAAATGCTGAGCATATTGTCTTTAGCTTAGGTCCTTGAAGAGTTGGCACGAACGCAGATAATCAGTAATTACGTGCCTTCCTGACTCCTGACTTTCTGAGACTAATTGTGCGACTAGATGATTAAAAGAAGCACAATTTATGCGATGTGTATTTCTGAAAGTCTGAACTACCAAGTCGAAATACAGAATGGCCTTTTACCTAGAAAATAACATGTAAGATAATGGAGCGCGAGGAATTTTACCTTGTGCTAGAACAAGATATACTCCTACACCCTGCTCTTCTCTGTTCCCAGACAGTAAATTGTCTGAGGGATGACACAGAGCACTGAAGCATGTGTTGCCATAACAAAATACTCACGTTTCAGAGGTCATGAACTATTATCACACAATGAACTGGGACAAATTTGAAGTATTTTTGAGAACGTATAAAACATGTTTGCTCACCTTCTCTATGGCTGTACACAGTTATGGTTGAATTGGGGTCAGCTTAAGCGACAATAAACTGTTATATATTTTTGTTTTGTGATTGGTGAGTCAATTTTATTTGCAGTACTCCATTTTGGGACTAACACTATGCGGCTGCATTTTTTAAGTGTGTGAGATGTTTTTGAACTAAGTTATAGTAGAGTGTGAAAACAGGCAGAAAGATATAGAGATTGGAAAAGAGAATGTTACTATTTGTGGACATTTAAGTTTATGACACATATATGCTTTCTATAGGAGTGCAGAAATTATTTTCAGTCATTGCATTTATGTATGTAAATTTACAGATAGCAGTGTTTCCAATGTACATATGCATTTCTTTGCTTTCTTTCCAATGGTGCATTTTGCCAATTGTGCAATGCATGTGCTTGGCATGCTATCCTAATAGACATGTAGTTTTCCTTTTTTGTGCGCATTCTGGCCATTTGACATAGGACCTGGCTCTTGCGTGTCGTGTGGAAATGTTCTCAATGTGGTGTTCAATAAAATATCTGAGATGTTGGTGGTGAAATTGAAATATGTGGTTTGCAGCCGTTATGCTGGTGGGCAGTACAAGAAAACTGTGAAAGCAAACAACATTTTAAGTAACTGTGTTGATGTGAAGAGACGGTACAAATGACAGTATTATTATTTGGTAGACTGTACAGGGCAAGTGGCAGCACCCGATTTATATGCATACAATATATGTACTGGCTATGCTTTGATAACATACATGCAGTTTTAATTTTCTATGTGCATTCTGGTCATTTCACAGCAGGTGTGTTAGTGGGAGAAATGATTGGAGAAATGACAGAAGAAAATAACAGTTTGCACATTACAGTGGGTGGTAGAGGAAAGCATACATGATGTGGTAACATATTGAAGTTTCACGTAGGATCTGGCACTTGAACTTGTTCCTAATGTGTGTTTTTACAAAGAAAATCAGAGTACTGCTAAAATTAAAATATGTGGTTTGCAGTTGTTATGCAAGTGGGTATTAAAAGAACACTTTAAAAGCACACAGCATTGTAAGGAACTGTCAATTGATGTCAGGACATGGGACAAATGAGAGTATGATTATTGATTAGGTAATGCAAGGTTTATAGTGAAATTTTCGAATGTCAATTTCGATTGCCTTTTTCTCGAATGAAAAAAAGGCAGAAAAAAATGTCGAATGTTTTTTTTTTTTTTAAATGGGGAGTTCCCTCCCCATCCCCCTGTTTGTTTTACTACCCCTTTTTTTACTAACCCCAAAAAAAACATAAAATAAAAAAAGATATATTCAAAAAAAAAAATTGACATTTGTTTTTTCCTCGACAAAAAGGCATTCGAAATTGTTCATTCAAAATTTTAACTGGATACCGTTATGCATAGTAAGAGGCAGGCACCCTCTTCATATGATTGGAATCTATGTACTTGCTATGCTTTGGTAATATGAATGCACTTTTCGTTTTCTGTGTGCATTAAAAAATATATGCATACCTGTAGTTTGTGTTGATGGATGTAGATGTGGATGAATCTGGAAGTAGAAATCTTGGAGAGTTTTACAGAACTTTTGGATGCAGGTGCTTGGGAATCACAGGGGACCTGTACTCTGAGTGTTGAACAGTACATCTGCAGTGTTGAACTGAGATGACAGATGTAGAGATCGTGGATGTGATTGGTGGATGGGTGTGTGACTGCTTACCAGTAGCCAATGAGAGAGTGCTGTAAAGTGTGAAGTGGAAAGGGAAGAAGTGCTGCCCCTGTTTACGAGATCCGCGGATCACACGTGCTGCATCCAGCACGGGGCTTGTCAGCATGCTTGGCATGGTAATGGGAGTGTACTATGGGGATTATCCAATCAGGTGTTAAGGGTGTGCTTTACAGGAAGGGAGGGTTATACTTGTTTTCATTGCTGTGTTGGTTGTATGGTGAAGATGGCAGGATGTTGTGTCTGGGTACTTGGTGATAGGTTTGCTGTTGATCTGGAGAGGTATGCAAAATCAAGGCGTGTTTCTGCAGATTTTCGGTTTCCAGGCATGGAATGGAAGATTTGTGGTGGAGTGTACCTGGATGCAATTTGGAGGAACTGGTTTCTCTTTGTAGAAATGGGTCTACTTTTGGTAGTCCAGACATGTTGTTAGTGCACTGTGGAGAAGAACATTTGGGGTACATCAGTGCTCCAAGTTTGATTCCTGTGTTGAAGTTCTTTCGTGGAGAGACTAATGCAAATGTTCCCATGTGCAAAGGTGG
Source organism: Ambystoma mexicanum (assembly GCF_040938575.1). NCBI lineage: Eukaryota > Metazoa > Chordata > Amphibia > Caudata > Ambystomatidae > Ambystoma > Ambystoma mexicanum. The sequence goes on along the minus strand of NC_090921.1, from coordinate 1,330,168,949 downwards.
TATTTTCAGAAATATTACCAAGAGCACTATGGAACCAACCAAATGTGTTAAATCCCCAGCAAAATCTTGGAAGGTTTCATGGGTGTAGTTATGCGGCGTGCAAATAGTTTTTTTTTCTTCCAATGACAACAGGTTTTTTTAAATGCCAATAGAGTTTTGTTGTCCATTCGGGGGAATGCTAGCTTTTTCCAGAATCTGGGGGATGCTATTAAGAGGCTGATATAAGGAGGCACAGAAGATTTTTAAAAAACTAAAATACAAAAAGGTATTTTATTAAGCACCTTAAAAAAAGAAAGAAAAAAGCCTCTTTTCAGAGCCACCACCAAAGAGGAAACCCCCTACCATGGTTGAAATGTGTTCCACCACCCCTGTGCAATGCACAATATGTCCACGGACACCGTGGTAGTCCGCAGATCGCACATGCCACATACAGGGCTTGGAGGCTGGCAGGCATGGAAATGGGACTGTGAAGGCCAGGGCATTGGTCAATAAGGTTTCCTGGGTGTGGCGCGCAAGGAGAGAGTGTGGCAGAAGGTCTGTTTGCTGAGATGAGTGCAGATGGCTATGGCTGTCTCTTTTAGGAGGCAGAGTGTGTGGATTTTGGGGGACTTGTTAATACATTGGTTGCAGGTGTATGCAGAGCACTGTGGAGTGGCTGCACATTTTGGATTCCCTCATGAGGATGTGCACTTGGATGGAGTGTGTGGCATGAGGTGGCTGGATTTGCTTCCTCTTTCTGCCACTTTTGTGATGCAGCATCATCCAGCCATTATTATTGCCCATTGTGGAGGGACCAGTTTAGGACATGTTACCGGAATCTCATTGCAGTTTGCGATGAAGGAGGCACTTAGGAGTTAGGAAACATGTCCAGATGTGGCTGCGGTCTTCTTTATTTGGTCTGCAAATGGAGAAAGCGAGGCGCAATGTGAACAAGGCTGTTTGCACCTTTTTGAGCGATGTTGGGATGACCTCCTTCCACAATGAAAATATGTTTCGTAGCAACAACATTTTTCACAGAGATGGAGTCCATCTTACTGATGCTGGAAATCAGCTTTTTCTGCGAAATATCCAGAATGCATTGCAGCCTTTTTTGCAACTGTAGCAAACATTTTCACAGTTGGTGTTGTGCAGTTGCAACCTTTCACAAACAACAAAGAAACCCCAAAAGGGCTATTTTCAGAGCCACCACTTTCTCCTAGAAAAGAATGCAATGTTTATGATAGAGCAACCCCTTACATTTTTTAGAAGTCTGCGGACTACCGCAGTGTCCACTGACTTTTCTGAATGCCCAGGGCCCTGTACCATTTCATTGGCCATTCTTTTTTTAAACTGAGAAAGGTGGCTCTGGAAAGAGCTTTTTTTGTTGATGTAAAGTAGTAGACTGTAGTGGGAATGCAGGGTTCACAAGGTATGATTTATTGCCGAGTTAAATTTTCACACAGCCTCTCGTTATAAACAACAAAACATGCTTAAATGTGATTCAGCAGGCTTGCTCGGAAAAAGGGTGAATCAATTCAGAGTTCACATGATTGTCCTCTTAAGCTTGGCTCCTCTTTGAGAGAAAATTAATCAGGTCACAGAAATTCCTTTCCCCGGACACTAGCTTTCCTATTCCTTCGCCAGCTGACCAAATTGGGTTTTAAAAACAGGAAAACAAAGAGAGGGTAGACCCACGGAAACACTGTCCTTTGAAAATGGTTTACAGCCAGACTTTCCTTGTCAGTGAATCCGCTTCAGTAGTGCCCCCGGCGCTGCCGCTCTTCGAGCCTCTCCTGGTGGAGGCTCTGCCTCTTGATAAGGATCTCTGCAGTGCCGAGCCTTCAGCCTTCTAGTATGCCCAATGTACATCACCTGGGGATTCCTCGCACTCCTCTGTGGTCTCCGGCCAGGGCTGCTGCTGTAATGAGAGACAGCTGATGAGTTTCCCGGGGCTTCTTTTAACTCATACTTTGCTCCTCCCCTCCTCTCAGCTTCCACCCGCCTTTCCTGCCCACTTCCCACACCTGCAGCCAGTTTGCCTTCACTCCTCCACCCTGCTCCATGCACTGTTTGTCCCACACCTGCAGCCAGCTTGCCTTCACTCCTCCACCCTGCTCCATGCACTGTTTGTCCCACACCTGCAGCCAGCTTGCCTTCATATCTCCCCCCTGCTCCATGCACTGTTTGTCCATCCCAACCTGTACTGCTATGTGGGTATCTGTCACTGTACCGCATGACAGGGCTGTATCTATACCGCTTCCCTTTGTTCATTTCATCTTTTCCCCCACCTGGTCTCCATTTCCCGTGGTGGTTTATGGGACATGTAGTTTTGTTCTGTCCTGCTGATGTAACATTTTGGGTGCTGGGTCTGAAAGTTAGAATGGGGCTGTCTTTTATCTCTATTGCCTCTTTGACCTCCTTACATACTCCCCCCAGGGAACCAGGCCGTTCGGGCCGGTTCAGTGCCCTGGATAAATAATCAGCGACTAACTGATACTTTCCGGATTTATGTACTGTAACAAAATGACAGGGCTGAAGAGTCAAGAACCATCTCAGAACCCTACGGTTTGAATCCTTCTGGGTGGCCAGCCATCTGAGAGGTGCATGATCTGTAAAAATGGTAAACTTCCGCCCTAGTAGATAATAACAGAGGGACTCTACTGCCCATTTTATTGCCAGACATTCTTTTTCTAGCGTGGAGTACGGTATCTCATGTGGCAGGAGTTTTCTACTGATGAATGCGATGGGGCAAAGGTTTTGTTCCGTCCCCTGGGATAGCACTGCGCCTAGACCGCATCCTGATGCATCTGCCTGCAAAAAAAAGTCTTTAGAGTAGTCCAGGCAGTGTAGGACCGGTTGGGTTGATATTAGCTGTATTAATTGTTCAAAGGCTTGCACCGCATCAGGAGTAATTTTAAGTGGCCTATTGGTTTTCAAGGCATCCGTCAGTGGTGCCGCAATTGTAGAAAAGTGTGGTATGAATCTTCTGTAATACCCCACGAATCCTAGAAATGCTCGGATCTCCTTTCGTGTCTCTGGAATGCATAGTTTTTTCAAGGCCTGTATTTTGTCCACCAGGGGTGTGATTACCACCCTCCCACCGAATATCCCAGATACTTAGTGGTTTTGGCTGCCAGTTTGGTTTTCTTGGGATTAATATGTAGCACAGCCTTTTGTAAGGATTTAATTACTTTGGTGAGATGTTCTAAGTGTTCTTCCAAGGTTCTACTGAAAATAACTGTCATCCAAATAGGCCGCAGCATATGGTTAATGAGGTTTTAAGATCTTGTCCATTAAGGCCTGAAACGCGGCAGGAGTGCCGTGTAACCCAAATGGTAACACCGTAAACTGAAACAGCCCTTGGGGAGTTGAGAAGGCCGTTTTCTCCTGATCCGCCGGGTTGAGCGGTATCTGCCAATATCCTTTGGTTAAGTCCAAGGTGCTTAAGAAGGATGCTATTCCCAGCTTCTCTACCAGTTCATCAATTTTGGGCATCGGGTAGGCTTCGTATCGGGAAATGGCGTTTAATTGCCTAGAATCCATACAAAACCGGGTGGTACCATCTGGTTTGGGCACTAACACCACAGGTGAACACCATGCGCTCTTGGAGGGAATAATGGTACCTAGTTTCAGCATACTATCTATTTCTTGTACTATCTCTCCCCTTTTTGCTTCAGGGATTCTGTAGGGTCGGGAACGTACAATCTTGCCTGCCTCTGTGGGGATGCAGTGGGTAGCCATATGGGTTCTTCCTGGTATACTCGAGAATACTTTTGCCACAGGTTCTAAGATGGAAAATAACTCAGTTCTTTGGGTGTTGCTCAATTGTTCCCCCAATCCCACATCTGGTATGCCGCTAGCCGAGGTTGTGACCATTTGTTCTGGGACCGACAGCTCTGCCAGGGTTGTACACAATACCGCTGAGTCCTTTTCTTTCCATAACTTGAGGAGATTAATGTGATAGTTCTGATGTTTGTTTTGCCTATCAGGTTGTTCTACCTCATAGTTAACTGGGCCCAATATTTTTGTGATGCTGTACGGGCCTTTCCATTGGGCAAGCATTTTGTTGGTGTGAGTGGGTAATAGAACCAACACCTTGTCTCCTACTTTAAGCGTTCTGGGTCTGCTTCCTTTGTCATAATATTCCTGTTGTCTTTCTTGAGCCCGACCCAGGTTTTCCTGTGCATAATCTCGGAGTTTTCCCAGGTGCTCTCTTAAGTCATTAACATATTCAGTGAGGTTTGTTTCCTCCTGGTTTTCCCAGGTATCTTTCAGTAATCCCAAGATAGATTTTGGTTGTCTTCCAAATAATAATTCAAATGGGGAATACCCCGTTGAAGATTGTGGAGTCACGTAACACCATCAACACCCATGGCAGCACTCGCTCCCACCCCAGACCAGTGGGACTGGTGGCTCTTTTTATCATTTGTTTGATGGTTTTATTATATCTTTCCACCAGCCCATTCGTTTGTGGAGGGTACACCGAGGTTCTCAAATGGTTGATTCCAAGGATCTTGCATACCTCCTTCATGACAACTGACATAAAATTACGTCCTTGGTCGGTCACAATCTCCAAAGGAATCCCTACTCTGGCAAAGTAGGGCAAGAGGGCATCACATACTTGTCTTGCAGATATTCCTCTTAGTGGAAAGGCTTCGGGGTACCTAGTGGCAAAGTCCACTACCACTAGTATGAACCGGTATCCTCTGCTGGTAGGTTCCATAGGCCCCACAACGTCTAGCCCTATGCTCTGAAAGGGTTCTTTGATCAAGGGCATCCTTTGTAGCGGGGCTCGGGCCGGTATATGTGGGCTGGTTTTCTGACATATCCCACATTCTTGGCAATACTTTGACACCTCTGCGTGTACTCCGGGGCAGTAGAAATTTTGCAACACCCTTTGTATCGTCATGTTTTCCGCTAAATGTCCCCCTGTGGTATGGTCATGTGCCAGCTGTATCAGCCCTTTCCTGTAGGACTGGGGAACCAACAATTGCTCTTTCTCTATGTTATCAGGGCCTTGAGTTACTCGATCTATTAATCCGTGTTTTTCTTTAAAGTAAGGCGTAGTAGGGTTGGTCCCGCTAGCGTCTAGGGCTTGTTCTCTGGCTCTTTTCAGCGTTTCATCTAACCCCATTTCTGTTCGAAATGACGGCATATGATCCCCTACTTTCCAGTCTATAATGGAAATGTCTCTGTACTTTTCCTGATTCCCTCGGTTCATCCTTTTCTGGGTTTTGGATAATTTTTCTCGACTGCAAGGCCCCACTAGATCAGTTTGGGCAAAGGGGGCCTCTCTTAACCATCTATCGAATTCCGGTAGATCTGTTCCTATCAGTACCGGGGCAGGTAAGGCAGGAATAATAGCTGCTTTGATTGGTATCTCCTGCCCCTGCAATCCCAATACAATGTCTTTGGTAGGATACCCTTTCACATCCCCAGGCACACATTTGATGCCAATGGTTCTCACTTGTTCGTGTTCTTGCTCGCTCACATGGGGCTGTATGGCCGTCTGTCGACTTCCGCTATCCATCATTGCTTGATGGGGATGTCCGTCCACTGTGACTTCTATCACATAAGGTAACCATTTCCTTCTGTATTCCTGAGTTTGTAAGGTCCCGATTTCCATTGGTTCAGGTTTAGGTTTTCGGGAGCATTCGAAACATTGTGGTGCCGTTCCTTTGTTTGTAACACCCCCATTAGGTTGGGGTTCTGGCCGGTTCCTGGGTTTGGTGCTTGGCCCCTTATAAGGCCCACTGCGTAAGGCGGGAGTCTCCATACTTGGTCTCAAGTGGGTCGCTTGAATGGGCCGAATATTACCTGCCTTCTGATATGCTGTTGCCACATCTATGGCCTCGGTTAAGGACAGATGGTGATGTTGCCTAACCCACCTCTGTATGGGTCCGGGTAAGGCATCAATGAACTGTTCCATCATTACTTTATCTTTAATCTGTCCTATTGTGGCAGTGCCTGTTTGAAGCCATTTTTCCGCCAAATCCTGCACTCTGTAGAACAATTGTCTTGGGCTTTCGCCGGGTTTCAATCTGGTTTCTCTAAACTCGAGTCTGTAGGATTCTTCATCCATACCAAGTCTTTCCAACACTGCTTTTTTAATCTCGGTATAAGGAGTGTCCCCTGTGGGGTTGGCAGCTTGGTATGCCCCCTGCATTGGCCCTGTGAGCAGGGGTGCAAGGTAGAAGGCCCATCTGTCCTGTGGCCATAAAGCTGCTCTGGCTATTCTCTCAAAATTCACAAAGAAAAAACTGGGGTCTTCTCCTACTTGGTATTTCTGTAATACTGTGGACGGTATCGCGGGATGCGTCCGGGTGGTGGCCACTGCTTCTCCCAATATTCTTAAAGCTTCCCATCCTTGCTCTTGTGCCGCACTTTGCACTTGTATGGCTTGTTGGAGGGCTAGTCTGTCTGCCTGCGCCTAATGGCCTTGCACTTGTATAAGTTGTTGCAGTTGCTGCTGCCCCTCTGTGAGTGCCTTTATCATAACTTCCATTCTGTCTGCCTTGGTGTTCTCTTGAATCCCACCACTGCCACCACTGTAAAGTAGTAGACTGTAGTCGGAATGCAGGGTTCACAAGGTATGATTTATTGCCGAGTTAAATTTTCACACAGCCTCTCGTTATAAACAACAAAACATGCTTAAATGTGATTCAGCAGGCTTGCTCGGAAAAAGGGTGGCTCAAGTCAGAGTTCGCATGAATGTCCTCTTAAGCTTGGCTCCTTTTTGAGAGAAAATTAATCAGGTCACACAAATTCCTTTCCCCGGACACTAGCTTTCCTATTCCTTCGCCAGCTGTCCAAATTGGGTTTTAAAAAAAGGAAAACAAACAGAGAGGGTAAACCCACGGAAACACTGTCCTTTGAAAATGGTTTACAGCCAGACTTTCCTCGTCAGTGAATCCACTTTAGTAGTGCCCCCGGTGCTGCCGCTCTTCGAGCCTCTCCTGGCGGAGGCTCTGCCTCTTGATAAGGATCTCCGCGGTGCCGAGCCTTCAGCCTCCTAGTACACCCAATGTACATCACCTGGGGATTCCTCGCACTCCTCTGTGGTCTCCGGCCAGGGCTGCTGCTGTAATGAGAGACAGCTGATGAGTTTCCCGGGGCTTCTTTTAACTCATACTTTGCTCTTCCCCTCCTCTCAGCTTCCACTCGCCTTTCCTGCCCACTTCCCACACCTGCAGCCAGTTTGCCTTCATATCTCCCCCCTGCTCCATGCACTGTTTGTCCATCCCAACCTGTACTGCTATGTGGGTATCTGTCACTGTACCGCATGACAGGGCTGTATCTATACCTTCCCTTTGTTCATTTTATCTTTTCCCCCACCTGGTCTCCATTTCCCGTGGTGGTTTATGGGACATGTAGTTTTGTTCTGTCCTGCTGATGTAACATTTTGGGTGCTGGGTCTGAAAGTTAGAATGGGGCTGTCTTTTATCTCTATTGCCTCTTTGACCTCCTCACAGTTGATTTTTTTAGTTTTGTGTATTTTTGAGGATTTTTTTTAAACACGACACACAAGGGAGTGAAGGGCAGAGAAGGGGCACCAATCACAGGGATAAGAAAGGGTAGCTGCAGAGGGGAAGATTTTGGGTGTGCCTCATGGAGCTAGGGCGCAATTTCCTTTGTGGTTCCGAACCGCAGCCTCGAAACCACTCCAGAACTGCTCACCCCTGCAGAGTACTGCGTCGCAGTACATACACAAAACAGTGACCTTGGAAAGGTAAGGATCCACTGCGGTGCGTATGGCCTGTGAGGCTGCTTGAGGAATCCTCTCTACCACATAGTGCCCCTTGTGGTGACACGAGTGGATGTTGAGAATGCTGCAGAGGAACTCAACCTACTACCCTGTTCAAAGGGGACGACCCTCCAAACTGCTGCTTTGTGATTGGATCTTAGGTGTCACCGCATTGAAGTACTCCCATAACTGTACAGCCCAGGTTTGCCGCGGCTGAGTATGAAGCCACACTCAGTGCAGCGAACCTAGGCCGCACTAGCCTTGGGCTTATTTCCAATGGTGGTAAAAAGCCTCCATACCCCAGACTCATGCTGCAAGCTGGTATAAAAGGACTTCCACTACCTCATTCTCCTATGCATCGTCACGTCTGTTTCTCTCTCCAGGCCCTTGGGGAGTTGGTGGTGGTGGTGGTGCAGAGGCAGGAGCAACCTTGGATGCCATCACCAAAGGTATAGGAACCAGGAAGAAAGCAATCTACAAAACAGCAAACAGCCAGCTGCAGCATGGCTTATTAGTCCTGGTCACCAGAAAGGAGCCAAAAGTAATTCCTGCTAACAGCCAAAAGCAATTAAGCCAGGAGCAAAAGCAGTTCCAGCAAGGAGGCAAAAGCAAAGATGCAAACCACAAATGTGGAGCAGTGCTCTGTCCTGATCAAAACAGAATGAGGAGCAGCACTGGTGTGTGGGGAGCAGTCTGCCGACATTTCGAACCCCAAGTTGGGCGCAAAAAGTTCCAGAAAGTGCCCAGAGCATCAGGGCCATGGACTGGGACCACTGCAATGGTGTCGTTTCACAGATAAACACCTTGGATTGCTTAGAAAAGCACTTTTTTGCTGTCCGGGGCCCGGACCCTGTACGCAGATAAGGGCCGACGCTCAGTGTTGGTGTAGTCACATGGTGACATCGCAGACATTCACGAATGGGACGGCTGTCCGCAGGACACCTATTGCGCGGGATCTGTTGTGCACATGCACATAGGTGTCCACGGACAGTGTTGGGCTCCACGAACTAATTAAAACTGCGACACACGTGCAGCGGACATTTCCAAACAGGCGCAGTGTTCGTAGGACCCAGGGGATGAGATGCGCATGAGCTTAGGTGTCCGCCGGACAGGGTCCCCGAACTAATTAAAAGTATGTCACAACTTGGCAGACATGCCAGACAGGCATGTTGTCCGTAGGACACGGGGAATGAGATGCGCATGCGCCCAGGTGGCCGCCAGACCTGAGTAGGGTCCTCAAACTAATTAAAGTATGTCACTGTTTTGTAGACATGCCGGACACGCTGTATGTTCGTAGGACTCGGAGGGGAGAGATGCGCATGGCCCCCAGTGTCCACCAGACAGGGTTGGGGTCCCCAAACCAAATAAAGGTATGTCACAACTTTGCGGCCATGCGGACAGAAGCGGGGTCCTACGGACACCTCAATTTTGAATACAGACCTTCCGGATCGGTGCAGTGTCCACAGGACACCTCCATTTTGATTAATTCCGGACATCCCGGACAGTACTGCGCTCTGCAGACTCATAACAGGGCTTTTTAATAAAAAAAATTTAAAAACACACACAGAGCAACATTACACACATAGCACTTTATTATACACTTATATACATAACATTAGGAAAGAGAAGGGGTAGCAAAAACTGAAACATATACAGGGGAATTAGGGTTTTCCACATGTGGGGCATCTGGGAAGTAAGGGAGTAAGGTCTCATTGTAACTTATTTGTTTACAGGGAATTTGTGGGGATGGTTGGCTGGGATAGGGGGAAGAGGTACAGGTCCAGATGGTGCAGTGGTATTTAATTTTTTCCATGATATGTCCCTTTACAAAATCTTAGTCGGCATAAATGTTCATTAATTGCTCAATTTTTGCATCCAGACTGTCTAGTTTATTTTGTACAGTGTTTGTTTCATTTTCTATGTGTCCATGCACTTGTGGAGGAGTTGCTGCCTCTGGGACATTTCCGTCCTTTTCTTGATTACTGTTAAAGAAAAAAAATCTCTCTCAGGTATATGTGAAGCAATGTGTGTTAACTGTCTTATTTTTCAAACTGTGTTGTGTACCAATGGAGTTACTGTCTTCACTTATTTCATCCAGAGGCAAATTCTCTCCAAGCCATTATAGGGTGCTTGCCATTTCTGTGTAAAAAAAGAAAAATATTTTTTTCTAGTATTGTACACTGAACAAACTGTGCAGTTATAGGAAATAATGTAGTATACTTACCACGTAGTAGTACAGTTCTGCTGTCAGTACTTTGCAGTTGTCCCACTAACAGTTTCTTCTCAGTTTGTATGTAAAGTAGCACTGAGGTAATATTGTTGGAAGCACAGGTTATTTTTCTTGTTGGTACATTCCATTACATTGCATACCCTAAGCAATTGCTCTGTTGCTTTCATAAGTATAGACTTTGTAGAGATACTTAATTTTTCCTTCTAATTCACTTATGTGATGCTCTTTCTAAACGTTCAGTGTCTTTGCTGCATGGTACAACAATGTAAGAGAACCCCTGACTGTTTGGATGCTACCCGAGCTCGGCGAACAGTTGCATAGTCCGCGGACCCTGTGGTTATCTGCATGGGACTAGGGGGTTCAGTATGCTGTATTGTACAGCTATACAAATTAAGGGTAAGCTGGTACAAAACCTATGGAATTCAGTGCAAAAACGTTGTTAAAAAAAGGACATTAAAGTTACTTTGATTTAATAACAACCTATCCATATTATGGTTATAAGTAAAACTGAAAAAATACAAAAATTCACCAGTTATGGTAAGCTAAGCAACCATAACTCGCACCACCACCGTGCACTGCTAAGACTAACGCCCATGACATCAAAGATTACATCACAAATGTCATTGATGACATCACCTCTGCTTCCCTCTTTTTTTCTTTACTGACATATGTAGGCCAGGTCCTTTTCTTCACCGACAGTCAGGAACTAAAAATTAAAAAGGTACTATATATGTAGACCTTAGCCTTCTCATATGTTCTTACACTACTTTACTTAGGGTCTAGTCACATCATATGATACATATACATAGGGGACGAAGCAGGCTTGATTAACAGCAATCATTTCTGTACATGGAGATAATCAGTTTGGTTCTGAACACTTTCTGGAAGTACTGCAGCTTTTTTGCTTACTTTACTTTCCCTGTATATGCTCATATTTCTAAGGGTTGTTCTTACACTACTTCCTTAGGATGCAGTAATATCATATGATACATTTACATAGGTGAAAAAGCAGGCTTGAAACACAGCAATCATTTCTGTACATGAAGATAATCAGTCAGGTTATGAACACTTTCTGGTAGTACTGCTGCTTTTTTTGCTTACTTTCCCTGTATATGCTCATATGTGTACGCGTTGTGGTTTCTTTATGCTTTGTCTGTAGTAGTACAATTATGTAGTAAGTTGGGCTTCATTAGCTACTAATTACATGTTTCACAGTACGCAAAACTCTAATACGCAAGCATTTATCATTTTACTATCCAACATGGCAAGATTATGAATATTGCACCTCTATGGTGTATGCTGCACACAATGCCTATGTTTCTACATGAGTAGGTTTCTATACGGGAAAGAACTTTGTGATACAGTGGTGTTTATAGCAATGCATTGTTTAATGAACTACGTAGCTCATGATATTTCTCTCAATGACCCCGGACAGCTTTGCGCCAACATTATAAGAATCCCTTGTAGAGACTTTTCATGAAAAGTAAATGCACTTGTGATGTCATCAGTGATGTCAACAATGACATTTGTGATGTCATCTTTGATGTCATGGGTGTTAGTTTAAGCAGTGCACGGGGGTGGTTTCGAGTTATGGTTGCTTAGCTTACCATAACTGGCAAATTTCTGGGGGTTTTCGGTTTTACTTGTCACTATAATAGGATAGGTTGTTATAGTTACTTACTTTGCACTGTTAACAGCCCTTTAACAAAGTTTTTTCACTGAATATATATTGATATGAGAATCTCTCGCTCTATAATAAATATATATATGTATATATATATAGAGAGAGAGATTCTCATATCAATAAAGTCATGTTTGTTAGTGAGTTTGGTATGTTGCGTTCTTGGGGACGTTAACTCCTCATTAATGGTGGTCTGCTGTCATGAATTTTGCATGGCATATTGTTTACTTTATTGCCGAATTAAAGGCATGGTCTAGTAAAAATGTTTATTGTCCCTACGGGTCGGCCATGTTTTTTTAAGCCTAAGTGGCTCGATTTTAGAAAACTTTCCTATGGACCTTCCCCGAGTTTTCGTCCATTAAACGCACGCGAAAACAGGCACCAGGGAGCTGCCATTTTGTGATAATCCTATCATTTCCCCCATCGCCCTGGTTGACCTGCTTTTGTGGCACTAAATCAATTCCCCCGCCCCTGAGCCTGTCATCAGCAGACTCGTACCGCCCATTTCCCAACGCCAAAGCACGTCTTGTGTCAACATTCGCTGCGCTTCAGCTAATGACGTGTCGCCATGGAAATGGCAGGACGCCTCTTTCCTCAATAAGTATAAACAGACCGTTTCACAACACACAGCAGCAGATTTTCGATTCCATTCCTCTCTCTGTGTTACTTAGAGTATTTTGTGACTCGTTTCTGTGCTCTGGTCAGCTACCTTCACCGCTTGTAGCCCGTGTGAACACCTGTACCATCTCGGTAAATTATTTTACTTTGTTTACCACACAATGGCTACAATAATGCCCTACATGTACGAGCCCGAGTATACCGAGGAGGAACTACTGGAAAGGGAAGCACGCGAAAACGATGGGGATTCGGACGGCAGTTGGCAGGACGAATCAACAGATGAAGAGCCTGGGCCTAGTCGCATGGACGGCGTCTCCACCTGGTGCACATGCAATCGGTGCGAGCTAATGCCAACCGAGGAGGAGAACTGCTGCTGCCGAGAAAACTCGGGATGCCTGGCCTACATTTCGGAAGGCGAGCCACGACCGCAATGCATTACCGAGCTGCCAGACTTCAGGGCAGCCTGCCTCACACGGGCCGTGTTGAGAATAATGATGGTGCTTATGCACGAACTTCGCACAACTGTTCGTCCTCGTAATCCGAGTAACCGGTAAGTATACTCTGCTTGTCATGCCACTCCTATTTCATGTTCTACTATATCCAAAATTACATCTACATATCATTGTAACGCATGTAAGTCGTGGCTGACCTGCTTTTGCGGCACTAAATCATATCCCCCCCCCCCTGAGCCTGACATTATCAAAACATTCATATTCCCCGCCTCTCTCCGTGACGTTACTGTGCTGCGTAGGCAAACGCGCCCAGTCGTCTTCTACGCGACTCCACACAGAACCCGGAAACCAACACAGATCAGCTCACAACACAGCGCGCCACAATTCGGAATATGAAACTTTACTTTAAAATCAAACAGCAACACGGTACATTTGGTAAAGTACATTTGACATTAAATGTTTAGAGAATATTCAGCAATTGCCATATGAACTCCGAAAGCCATTTATTTTCTTTTATCTGTATCCGCAATGGTACACAGGGTGTTGCTTTTCGTTAAAAGAAGCACTGGAAGCACGGTGAACCGCAAGGCTGTTCCATCAACTAGGCACTAGTCCATCGTAAAGGTTGATAGGTTGCTTCTAGCCACTAGTACAGCGTAAGGGCATGTGGGCCCTTGGCGATCGTCCCATAAAATTGTCAGTGTGCTCCAGTTGTTCACACGAAGCTGCAGGTGTCTACTGTAAAAGCCATCTGCTGGTGTCTCAAACCGATGGCAGTAGCAGAAGCGGAGCAAATACCGGTTATGAAAACAAAAAAATTATAATTAGTCTCGCCAGCCGATTTTCATTAATATAACTCTTATTTATTACAGCCGATCAGAAACTATTTGCTTGCAAGGATAGTTCAATGGAGTATGTTCGGCTCTAAAATCAATGCGAAAAGTAAAACGAAATAAATCGAGGCCAACACACAATGATAAACGACAGTTAGTCTACATGCGTGAGGAATGATATGATATGGCATTTGTAACGCGCCTATACTCAAGTGTTTCAAGGCACGATGAGGCAGGTGGGGAACAAGGGCAGACAGACAACGATCCTACTAGGCCAGGTGTCTTTCTGATCGCGCATGGGGAAGGGGGGGGGTAAAAGTGCTGTACATGGTTAGTTGAATACAAATTAAATAATAGGGCCAGCTGGTGGCAAGTGCAAGGTAAATGCCGGGAGAAGGGGCTGAAGGATACAGAGACAGTCCCGTAGTGCAGGTAGGCTGGGCCAAGGACCGAGATCGGTGAGACCAGTGGACCTGCATGCCCATGTGCCCACTACGAACACGTTTTCCTTGCTTTTCCTAGCTCTTCATTCATTCATTTATTCATGCATCCATTCATTAAATCTTCATTCCGGTATAAAAGCGTGTAAAGATTTACTTACATTATATTTGAAATTTCCATTGTGTCTCTTCGTAATGCAGTCTGTAAAACGGACCGTGCTCTTGACAACGATTTTTCGTATACTGAACTAAAATGAAACTCGTGGTCTAGTTTCTGAATTTACTGCCTTATCGTCTTACGTTATTGCGCACCCCCTTCAAATGTAGTTCTTTCGGCATGGTCCCTGTCTCAAGGTCAAAAAACAATAGACCCTTATACTTCCAGTGCGACTTGTGGGCCTCATCTGGGCACGAGCTGAAAATCAAAGCCGCTGTCCTTCGCATTCTTTATTTGCAACATCACGTAGTATAGGCATCTGTGAGAACTTGAAGTTTAGAATCCCTCTATGTAGTGCGCCTCAATGTGCAAATGCGAACTGGCTTCTCTCCCAAATGCCACGGCCCGCTTGGCGCGTTCTAAGTGCCCCAATTTTGTTCCCGTTGTCTGCGAGCTTTGCAGCACAAATTGAGACATTTAATTTTTGGCGGAAGGTCAGGGAAAGTATAAAGTACCACAGGAGTTGAGTTAAAAGTGAGATTTATTGTTTGTTTGTTTTATTATTTGCAATACGCAAGCCTCCCCTCCGTTAACAGTGCGCAACAGTGAGCAGCATTTACATTTACATGAGATGAGACATGAGAAAAATATATACATACACATATATGAGGTGAATATAGAGAATTCAAAGATGACACCCAGCTTGTTCGCCACCCATGATGGTGAAGGTAGGGGTTAGGGTTACAGGTACACTGTACAATAACATTTATTTACAAAAAGACAATCATATTGCAATTATTTAAACCGGGATTTGTACTTCACAACGAGCTGTGCTTCGGGTGGTCATGGCACAGTCGCAATGTTCGGTGGCAATGGATCACTGCTCTGCACAGAAACGTCCAAAAGTCCATATCTGTGCTTCTCTAACACAGCAACAATAAGGCCTTTCACAAAGTCGAACTGCATTTCATCATAGACTGGTTTGATCACCCATTGCTTACTTCGTTTTGAAAACACCTTAGTGTAGCGAGGCATCCTTACTTTACCCCTAGTCCTAGATTGTTCACGTCCGACATTGCTGTTATGGGCCAAGACTGCTAGTAGAGTGCGATGTTTCATGCCCCGAAAGCTAAAATGCAAGCGCTTTGGCCTGTACTTTAGGCACATATTGTGGAACACCTCCAAATCTCCTGTGTGACAGAATTCTGTCAGTCCTCTCAAATCTCTTGATAGAGTTTTGTCGAAAACAATCTTCTCAAGGGCTTTGTGTGTCGATGAAGATGGAATCAACCACTTCTTCTTCCGTGCCTCCTCTGGGGACAAAGGGCCATGTTCACATAGGTGGAAATGTTGATTTGCTGTCCAGCGGTGAACGTTGGTACAGTGGTGCATCAGTGACCGCCATTTTTCAAGTAGTATTTCCACTGACCCTTCACAAGTTTTTGAGCTCCACCAAAGATGGTTGGTGATGGGACCACTGCAAAATACTTTCAAAACCTTTTTTTTTCCTGCAGCCGAGATTTTCTTACTGATTGATTTAGCAAGATGCCATACGTCAAATTGATGATTAATATGTGGGAACTGCTCTCTCATTGTCTTGGCAATTGAAACGTGTCTGTCCGTGGCTATGAGGTCGATGTACATTGTGTTACCTGCACGACCACCGAACTCACAATTTTCTTACTATCCATGTCCTGAAAGTGGTAGGTGCAGTACTTGGCAGAAAATCCAGGGCTGTCGCACTGTCCATCGCCGGCTAGCCTGAATCGTTTGCCTTCGAATGTACTTGCTAGAGACAATTGTTCAATTTTCCAAACATCAATAATGGCCGGAAACAGATAATCATGTTGGTATATGTAGTACAGCGCTTTAGAAATGAAATGGAGTCCTACAAACTGAAAGAAAACCTCTAACTTTCTAAAACTGGAGCCACTAAAAAGTGATGCAGCTGCACACAGTAGATTGCCTGCTGGAAGTTTCCCCAGCATCGATTGTGCAGACCATGAGAACCTATGATTTAATCTACAGGCGGCATTTATTTTGACGTTACTGCCTTTTATTTGACGAGTCACATTAATCAATGGCTTCCCACAAACTTTCCCTCTAATGGAATGCACACATTTCAGCATACTTATAATTTCCATCAAACAACTGTAGAATACAATGTATTTGCTCTCTTTCATTAGACTGTCATCCTGCGTCAACGTTGTTTCGGCCTGTGACGTTGTGGAGATTTCAACACATTGGAAAGTAATATCGCTGATATCAAGTTCTGATGCGTCTATGGATGCTGCGGCTGGTTCATTCTCTGTCATTTTGACATCTATTACTTCAACATTGATGGGAGAACACAACAATGTCGACAGGTTTTTGGGTGGCAAGTTTTTGGCGGGTGTAGATTGTGTGAATTGATCTGCAACTACTTCAGAGCTATCTTTAATACATTCAATAACACCTTCTTTTGGTGGTGCGGTCGCAATGTAGCTATGGTCCAATGCAACTTTGCTGTAGTCTCCAAACACAGTTAATTCATGTTCTGGCCATTGGACATGAGCATCTCGAGCCTGAACACGCCTCGCCTCAAATAATAGTTCCTCCATAGTGTACATGGTCTGGCAAGCAACATCTCTCATTCGCTTCACTGTCTGTGTATGTATAGTTCTGACACCCACAGGTAACTGGAGGAGGGATTGGAAAAGGGATGTTCAGTTTAAAACACAAGATAAAGTGTAGTCCAATTGACTGGAAAAAAACATAAAATAGTCCCCAGCACAAAAAATATTTAAAATTATGAACTGTTTGTAACTAACCTTTTTTTGTTTTTTTTCTTTGCAACTTTTTTGACTCGACCTTCAACATCTGCACGCTGTAGCTCCGATGTTTCCGCATGTCCTCCCTTCCTCTTGTGCTGCAACGACTATATTTTCTGTATCCGCATAGACAGCACAGAATGAGGCTGCATCGTCTCCCTGAAACATATTACTTTCATTACTATGTATCAAAATATTGTTAGCATAAAACACACGTGAGGACGAACACACGGGTACATCTCAATAGCCAAACACGATTTAAACATTGTGTGCAACAATCAAACGAAAAGTATTCGACCAGTGATGGATCTATTTCGATGGAGCTGTCAGTATCCATACCTCTGGCTCTGCATGGACTGCCATGAATGGTTGTATTGGAGAGGAGGCATCCGCATCTCCCTGAAACACAGTACTTGCATTAGTATGGTTTTCAATATTGGAAACATAACACACTTGGGGTCGACGGCACAGGTACATATAAAGACAAATGATGCATTGTCTAAAACAATCAAGGAAAATATAAGTATACAGATTTCATCGACTTATTTCTCCGATTCCTTTACATCTGCATCATCTAAATTGGATGTTGTGATTGTAGTGGAAGCTTCGTCGTCTCCCTGAAACACAGCACTTGCGTTAATAGGGAAGAAAGTATAGCAAATGGAATCACGTTCTATGATCACGCATGATGGAGCTGTCAGTATCCATACCTCGTGCTGCTGAAGAATATCTATGGATGTTGCAAATGTAGTGCGCACTTCCGAAAGCTGTTGCGCCGATTCGTATATGCATGGTCCCGCTTCCACTTCCCCTGGAATTACTTGAATGTCAGGCTCTGCATCAAGTGCAGGGGTTGACGCTCCATCAACTGCCTGAAACATAGTACTTGCATTAGTGAGGATTACAATAGTGAAAACATAACACACACCTGGGGTCGACAGCACGGGTACATATCAACGGCTAACCACGAATGAAAAATTGTGTAGAACAATCAAACGACAAAAATTCCAGCTCTGATGAGGACGCTCGATGGAGCTGTCAGTATCCATACCTCCTGCTGGTGAAGAACATCTAGAAATGTTGTAGATGTGGCGGACGCTTCAGCATCTCCCTGAAAGACAGTACTTGCATTAGTATGGATAACACTAATTATAACTGAAAACAAACACCAGTGGACGATAACTAAAGTGTATATCAATTGGAAAGCACTAACCAAACATTCAGTAAAATAATTACACGATAGAATAAAACTATTACTTGACATGCATAAAACAAGTCTGTAGCGGATTAGCCTAGTAAGATTACCTGATACGCGCTAGAAGTGGTTGATAACTGCGACCACTTCAAGGATGTAGAATGTTCTTGCTTCAGATTCAAGGGATAGTCAAGAAGTTGTAAAGGTAAATTAATGATTGATAATGAAATGCCAATATTAAAAATAGCCATGTAAGGTGACAGAATACTTGAAAAATGCTCAATACAGCACAGTTCCCTGTTCCCATATATATACATTGCGTTTGTGGGTTATGAAATCGAAAAAGAATATATTGATAAATGTCATTATTCAAAAAACTATACACTCATATCAATATCGAAATTATTACAAGGGATAGAACACCTACAATATCAAGTTATCCATTCGGCTACCTACACACTACCACAAGGCCTAAAGCTAAATCCGGACACTTGACTCACCGGTGGCGGAATGTGGACGAATAGAGTGTGAATAGCGTTCGAGCAATTTCCGTGTCGTTCGCCGTTTATTCTTCTTTGTTACCCAAGATGTTGTGTACATGTCCAAGGAAAAGTGCCGGCTGCAGATGTGGTATCGATCACCCCTCTTGTCCTGTAAGACTTGTTGGACTCTACTTTCCAGCTCATCCAGTGGATATGCGCAATGTCTGACCCATTCTCTTATTCGATCAACAGTTTTCGAGAATACATGCATTGAAGTGCCTTCAGATTTTGCATGGGTCTTAGAAGGGCAACCGCTAATCGAACAGGCAGGCATTGTTGATAAATCTGAAAAGTAAATATCGACATTATTATAGTCTTCAAGAATAAAGATTTGATACAAAAGTAAATGAATCATACAATGATCAATGCAAGGTTTGTTTTGGTCGCAGGAACTATACCAGTTCATTATGTGCGGCTTAGTATTTGCATAAGTTGCAGAAATGTATAAATGATGTGACTAAAATCTGAACATGTGACTCGTCCCTTGGATGTTCTGTCTTGCACGAGAAGGAAACATGCTTACATTATAGACTGGACCCCCGAAGGATGCAATTCGATGACAATAGACACAGATGAAAATAAATAGATCTATTGATAGCATAGCAATGGAAACTCAAGTCAATAGCAATGAGACCAATGAACATAGCACTATTGTGTACTCTACTCGCAAATAGATCGAAATTTAAAAATCTGCGAAATATGACTAGGATACATGGCCTTACCTTGACCAACAAACAGTTGGATTCAGCAAGCAGAGCAGTATGTTGCAGGAGAATAGGTGGGTGGCCACAGGTAGCACACTGATGGGTTTGCTCTAAGCGGTCACAGAAGTTCACGGATAGCACGACGACGAGCAGATTAGCGTAGATCTCAGTGGTTGCCAGGTAGCACGTTCAGGAGTTGACTTGCAAAGCTCAAAGATGTTCTCATGAGACATATCAAGTGGTTTATAAAGTATTAGAAACAGGGGTGTGTTTGTGAATGAATGACGTATGTATGTCGTGGTCTTAGGGGGCGGCCTGCTTGAAGGGGAGGCCTGGCTGGAGACACAGGGTCTGAGGAGGCCATGTGACCGATGGCCCCTTGGCGTGGGATACCTTTTGAAGTGTACATGCAGTTTGGCACCTTGGCCTTTTGCGCCCCTGACAGCCCCCCATGCCAGCGCTCATCCCCGGGTGCGAACCGCCTTTGATAGAGGGGGTGGGATGGATGGGCCTCGGGAGTGCAGCTAAGGCACAGTAAGAATGCTGAATGGAGATATACTTATGTGGATTGCAGGGGGGCGGCCTGCTTCAAGGGGAGGCCTGGCTGGAGACACGGGGTCTGAGGAGGCCATGTGACCGATGGCCCCTTGGCGTGGGATACCTTTTGAAGTGTACATGCAGTTTGGCACCTTGGCCTTTCGCTCCCATGACAGCCCCCCATGCCAGCGCTCATCCCCGGGTGCGAACCGCCTTTGATAGAGGGGGTGGGATGGATGGGCCTGGGGCATGCAGATAAGGCACAGGAAGACTGCTGAATGGAGACACACTTATGTGGATTGCAGGGGGGCGGCCTGCTTGAAGGGGAGGCCTGGCTGGAGACACAGGGTCTGAGGAGGCCATGTGAGCAATGGCCCCTTGGCATGGGATACCTTTTGAAGTGTACATGCAGTTTGGCACCTTGGCCTTTCGCGCCCCTGACAGCCCCCCATGCCAGCGCTCATCCACTGGCGCGAACCGCCTTTGATAGTATATCGTTGCTTATCAATAACAAATGCCACATACCGGAGATTCTTGTGAGCACAGACCCACACTTCAACCGGTGTATTATAGTGGTCAAGACCCTAAGGCCTGTATAATCCAATGGTAATTGTTAGTATAGATATATGTGTGACTTTTATAAAGACATAACCTACTGAAAGACTTTGAACAAGTGTTATTTAGTGCATGCATTATCGAGAATATGTTATGTTAGCTTAGATAGATAGTGACCACCCTGCTTCACAGCAACCAGACCTTCACCCATTCGCAGCACCGATGTCTGACGTCCATCCTTGAATGGAGACACACGTGATTCATTTAAAAAATCGAAACAACCGTTGTTAAAATATATGTGGTCTTTTATTTTGTATCTTATTTTCATGACACAAAAATACAAGACTTTAAAGATTATACAGGTCAGGTTGCAGCACAGCGAGAGAAAATCCCCTGTACCGACCGCTGTCACTCGGGAACGTTTCTCTAATGGCACGAACGGCACAGGCGGGTATCACTCTTCGAACGCGGTGTCCAAGCCTCCCGTGGAGCCACCATGTAAAGGAACGATAGGCCGCCAGCCTGTACCACCTGTGAAAAGGAATGAAACAAACTGTTTTTAAATGACCAAGATAAGTTTAATAAAAGTTTGTTGTCAATGACAATTCTTGTAACTAATGGCATTCTGCACGGACAAATGCTATCTAGACAATGCACACTATTGAACGACTTACATGCGTTACAATGATATGTCGATGTAATTTTGGATATAGTAGAACATGAAATAGGAGTGGCATGACAAGCAGAGTATACTTACCGGTTACTCGGATTACGAGGACGAACAGTTGCGCGAAGTTCGTGCATAAGCACCATCATTATTCTCAACACGGCCCGTGTGAGGCAGGCTGCCCTGAAGTCTGGCAGCTCGGTAATGCATTGCAGTCGTGGCTCGCCTTCCGAAATGTAGGCCAGGCATCCCGAGTTTTCTCGGCAGCAGCAGTTCTCCTCCTCGGTTGGCATTAGCTCGCACCGATTGCATGTGCACCAGGTGGAGACGCCGTCCATGCGACTAGGCCCAGGCTCTTCACCTGTTGATTCGTCCTGCCAACTGCCGTCCGAATCCCCCACGTTTTCGCGTGCTTCCCTTTCCAGTAGTTCCTCCTCGGTATACTCGGGCTCGTACATGTAGGGCATTATTGTAGCCATTGTGTGGTAAACAAAGTAAAATAATTTACCGAGATGGTACAGGTGTTCACACGGCCTACAAGCGGCGAAGGTAGCTGACCAGAGCACAGAAACGAGTCACAAAATACTCTAAAGTAACACAGAGAGAGGAATGGAATCGAAAATCTGCTGCTGTGTGTTGTGAAACGGTCTGTTTATACTTATTGAGGAAAGAGGCGTCCTGCCATTTCCATGGCGACACGTCATTAGCTGAAGCGCAGCGAATGTTGACACAAGACGTGCTTTGGCGTTGGGAAATGGGCGGTACGAGTCTGCTGATGACAGGCTCAGGGGCGGGGGAATTGATTTAGTGCCACAAAAGCAGGTCAGCCAGGGCGATGGGGGAAATGATAGGATTATCACAAAATGGCAGCTCCCTGGTGCCTGTTTTCGCGTGCGTTTAATGGACGAAAACTGGGGTAAGGTCCATAGGAAAGTTTTCTAAAATCGAGCCACTTAGGCTTAAAAAAACATGGCCGACATTGTTGCCGAATTAATGCAATAGGTCATCCCATTCCCGAGATAATTAATCTTTGTGTTTTTTAGGCATTACGTTTTGTGGTGTCACACCACCATCTACAGGTCATTTGTATTAAGTGGTCATCATCGCGCAACGATGCTGAAACATGATCAACACCCAATTAATTTCTATTGCAACATTGTGTAAAGGACAGGTACTTCCTCCTCATGACATCAAATGGAACTTTGCTACAATTTGATCAGGTTCCTTGTTTAACAAAAAGACTTCTTTCTTCTGTGTTCTCTCCTTTCATGCTTTATTCCCTGTAGTGGAAAGGAAGGTGCATTTTTGCGGGTGAATTAGCCTGCTGAACTAACCATATTACATATTAGGTCCTTAGATGGCTGCATTAACAGCTGAGACTAATAGCTTATTCAAAGTATGTGCTAAATGCTGAAAAAGGTCTTTATAGATGGATTAGTAATGTGTCAGTAGTCTCTACATTAGTAGTATAAGGAGCTACATTGAATGTGCAGGCCTAAAAAGGGTGGAAGGTTACATTGAGCATAGAAAGGCAGGGCAGAGGCCCACGTTTAGTAGCTATTAGAGAGCTGTACTTGAGTGCTTGAAGCATTATAGCACCTATATAGCACCTGTTTTGTAGCATTATGACACTGGCTAGCAAAGCGCTGTGCCGGTAAAGCTTGCCCAATAGGGGTTAATGGCAATGCATATTATTGCAAGCTTCTCCTGGAACATTCTTTCTTTTCAACCGTAGCGCTGCCAGCCTTGGTAAACAAATCCTCTTTCGCATGAGAAGGAATGGTACGGCCTTGCACGCAATGATGAGAACCATTCCTGAATTTACAGATGGGCTCTGGGGGAAGGAGCGTCTTGGAGAGAGAGCAAGTTGGGTTTTTCCAGCCGTAAACATGTTTGCTCTGAGAAGGTTCTAGAACAGTGCATCATGCTGATTGACAGCACAAAGGTACAAGTATGCATGCACACATGACTCAGTGGGGGATTCTTCCGTGGGCTAGTGGCGAGCAAGCACCCGGAGCATGATGTGGCCCCTGCGGCTCCTTGCGCTGTCATGTAAGAGCAGATTGAAGGATATGAGGGAAGCCACCTGGTGATGGGCAGCAGTTCGTTTAAGATAACCAGGGTCCTCCAGCGCCAATTAGATCAAGGAACATGACATTGTGTTCTTATTATTTGTGATTTCTCTAACTTTCAATTGCATTATTTCCAAATTGCTGCTACATTTACTGTTCTTTTATATTGCGTTTTCACTACAATCCCACAAATATATTTTTAAAGAAACGCCATGGAAAAAAAAAAAAAAAAAAAAGGGGGAGCGCAGTATTTAATCCCACCCAAATCGAAACAAAACATCGAAAGCTGAAACGTGATCAACATTCTGAAGAAGGTAGGTCCCAAGACCATGATGTGTATAGAATTCAAGATGCTTTCAGACAGAACAATGAAAGTGCTCAAGAACCTGAAGCAAGATTTCCTAATCAGAGAATTCGTGCTACTAAGAAACAAAGCAATAAAACTGCAGGCGAAACTGAAACACAATTTGCTGTTAAGAGAATTTGTGCTGCTGAAAAATGAAGGCATGAGACTGCTAAAGAAATTCAAGCAAGACTTACCGATCAGAGATTTAAAAATCTGAGAATTGATATCCCGGGCAAAGCCGAGTAGTTAAGCTAGTATTGTTATAAGAATAAGAGAAGAGGAATGGCAGTGTGGGTTCCTTTCTGAGCTAGGGGAGAAGGTGGCGCTATATTTGTTATATGTGATAAGAGGATACAAAAGTAGGGGCTATGTATAATTAAAGCTCGGATTCCTGTGCCGAATACCTTTCGGGTAGGGGAAATGAGAATAAGTAGTGGTGTTTTAGTTTTTTATTTTAGTTTATTGTTTCAGTGTATTGAATATTATTTGTGTAACCCGTGGAGGCCGAGTGAGGGCCTGTGGACGAGGAGTGGGAAAGCGCAGGCGGGTGTGGAAACAAGGGGACGAATGGGGATGGGGAACTGGTAGTGACATTTATGACTAATTGTGCATAATTCACAGCGTAAAAGGGTACTGAACGTAACGATCATTGACATGGGGTTAATGTCTCATTTGGAATATATGTATAGCGCTTTGCTGTTGTATAGAGACAAAATTGAAAAGTACCACAAGCAGTGGTTGGCAGAGGCACAGGGAGGGTAGGGTGTCCCCCGCCCATGGCCAGAACAGGGTACAAACGATAGAGGGAAACTGGACCACATGTCCACGTTCCTAGCAGTCAAGTACAAAGGGTAAAAGCTCCAAAAGAGGAAAGAGATTTTAGACCTGTGGAAAATGGTGGAAAGCAGAGGATAATGAGGAGTGCAGACCCCAGGGTGGCTCTACCCACTTACTACCCCGCCCAGCCACAGGCTATACAAACCCAGTGTATGTGCCTATGCCCGCCACAGCTCCACCCCCATTCCACACTACATCCAACACTGCAGCACAGCAATATACTAAGCCGCAGATGGACTCAGAGAATCCATTAGAAGTGACGCAGATAGAACAAGCAAAATGGAGAGAGATCAGAGAGGGTGCAAGCAAACCAGGATGTGGGCTGGACGAATGGAGGGCCAGAGATATTTTGTTCAGGTTGGACAGCACTGCTATAAAAGGCGTGCATATTGAGAAGGCTAACGGTAGTGATCGAGGAACAGAGAGTGTAAGTTAGAGGACAGTAAGGTCAGACAGGGATGCATGCAGGAATTTATTGGATGCAGAATGGGACACCATGGAGGAGTTCAATGACAAAAAGGAGGCGCCAGGAATCACTCCATTGGTGGAGATCCTGTGGCCCAAACAGGTGAGGAACAGGTTTGGACAGATAGCAATGGTTTGGAAACAGAGAAGTGACAGAGTAAGGTGGGGAACGAGCATGCAACTGCCGCTGCTACAGAAAGGCCCCGGGAGGGCGCAGTATGTGCCGTGGGATCAGATGAACAAGAACAACCTAATAAATGCGCTCCTTCCTCTTACTTCGGGGGCTGGGAAATGGATATACACATTTGAAAAGCACACCGCAGGGATCCAGTTAGCAGTGGGAGACAAAACACGTGCTTGCAGCTATTGTAGGAGATCAGGCTGGCTATGTTTGGGTTAATGCTGGGTATCCCAGAAATTAAACTAGATGATGCACATGACTGGGAACCCTTTAACAACAGAGCACAGGTGTGGGATACCTTGCAGCAAACATCCCCCGTCACGTTGGGCTTGCAGTCCATCATGCAATATACCATGGGGGATGATGAAGACCCTGCGCAGTACATTTTGAAAGTGCAGGAGATGTGGAGAGCGGAGACTAGAGACCAGCAGGACTGATCAATTCCTCTTTTCCATTTTGTGATCAAAAGGGGATTGCCCAAAGAGGTACAGAAGGCGATCGAAAAGATAGTGGGTATCTAGGCAAAGGGGTGGGCCCAAATACAGACTATAATTATTCAACATTGTAAAAGATTTAAAGAGGGAAAGGAAACAGCACTCAGACTGCAGGCTGAGGAAGTGAAACTGGTACAAAAAAACTAGCTAAAATAGCAGTTGAAGGGGCAGTAACAGCAGTGACAGAGACGGACTCCGCAGAACAGGCAGCAGCGCAGACGGGCGGGAGGATAGCAGCGTTTTGGCCAATAGGGGGACAAGGACAGTGGGGGAACAGTCTGCAATACTCCCCTCTCCCCACCGCCCGAGTGGTACCAAGGAAGTCAGCAGCAGGGAAGAGGTGGGTTTGGAGGCATGGGTTCGAGAGCGGGGGCCAAGGCCAGTACAGTGTTGGGAGTGCGGGGGAAGTGGTGTCATTTTGCAAGGGAATGCAGGAACATGATGGACACATGATACAATCCATACACCCCTGTAGGAGAAGTGCAGCAACCACCACCATTTCAATTCCTGCCCTTGATGGCTACATCTAGGCCATACAGAATACACCAGGCATACACACAACTACCTCCAAGGCCCCCACAAGCAGAGCGGTCTGCCCTGCCCAGCGCCAAATGCAAGCAACCCCACAACATCAATCGTACAGAAGACCCGTGCCTACAGCCAACGCGGTCCCAAATGGGACAGTGGCCCCATACAGGGGGGGGGGGGGTCAGTGTGATGGGAGGAAATCCTTTCACATTCCTGGGTACAAACACATGTCCTGACTAGGACAGCCCACAGAAAGCTCTTGCGTGCCCAGTCATGTCCACGACTACCCACCCTGATGAGGAAACCTTGATGGGCGCAGAGATAGGTAAACATTCTTGTCAGCACAGCTGTCTAAATCATGCATCAGTGATGGAAATGTTCAACTATCAGTTGAAACTCTTGCCACACAGGGATTCTCTGGGGCTGTCGCCATGGTTCCATACACAGAAGGGGTAGCAATCAAAATAGGAGGTAAAGTGGTGCATGCACCTTTACTATATTCAGAAACCTCCCCAGTGAATTTTCTCGGGTGTGACCACCTGAGCAAACTGAATATGACCATCGCCTTCACAGATCGGGGAAAGGATGCAACACCAGTGGATCTTACGCTGGACTATACAGAGTGTTTTTTTCCCCAACTTTCAGACAAGGCAAAATCTCATCCTGGATGTTCTGGTATGGGTCAGTTTCTTTAAAACGAAGGATCTTCTCTTTCAAAAGTCCAGGTGAAATCCTGTTTCGTGGATCGACAAGCTGGTCCAAGACCCCTCTCAGGGGACAATACAACACCGCTGGCAAATGAAGCCGCTGACCACATGGCTCTCTGAAAAGGGGATCCCTTACAAATGGGGCTATTCATTGCAAATCCTGTTCAGCATCAGTTCGTTCCTCTTAAGGCGGCGGTGGAAACTCTGGAAGATTCCGGAAGCGGAGATGGATGTGCCAGATGACCAGGCATCAGCACCTCCACGGACAGTCGAGGAAAAGCAGACGTTGTGACAAGAGAGCAGCCAGGGCAAAGAAGCGCCAGACTGAGTGGTAAAATGGGCGAGTTAATTGACAGTTGCTTCCCTAGGGGCAGCATAGGTTATTTGGGGATCCAGGTAACTTTGCAACTGTGGTGCCAAAGAAGCTGTGCACCAATCGTACTCATTTGAACGGCAGCAATAGGTTGCTTATTTTGCAGTGTTAATATTTAAAAGGGTGATGGGGACACATGCCCTTATTCAAGCAAAGTGCTTGATGTCAACCATGGTTGGGGGCGCTCTGGTTTTGAGTCGTTTTTTCCATCCTTTTTTGAAAATGTTTACTATGTGGCCATGCGATCAGAAAAGCGATGGGAAGGTTCACTTCATTGAGAGTGGGAATATAGTTCAACACCCAGGGAGGAGGAGCTTGACTCAAATTGGTCCTACATGCGCTAACATCCTCTATGTATCGGAATAATTTGTTAAGCAGACACTGTAAGGCTATAGACTATGGTTGATGTGAAAGTAGTGTTTACACATGTTCAGGGGCTTAACTCACTGAGGAAGAGAAAGGGAGTCCATACGAAATTAATAGAGATTAAATCGGACATTGTTCTTCAAGAGACCCACTTATTCAGCAGGGATGAGATTATCACATTGCTTCCCGCATCAATACTTTGCCTCAGCTACCAAGAAAGCAGGGGTGGCTATACTAATGGCGAAATCTCTACAGTTTGGGCGGTTAAAGGTGGTAAGACACCAAGGGGAAATATGTAGTGGCTGTATTGCACATGGGGAGAGTACCATAGTGGTATCAGTATAT
The DNA here is from genome assembly GCF_040938575.1 of Ambystoma mexicanum. Lineage (NCBI taxonomy): Eukaryota > Metazoa > Chordata > Amphibia > Caudata > Ambystomatidae > Ambystoma > Ambystoma mexicanum. The sequence continues at coordinate 1,330,141,091 of NC_090921.1, read as the reverse complement.
GGCCCTAACCAACAACAAGCAGTTTCGCACTGATTTCTTTCCTCAAATTACACAATTTCAGCAAGAAGAACTGCAGCGAAGGGGTGATTTTTAATTTGGTATTGAAGGCCGGCATAGATAGATCAGGCCCAGAGTCCTTGGCTGAGTCAGCAAAGGTGGTCCCTCTTAAGAGGGCAGTAGCTGACCTAAATCTGGTGGATGCTTGGCGGAGCCATCGCCTCCAAAGCCGAGACTGCTCCCATTTCTCTCACGTGTATCGCACTTATTCTAGAATTGCCTTTTTCTTGGTGTCCCAATCCCTATTTCCAGGTATCTCCCCATCACACTACACTTATCAAGAAGGAAGGTGAGTGGAGCAGCAGCGCGCGATCCCTTTTTTTTTTTAAAGAAAACACTGTAAAAGTGTTTAGATTCCCCGTGTGCCTCTCGTGGCCCAGCCACCATTTCCTGGTCTCTCCCCTTCCTCCCGCCTCCCATCCCGCCCCCCGCCCCTGATTGGTTGTTGCGGCGAGGCAGCGTCGGTGTTCCGAACTGCTTCCTGCACCTATTTCCCATCCTAGGAGCAAGTGAGTCAGTCCCCACTTCCCCTCCTCTAAAACCTCTTCCTGATCCCATCCCTCCCGCCCACCCCCCCTCTGATAGGCCCCTTGACCTTTATCACTGGTCCTCCCAGGGCAGCCCTCTGACCGGCAGCCCCCAGCGGCTAAGGGCCCCAAGGCCAAGGGCGGCTCCAAGATGTGTCTGCAGGTGTCCGCAGGAGAAGCCAATGAAGCCAGCAACTAACAGACACCACCAAAAACCATGAGTGTGGTGTGGGTGGGGAGTGGAGCAATCACTCCACTCCTGAAAGCCATTGCCACTATTTTACATCCAAATAACATAGACTGCCATAATGTTTGCATGTCCACCCTTAGATGGAATTGTGAATGTTAGCATGTCCACACTTAGTTAGAACTGTGAAAGTTAGCATGTCCACTCTTAGATGGAATTGTGAATGTTAGCATGTCCACTCCTAGATGGAATTGTGAATATTAGCATGCCCACAATTAGTTAAAACTGTGAAAGTTAGCATGTCCACTCTTAGATGGAATTGTGAAAGTTAGCATGTCCACTCTTAGATGGAATTGTGAAAGTTAGCATGTCCACTCCTAGATGGAATTGTGAATATTAGCATGCCCACAATTAGTTAAAACTGTGAAAGTTAGCATGTCCACTCTTAGATGGAATTGTGAAAGTTAGCATGTCCACTCTTAGATGGAATTGTGAAAGTTAGCATGTCCACTCCTAGATGGAATTGTGAATGTTAGCATGTCCACTCCTAGATGGAATTGTGAATATTAGCATGCCCACACTTAGTTAGAACTGTGAAAGTTAGCATGTCCACTCTTAGATGGAATTGTGAAAGTTAGCATGTCCACTCTTAGATGGAATTGTGAAAGTTAGCATGTCCACTCCCAGATGGAATTGTGAATGTTAGCATGTCCACTCCTAGATGGAATTGTGAATATTAGCATGCCCACACTTAGTTAGAACTGTGAAAGTTAGCATGTCCACTCTTAGATGGAATTGTGAAAGTTAGCATGTCCACTCTTAGATGGAGTTGTGCGAGTTAGCATGTCCACTCTTAGATGGAATTATGAATATCAGCATGCCCACACTTAGATAGAACTGTGAATAGTGAACTTAGAAGTATACCCAATTGCCTCTCTGTGAAAAGGGAATTAGAAGTGTACCCAACAGCCTCTCTGTGAAAGTTAAATTTAGAAGTGTACCCACTCTGTGAAAGTTCAATTTAGAATTGCATTTAGACGGCATTTAGAAGTGTGCCCAATAACCTAGCCTCTCTGTGGAAAGTTGCATTTAGAAGTACATTTAGAAAGTTGAATTGAAAGTGCATTTAGAGGCAGCATTTAGAAGTATACCCAATAGCCTCTCTATGAAAGTGAATTTAGAAGCGTACCCAATAGCCTCTCTGTGGAAAGTGAATTTAGAAGCATACCGAATAGCCTCTCCGTGAAAGTGAACTTAGAAGTGTACCCAACAGCCTCTCTGTGAAAAGTTGAATTTAGAATTGCATTTAAAAGTGTGCCCAATAGCCTCTCTGTGGAAAGTTTAATTTAGAAGTATATTTAGAAAGTTGAATTTAGATGCGTGTCCAATAGCCTCTCTGTGATTCTAGAAATGTGCCCAAAAGCCCCGCTGAATTTAGAAGTGTGCCCTGTAGCCTCTCTGTGAATTAAGAAGTACGCCCAATAGCCTCCCGTGGAAAGTTGAATATAGAAGTGTACCCAATAACCTCTCTGTGAATTTAGAAGTCTCTGAAAGGGCATGTAACCCATCATATCTCACCAACACGCTTACTCTCTCCTTACATCACTCAAATAGAACACAGAGATACTATGACACCATTTGGTATAACTGTTCTCATATCAACATTTGCCGCTCACCCCACATCACTCTAAGTAATCACTGCTGGTTACTGTCATGCCCCGCATTCCTGTTTCTGGACACTTGCAGGTATTTACTTCCCGGTGGAAACTGCCCTGGAGACTGTTAACAGCTCACGGAATCCGCTGCACTACAAGGTCCAGAATTCCATCTGCTCGCGGTCACGTGAAACGCCCGCAACGTGCCTCGCGTTCTGAAACAGATTCCAGTACTTAGTGTGGCGTGTCCCTGTAACGGGTGCTCCTAAAACTGACTATTCAGTTCGAGTACTCGATCTACTGTTACTCTGATTCCTGTTTTATTCCTGACCCGGCTTTGTATCAAGGACTATTCTGAACGTCTTTCCCTTCAATTTCTGGCTCCTGGCTCCTGGCTCCCTCGGTTGTTTCCCCTGGTTAACGAACCCCTGGCTCCCATTTTGGATTTGTTCTCCGCCTGCTCCCGTATGTTATGGTATTCGGATTTATACAAGAATAAAAGACCTTCAGTGCTACTCTCTGTTGAAGACTTCCACGCACGTTTCCTTCCCTCTATTGTGCTATCACTATTGCACAAGTTTCCTGCTTCCCTTCCCTTTCAACTATTACACAGAAAATATACAAAGACAGATCCACGGCGCTGCCCGCCTCACAAGAAGACAACGCTTTACATACTGAAGTGACCAAACGGATGCTCTGCTGTTTCTGGTGGTCACTCCCTGGATTGGTTACACTTGGGGACGCTCTGCTGAATACACTTGGGGATTATTTTGGACACTTGCCGTTTCGGTTAGGTGGACCTTTGCACAGACTTCCTTCAACTGGAACTTCCATTTTCTATCATCACGTCAACTTCCTACTACACTCTCTAAGGTTACGGGACTTCCTATCTTGCTAAGCAGGTAAGAGGGGGCAAGTACGGGGGGAAGGAACAAGTGCTGTATTTTCGTACCTCTTTGGCTGCTATCTTGAACTATCCTTTTCTTTGTTCCCTTAGCTCTGTTGTCGCTGCTCCTGCCTTTCCACTTAAGCCCCTGGCCTGTTAGTTGGTATACTTTCTACAGGCTGCGCTCTTGGGGGGAAAGTCTTGTGCAAACATCGCGTTCAAGATATCCCAGTATCATCTTGGTGATCGTCCAGGACGTCCCAGAGTGAAGGGGTTCCAAAAGCGGATGCTGACCTTGTATCCTTTAACAATCTGTATCCTTTTCCAAAATTGCGTAAAAGTTGTGACAGTTACGCACCCCCCAGCGAGGCGTTCTCCTCAGGCCTAACACAGCCACATCCGATCTGGATAAATCCTGCCAGAACGAACACATACTCCTGACCGCTCAACCACCACACCTACCGCTAGAAAGCAGCTATTACACCGATACCACACGAGCTGTACACATACCCGGTGCTCACACGCACCTTTTTGACTCTCTCTACTGATATGAACTTCGGTTCCCAAGGGCGTTCAACCTACCAGCGCCTTCAGACCATACCAATGGTATATAAGGCGCTATATAAGTGCAAAATAACATAACTCCAGGAATGTGCATATAAGAGCAATGGTGATAATGCACGAGAGAGTAAGGGAGGTGTTGGTCCACGGCATCCTGGTTAACCCCGATATGTTTGTGTACAGGATCACAATTTTACTTGACACAGTGCTCCAAATTGGTAAAGCATGTTGCAGAGTACCATCCAATTTCATCTTTAGGCCTATTGTGACCCCCACCGCTTGTAGCAGGGACTATGCTCCTATTGGATTTGCAAGGCCTAATGGTATCTGCAAAAAGAATTGTCATCTGAACTGATTCGGATGAGTGCAAGTGGCGCACTGTGTTCTGTATTGACCCCACCGTGCCCCTAAAAGAAGTGAGAGATGCAGAGCTGTTCGAGGATCGGTTGAAGATGGAGAGATTGTGCTAGCAATTTGCATTCCTTGTGAAATCATGGTGCAGTATCATAAGGTGCAATATTCTTTGTTGGCCTTGTTGCCCTGTCTACTTTCACTGACAAAGACCTAGAGCAGGTGCCCGAGCAACTATGGATAACCAGCACCCACAATGTAGGGCTCTTGCAGAGACTAACATCCGTAAGTCTTCCCAGGCCTCTGGCCCTTGATCTATTTGCCGAAGGTCTGGTTGATCTCCAATTGCATCAACATGTTAACAGCCCTATCCATAAATTGGGCAATATGCTGGACTTGATATTTGCACAAAAATCCCTTTTAACGCTTCAGTCTATCGAACCCATCCTTTGGTCTGACCACTTCCTGATCTCCTGTAGACTGGAAGGTATATGCAAGCCCGTTAAAATTCCTTTAGCGAAAATCTGGCAGCGTTCCTGGTGTGCTGTTTGCACCTCAAGCTTGGCTGCTTTGATCTAAGCTAAATGCAGCTATGAGTCAGCAGTGTCACTGTCCTCTCTATCCGAGGCATTTCTCGAGGGGGCTAACACGGTTGCCCCTCTTGGATTGATCCAATCACGCAGACTGCCACCTAAACCGTGGTTCACTGATCTCTTGAAAAGAGAACACCTCAAACTACATCAGTCGGAACGTAAGTGACGTAGAACATATGATCCCGCTCTTAAAATCTAATATAAAATACACTCTGCTACCTACTTGGCCAAAATCAAAGCTGCTACAATTGCACATTTCACCATCGATCTTGAATCCTCCCTCTCTCAGCCAAGGGCCTTGTTCACGGCTATCAAGGATCTTGCGTCGGTGGAGAGACTTACCCCTACTGTCACACCTACCCAAGAACTCAGTGATGCCCCATCTTATTTCTTTATTTCTACGATTGCTACTATTAGGCAAAATATCTTTTGGACATTGACAGGGTTTGGGCCTATAGACAACACCATCCTTTCTCTCGCTGCTTCCGATCCTACTACTACTAACATTTGGTCCACCTTCCCGATTTATACAGAGGAAACTATCCTGATGGCTATCAAAAAAATTAAGTCATGTTCCCCCTCAGATGCTATCCTCTTACGGGTTATGAAAGATATTGCTCCTAATTTGTTATTGGAGATTACTAAAGCTACGAGTGACTCTCTTCAAACAGGGTCTGTCCCACAGGAACTGACATCTGCTATGGTGATCCCTCTCTTGTGAGAAACCTACCTTTTCCCTACCACCCTATCTAATTTTCACCCTATTTCACTTCTCCGCTTTCTGGCTAAACTTCTAGTCACTGGTGTCGCCTCTATCATCTACCTTTTTAGAACCTACTAACCTCCTGGACCCGGTTCAGTCCAGGTTCCGTCCTGGTCGAGGCACGGAGTGTGTTCTGGTCGCCGTCCTGGATGACATGACCAGGCTGGTGGATGCGGGTGGAGTCGGTGCCCTGATTTTGTTATATCTACCAGCGGCTTTCGACACGGTCGACCGCTGCATCCGGCTACCTCGTCTTGCCCAGTTTGGTATATGAGGGCAGGTACTAGCATGGTTCAGATCGTTCCTTGCAGATCGTACTCAAACCCTCTCCATGCCCCCTTTTCTTTCTGCTCCTTGTCAGCTCAGCTGTGGAGTACCACAGGGCTCCTCCCTGTTGCCTATTTTGTTTAACATCTACAATTGGGCCCTTGTGTTTCTCATCCGCTCCTTCGGCATCAGTTGCTACTCCTACGCAGCCGAGACCCAGATACTGATCAGATTAGATTAGATTAGATCAGTCTGAAGGGTCGTCGTGCCTGCGGGAATGCCCGACAGCTGCTGGAGATTGGATGAACCACAATTGGCTCAAATTGAATGGTGATAAGACTAAGGTGATGGTGGTGGGCTATTCCCCTAATCCCACACTCTGGGTGTCCTCTATTTGGCTCTCTTCCCTGGGACCCCTGCCAATCCCGGTTAAGAAAGTGAAAAACTTGGGTGTGGTGCTATCTGCATCATTGTCTATGGACCAACAAGTCTCTGCGGCCTGTCAGGCTGGTCATTTCCAACTGAAAATTCTGAGGAGGGTACTACCACTGATCCCGGCCCAATTGCACCCTCCAGTGGTAGCAGCCATGGTTCTATCACGGATAGACTACTGCAACTCCTTGCATCTAGCCCAACCTAAGCGCTTGATCAAATGATTGCAGCGGCTGCAGAATTTGGCCACTGGGGTAGCTATGGGCACTCCTTTTGGAGCTCACATCTCGCCTGTGCTACAGACTCTGCACTGGCTACCGGTGGCCCAACAGGTAGAATTTAAGGCTCTGTGTATTGTACATCGTGCCCTCCATAATCAGGGAGCGGAATACCTCCAAGCCAAGTTTATGCGCTATCACCCTGCCCGCAACCTCTGCTCAGCCACTGCCGAACAACTGGTTGTGCAAAGGCACAAAAGGGGTCGGGTTGGCGGCAGGGCTTTTTCCATTGCTGCAGCAGTTCTGTGGAATAATCTCCCACTTGTCATCAAGAAAATCCCCAACTTCTTAGAGTTTAGAAGGCGGGTCAAAACATACTTATTTTGAATCTTCATGGGGCTGTTTCCATCTCCTTTTAGCGCCATGGTGCCTTTGGGCGACTGTGCGCTTCATAAGAACTATTAACATAACATAAGAATAACACTAAAGCCAGGCACAGTGCTGCCCCAAGTAAAGCCATATCCCCCGTCAAAAGAAGCAGAGGAAGGAGTACTAGACACCATTACTGTACTGCTTAACCAAGGAATTATTGTGCCCTCCACCTCCCCATGCAACACGGCCATATACCCAATAGAAAAGGCGAAGGTGGCGGGGGTAGTTTGAGAATGATTCAGGATCTTGGCCCCCTAAATGACATTGTAACCCTGTGACCATTGTGTACACCGTCCCCAAACACACATTTCACTGTGGTGGATTTAAAGAACTCTTTCTTCTCCATACCCCTGCATCCAGACTCACAATATCTCACTGGGTTTACGCATAGTGGAATGCGCTTTGAATACACTAGACAGCCACAAGGGTACTCTGAATCCCCCAGCATCTTTAATTGAATATTACATTTTGATTTGGGGAACATCCATGTGCCTAGTACCATCATTCAGTATGTGGATGGTCTGCTATTGTGCAGTGACAGTGAACAGCAGTGCAGATCGATCACCTTCTTGCAGCTATTAGCATACAAGGGGAACATAGTAGACCAGGCTAAATTATAGTACTGCCTCAAAGAAGTACTTTATCTGGGACAGATGATCTCAGTTCATGGGAAAAAGATTATACAAGAGCGTGCTGCATCAGTGGGCAGTGCCCCGCAGCCCAGGACAGTTAAAGACAAGCAGCAGTTCTTGGTTCCCTTTAACTATTGAAGGGCTTGGATTCTAAACTGCGCTTCATACACCAGCCCCCTACTGCAAGGCCTTAAAGAGGCACAGAAAACAGACAAAATGATTGTGTGGACAAAGGAAATGGTTTCAATTACCTTAAGGAAGTTATTTGCACCGCACCAGTACTAGCAACCCCCGATTACACGCAAGAATTCTATATATTTTCACATGTCTATGGCCAAATGATGACTGCAATACTCACACAGAAAAGCTCTATGGGTCATAAGCCATTGGCGTTTTACAATGGTGTACTAGATTTGGTGATGAAGGGCCAGTTCCCTTGCGAACAGGCACTTTTTGCAAATGAGAAAAGTGCCACTATTGTCATGGGGTGTTCAGTAATGCTGTAACGTGGAGCATGCAGTGGTTACCATGCTTGAGCGATCCAAATCAACATTGATCAAACAACGGGCATCCACCTACGAGGTCCAGCCCACACATATACATAGAAAGGTGCAAGACTGTAAACCCTGCCACAGTTCTGATGAAAATGTGCACCAACAAGGAACTCACAATGCAGGAGTGCATGACATTTGAGGGGGAGGACAACCCCAAAGCAAAGGACAGCCCACTCGGGCGGGGAGAGATCCTCTTCGTTGACGGGTCAGCAACCATTGACCAGGCCTAAGGCACACTGGTGCGTTAGTTGTCCGCCTAGTGGACGGAGAGTATGAATCGATTGTACAAAAGACTGCCTATGCATTATTCGGACCAAGCAGCAGAGCTTATAGCGCTCATGAAGGCACTCCTAGGGTCCCATGGGTGTTGTGTGACCGTCTATTCTGACTCTGCCTACGTTACCACCACAGTGCACTTTGGCTTAGCACGGTGGAAGCGGAGGGGTGTTTATGGGAGCTGCTGCATCCACAGTACAGCAGGCCGCATTACTATATCAACTAATAGATTCACTTTCACAGCCTTCCATGGTGGCAGTGGTAAAATGCACCGCCCATACCAATGACGCAGATAAGGTCTCACTCGGTAACGCCGCCGCAGATGTGGCTGTCAAATAGGCAGCATATCTCCCTGTACCCAATGTGTCAGCATATCCTATAATAGCACAAGGCCGAACTCAACTACCAGAATCCTATAATGCACTACCACTTGCTCAAATTATCAAACTACAAGGACAGGCCCCTCAGGAATAAAAGAATCTGTGAGTGAAAAGAGGATACAAACAGCCCCTGACAGATTTGTTGTCAAAAATGGTGATTAAACGTACTACGTGCCAGTCTTACAGCACTGGACATACTTTGAGAACAATCAGAGGTACCTTGCCCCGCCCAAATTGGCCATTTCACAAGTTACATATTCATTGCGCGACCATGGGGGAAAGATGTAATGGATATCGTTACCCAATAGTGGGGGTGTGTCCCTTCTTCCGATGGGTGGAGGTAGGTCGTGCTCATCCTGATGCTAAATGCGCCGCTACATTTTTGGTTAGGGAGGTCTTTCCTCGATTGGAAGTGTGTGATGAGTTAGGATCCGACAACGGCACTCACTTTTTCAATGAGCTGGTAAAAGAGATAACAGTACTACTGGGCATTGGATGTGCACAATTTACCTCCCCCAGGACAACTAAGTCGTGGAGAGGGTCAACGGTCTGTTGAAGGGGAAATTGTCCAAACTATGCACCACATCAAAGAAACATTTGGTGCATTGTTTGCCTCTAGCACTGTTTAGTTTATGCACGCAGCCCTGCAAGGATCATCATTTATCACCACATGAGGTGGTAAATTAGCTTCAGCGCACACACCCCTACATCCCATAAGGAAAGCATCTAATGCTCACCAGGCTGCATCCGTTCTGGAGGACGAGTACAAGGACTAACTTTCTGCCTTAACAAAAGCAATCAAATGTATTTCTCAACAGATTGCACTGCCAGGATCTATAGACACATCAAGCGCTGCAACTACCTCAGTGACGGCACCACCGCTTCAGCTGCTCACAGCAACTTGGTTTATGTCAGAAATGTTGTCTGTTGGTGGAGCGAGCCTAGGTACAACAGTCCATTCACCATTGTCTATGCTACTGCCTTGGCTGTAAAGGTAAGGGAGTTGCAGTATTGGATACACCTTTCGGACGTCTGCAAGGCGGCCAATGCTGCACCACCGCCCCATACAGATTGAGTACCTGCTAACAAAAAGTTGATGGAAATACCCATAATATGGTCTGTACGTATTCTATAAGCGCAACCATTTGTGGCCGAGGGAACCAGTATTTTCATGTGTCGATTTATTTGTACACCATTTACAAAATATAAACGCTACTAAGTACAGTTTGCACTCCTCTCTCGTTCTTTGCCTTCTATTTTTCTTGTGCGTTTTAAAAAATGAACTATTGTGTGCATTTTTTTGGAAGAGAGCAACATTTACGGTCAAATGACCACTCTATAATGTCTACATTTTCGTGAACGTGCATGTGTGTTATGCAGTGTATTGCTGGATTATTTGCTCTGTCAATGTTTATTTGGGGAGGTCATATAAAAGGAGCAGGGGTCAGGGGAACATTACTAATACTGCTCGTTTTTCTGCCAAACAGTCCCCATGATATCCTAATAAGACTATTATGCCTACACCACATGGACAAACTGATGAAATCAATGCATTTCTTGGTCACACAAATTACACCAGAGAACAAATTAGCAAATTCACAGAACTGGTTATACCACTGTTTTCCCCCCATGGTGTTTTCTAACATTACTACATGGTTGCATTTTTCACAGGTTACTGCTTCAAAAGACAGCTCAAAAGAGCAAAGTTTGATGAGTTCAAAGGCCGAGGCTTAGAGGTAATAGAAGATTGTGCAAATTCACAAGGATCCACAAACCTTGGTTGTATATTGCACATGTAACCAAGAAGGAATACACCCGGCAAGGCAGTTATCCCACGAGAAGGAGGGCACGAGCCTCTGACCTAATTCGGGCCAAAACCCCAAATTATAGTCCCCAGATGCCTCCATCCCAAGACCCCAACATTCCAGGATACCAGCCAGCCCAAGACCCCAGACCATAAAACTGTTTGAACACCCATTTGTTCTAAAGATCACAACAGAATATTGAAGGACCCGGTGATTTGTGCAGCGAGGTGCCCGGCAGGCAACGTAACAAATTTAACGTTCAAGGTGGGAAGGCCTGGAAAGGCACCGACGCATATGGGATAGAGTTGGGGTTTGCAAAGATAACATGACCTTGAATGAAGGTGTTGCGCCCATGTCTGCAGTACAAGGTGTAGATTAGGCTGCTGATAGCGTTTGCAATTCTGAATTGCACACTTAATTGCTAATTATCGAGCCTGGCAACTGATAACACAGTGAGAAGAGCCACAAGTGGAAGAAGATGGACAGGAGGAGCTGGGACCAATGACATGGCATCTCATAGGGAGCACAACGCCCATATATAGGGTCACAATAGGGTCACAACAACCAGCTACATGGATCTGTACCCCAAGTGATATACGTCAGTTGTGACCGTTTTCATCCTTGTAAGCTGCCGTCCATGTTGGTTTCGTTCGAGCGCTCCGTGGCAGCATAGTTCTTTGCTATTGTGTATGTGACTTTTTATGAGAATAAACCTTGTTCTCCTTGCAAGAGGTGTGCTGGGTCTTTTTCCCTAGTGGGTTGTATTTGTTCTGGTGCGAGCACCGAGGGGCTGCTCTACAGTACGCACTACAAAGCTGAGACCATATTTTTTTCACTTTCAATAGAGTAGAAATCGGTACGGATTGCAGTGTACAGCACTCACTCAAGCTTGTACATTAAAAAAAAAAAAACACCAGGAGAAATGGGCAAGTGCTATGGTCTTATCCACGGAAGACTGAATAAACTGTATTAAAACCTAGTCTGTAGCAACTTGCAGAGTGGAGCTAGTCTAACCCACTGGGAGAGATGCGCTTCCAACCCTCTTAATGCTTTGGAGGAGTCACCCATTTTAGAGAGCCTTAGGACTGTGCTAGGGCTTTTCTGTTTAATCCCAATACTTATGGATATCTCAGAGCACCCTTTAGAGGCAGGCTTTTTTGTGAGCACAATGATAGATTTGGATCTTGAAGGGACCTCAATGTAAGTCACATTGGAGTACAGAAATAGGATCTGCAGCTGCAAGATTGATTTCGTGGTTGGTGGGGCAAGTTGTTCGGAGAACAAAATAAAAAACAAAATAAAAAACAAAAAAAAAACGAAAAAAAAATCACCTGGCCTGAAGAGGAGGGTTTATGTGGACCTGCAAAAACACTTTCTCATCTGAGCTTTCGGAATTCCCCTTAAAAGCAAGGGTCGTGGGGGGGCAACAAAGAAGCCAGTTTATCATTGATACATAGGACAGCAAATCGCATAGGGTGCAGGCAGCCCAGGGATGCTCAAATGAATGCACTGAAAACACATTTTAACAGGATGCTTTAGAGAAAATGTCTTGCTTCAAACCAGTAAGTGGCAAGGAGATGAACCCGATAGTTGATATGGAACAAGTTACTTACCTGTAACTGTTGTTCTCCAGCATGGGTCTGGCATGGATTCACATGCTCATGAATATTCCCCGTCGTCAGGCTGGGAATCCTCGGTAAAGAAAAAACCAGTATCAGTTTCGTTTCTGATCTGTCTTTCGTAGTAATAACCAATCACTGGTCTCTGTGTCATACTGACCACAGCCAATGACTGCACTCTACCTAAGCACCGCCTCTGGCAGCCATCTTCAGATTTTTGGAAGCACGTGAAGTGGCAGTATGACCCAGTGAAGAGCCGCAGAGGGGTAGGCGGGAGGGTTCGCATGTGAATCCATGCCAGACCCATGCTGGAGAACAACAGTTACAGGTAAGTAACTTGTTCCTTCTCCAGCATGGGGTCTGGCATGGATTCACATGCTCATGAATAAAGAATACATAGCAGTACACACATGCACAACCACGGGAGGTGGCAAAGGCTCAACATTAAGCATTACATCAAACTCAACATTAAGCATCTTACCTCCTCACCAGGCTCACCTCAGGCGAACAGGTTGCGCAGCACTGCTTGGCCGACCCTGGACTCCTCCCTGGAATCCCGATCGACGCAGTAGAATTTCGTGAAGGTGTGCGTCGACCTCCACGTAGCAGCCCTGCATATGTCCAGCAGGGGCACACCAGAAAGGAACGCCGTGGTAGCTGCGATCGCTCTGGTGGAATGGGCTCTCGGACGGCCAGGCAGCGGTCGGTTTGCCAACCGATGACAGTACATGATACAGCCGGAGAGCCATCTGGAAATGGAAGCCTTCGAGAGAGCCTTCCCCCGATTGACAGGTCCAAAGTTCACAAAAAGAGTTGTGACGTCTTCCGAAAACACTTCGTGCGGTCCACGTAGAACTTCAGCGCTCTAGCCACATCCAGCGAGTCCAAAGTCCTCTCAGCCGGCGACGAAGGCGACGGGAAGAACACAGGCAACACCAAGGGTTCGTTGAGATGGAAGTCCGACTGTACCTTGGGCATGAAGGAGGGGTGCGTACTGAGCACTACCCTCGTGTCGTGAAAAGTCAAGTACGGGGCCTTGCAGGAAAGGGCCTGGATCTCTCCCACCCGTCGTGCGGAGGTGATGGCCACAAGAAACGCTGTTTTCCACGACAGAAACTTCAACGGGGCCGAGTGCAGAGGCTCGAACGGAGGTCCCATGAGCTTGGTCAGCACCACGTTGAGCTCCCACGCCGGTGCCGGAGCCTTCACCGGCGGGAACGATCTGAACAGTCCCTTCATGAACTCTTTCACCAGACGATGAGACCACAAGGACGTCCGGCCCGTGGCTCTGGTGTATCGGGAGATCGCAGCAAGATGAATCTTGATGGACGCGTGTGCCAGTCCAGCTTTGGCCAGCGTCAGCAGGTACGGCAGTAGATGGGGAGCCGTAATCCGTAGAGGGTTAATCTTCTGTGCGTGGCACCAGACAGAGAACCTCTTCCATTTGTGTCCGTAGCATTTAAGAGTCGAGGACGCCCTGGCCTTTGCAAGAACCTCTCTGCAGTCGGCCGGTATGTCGTATCCTCCAAACACTAGCGCTGTAGGAGCCAGGCCTGCAAGTTCAGCGATTTCGGGTCGTGGTGGAGGATGGCGCCTCCTTCCCTGGAGAGTAGATCCGCGTCCACCGGCAGCTTGATTGGCGGGGACGCTGACAAGTCCAGAAGGTCCGGGAACCATATCTGCCTCGGCCACGCAGGTGCGACGAGGATCAACCTGCACCGTGATCTCCTGAGCTGGTTGACGAGCCGGATTAGCAGTGGCAAAGGAGGGAACGCGTAGAGGAACAGGCCCTCCCAGGGGAACGAGAAAGCATCGCCCATGCTCCTCACCTGGGGAAACCTGCTGGCGAACCTCCGGCACTTGGAGTTCGTCGCCGTCGCGAACAGGTCGATCTGGGGTGTGCCCCACCGTCGGAAGAGGCGATCCACTAGATCCTGCCGTAGTTCCCACTCGTGGCACGAGCGCAGCTCCCTGCTGAGTGAGTCGGCGATGGTGTTTTTTATCCCGGCCAGATGAAACGGCACCAGAAACATCCTTTGGGCGACGGCCCAATGCCACAGGTCCTGCGCCTCCTTGGACAGTGCTGGGGACCTGGTTCCGCCCTGTTTCCTGATGTAAAACATGGTGGTGGTGTTGTCGGTGAAGATCCTCACCACCTTGCCCTTGAGGGACGGAAGGAAGGACCTGAGGGCCCAGAACACTGCACGGAGCTCCAGGACGTTGATATGGAGGGACTTCTCCGTCGGGAGCCAAAGGCCTCTCGCGTGCAGATTTTCGGTGTGCGCTTCCCACCCTTCCAGGGAGGCATCCGTGGTCACTGTCTCCTGGTGGTCTGGGGTCTGGAAGTCCATGCCCGCCGTCAGATGCGCGCGGGTGCCCCACCACCGGACCGCTCGGCGGAAACTCTCGTCGAGTGTGATCCTCTCCTCGAAGCCGCCCGTCGTTTGGATCCAGCGCGCGTCCAGGAACTCCTGCAACGGGCGCATCCGGAGCCTGCACATGGGAATGAGGTAGATGCAAGAAGACATCATTCCGAGGAGGGACTTGATGGACCTCACCTTGGCCGCGTCGGAAACCAACATCCGCTGTACCTTGCCCAGGATGGACCTGGTCCTTTCCTCCGACGGGGAGGCCAGAAGGGACACTGTGTCGAGCTTCGCTCCCAGAAACAGTGCGTTTTGCGCGGGTACCAGGTGGGACTTGGCGTAGTTCACGGAGAATCCCAGGTCCGTGAGAAGTTGGACGGTCCTGGCCGTGTGCTCCACGGCGAGCTCCCTCGTCTTGGCTCGGATGAGCCAGTCGTCCAGGTAGGGGTAGACGTGGATCCCCTCGCGGCGCAGCTGCGCCGCCACCGGTGCAAGGCACTTGGTGAATACCCTGGGTGCCGACCGTAGTCCGGAGGGGAGGGCTTTGAACTGGTAGTGACGCCCTTGGACCACAAACCTGAGGAATTTTCGGTGCCCCTTTAGGATGGGAATATGGAAGTAGGCATCCTCCAAATCCAACGACGACAGGAAGTCTCCTTCCTCCAGCTGACCCAGGACGTGCTGGAGGGTGACCATCCGGAACTTCTGCGCCTTGATGAACTTGTTCAGACGTCGCAGGTCTAGGATGGGGCGCCATCCTCCCGTCTTCTTCTTCACGAGGAAGTATCTCGAGTAAACTCCGGAGCCCCGAAGCCTCTTTGGGACGAGTTCGATGGCGCCCTTCCTGAGCATCGCCTTTACCTCCAGGAGAAGCTGAGGGACGTGAAGCTCTTTCCTGGCCACGGGGGGGACGCGCGGGCACCTTCTTTGAAACTCGAGCGCGTGGCCCCGGGCTAAGGCGTCCAGCACCCAACGGTCGGTGGAGATGGACTCCTACATGCTGACGAAGCTCGCCAGCCGGCCTCCCACCGGGGTGCTTCGGTGGGGGCCCGACCCCACGGCCGGTACAATCCTGTTTCGACGAGGCTTTGCCGCCTTGACCTCCTTGGCGACGACGGCGGGGTCCGCCCGACTTGCCTCGTCCTCTGTAGGCCTCCTGAGACGACGAGCGGGCCGCTTGACGGTAGGTGGAGAAACCGCCGCCAGAACCTTTGGAGGCGCCCTTGCCTCCGCTGCTCCGAAAGGGCGTCTGTCGTTGCTGCAGAACCCCAAGGGCCCGGGCCGTCTCAGTGTCCGCTTTAATGGCCTGAAGGGAATCGTCCACTGTTTTCCCAAACAGGTTGTTCCCATCGAACGGCATGTCCAGGACTCTGGTCTGTACGTCTTGACGGAAGTCCGTAGCCTTGAGCCATCCACGCCGCCTAAGGCACACGCCGTTGCCCAACTGGCGAAACCCAGTGTCGGCGATGTCCGTCGCAATAGTGATGGCGTGGTCCGACGCCACCTCACCTTCCTGTAGGATCTCCAGGGCATCCGCCCTCTTGTCGTCCGGTAGGAAGTCCAGCAGGGGAGCCAGTTTGTACCATAGCTCCCTGTCGTAGCGGGCCACGATAGCCAAGGCGTTGGCCGCTTTAATCGTCGTCGCTGCAGACGAGATGACCCTGCGTCCCATAGCGTCCAATTTCTTTCCCTCGCCGTCCGGTGGGGAAGTCGATGTGGAGGCCGCACCCCCCACGCTTTCTTCCTGGCCGCCGCGGAGACGACGGAGTCCGGGGTAAGCTGCGCCCGGAGGCACAGGGGGGCCGCGTCCGGGACCCGGTACTTCTTCTCGTACCGGTCTCTTCTAGCTGGCGTCGTGGAAGGGTTCTTGAGGAGGGCGAGGCCCTCATCCCAAATGTCGTCCAGTAGAGGCTCCGCGAGGACCGTCTTCCTCTTGGCCTCGCGCCGTTGATAAAGGAATCCTTCCTTTTTCTTCTCCTCAGGGCAGAGTTGGAAAAGCTCGGATGCCCTGGCGATCATGGAGTGGAACGATCCAATCTCGTCGGGCGGAGAAGGCCTGGTGGGAGGTGACGACGGTAGATCCTCGTCCTATACCTCGTCGTCCGTACCCCTCGCTGCCGTGTCAGTCCCCGTATCATCCCCTCGGGTGGACGGGGAGGAGGGCTGGACGGGGCGCGACGGCTGAAAAGGAGGTGGAGGGTGAATCCTTCTTCTCTTGGGCGGGGGAACACCAGAAGGTCCCGGTTCAGGATCCCCCGACGGGAGAGGTTCCTCCGTCGGCAACGGTAGTCTCGTCCTTATCTCTGAGCATAAGGACTGTATAGCCAACAAAATGGCCGCCGAGTTGTCTTGCGGCGCTGGCAGAGGGGAATCCGACAGGCGATCAGGGGCCCCGTCGGCACCCTCGACGATGTCGTCGTCACCTGCGTCGGGATCCATTCCGACGGGCCGGTCTTCTTCCACGCCAAGGCCGTGGCTTAAGACCTCGATCAGCTCTTCCTCCGAGGTTGAAGCCGAATCTACGACGACGCCCTGCCCCCCCTTTTTCTTCCCCGCCGGGGATTTCACGGGGGTCCTATCGATGGGCACAAAAGAGGACTCCCTCCGCGGTGGCAGGGAGACTCTGAGCCCCGAGGTCGCCACCACTGGTGTAGCCTCCACAGGCTGAGCCAGGGCCGCCGCGACAGTATCGATAGAGGGCTTGGCCGGATGGATTAAGGCCTTCACCACCTTAGGTGCGCTCACCGCCTTATCCTTGAGGGGGGGGGGGACACTGCCTCGCTCCCCCTCCGATGGGGCCTTCGAGCTCGACCGGGGCCTCTCCAGGAGCTTCGCCGGGTGCTCGCCCTTCCTCTTACCCGACCCAGAGCGTTGGCTCGTGGCTGAAGGTGCCGGGGAGGGTGCGCCTTGCCTGGCGCCCATAGAGCCCGACCGTTCGGCGCTCCCGGTGCCAGCGGACTCGCGGTGCTTGGCCTTGTGTTGGACCCCCGTCGCAGGGGCGTCCTCAAAGGTCTTAGAAGACCGCTCGGATTTCTTCCTCTTCTTCTCGCCTGACGGGCTCTTCCCTTCCAGCCAGTTGGCGAGACGTTGATGGCGGTCCTTCATGGTCCGCTCCGACATATTGCCGCAAAACGCACAGTCCTTCTCCACGTGCGTCTTGTCCTCATGTAAGCAGTAGAGACAAAAGGAGTGTTCGTCCTCCTTAAAGACGTTCTGCAGCTGGCATCCAGGGCAGACCCTGAACAGCTTTCCGGGCGTCGAGCTTCCCTTCTCCTGGGCCATGTCCGGGCCTGAGAAGCTTCTGGAATCCTCCAAAAGCGTAGCTCGACGAAATCTTCACCCTTGAGGGGCGCAGACGAATCCGACACGGGTCCCCGTTGATCGGATGGAGAGTCGGTGGAGCTTGAGGCTCTTTTGACCGAAAAAAAAAAATAAGTTTTTGAGAAAAAACGTGAAAAAATAGCACTAACGCTCGAGAGCAATAGCACGAGGATCCCAACACATGAACGTGCAGCAAAAATCTGAAGATGGCTGCCAGAGGCGGTGCTTAGGTAGAGGGCAGTCATTGGCTGTGGTCAGTATGACGCAGAGACCAGTGATTGGTTATTACTACGAAAGACAGATCAGAAACGAAACTGATACTGGTTTTTTCTTTACCGAGGATTCCCAGCCTGACGACGGGGAATATTCATGAGCATGTGAATCCATGCCAGACCCCATGCTGGAGAACCACGGTTCAGAATTTTGAATAACAATACAAGCTAAAAACCAAGGTGGAAAAAGAACATGCATGACAAAGTAGCAAAACAAAAAGGAATTAAAGGTGCTGCAGTGGGTACTGCCGTTGACTTGGCAAAAGTACCAGACTCAACATTTGAAGTTCTTAGCAGTATGGTGTGGTATCTTCTTGCAGCAATTCCCTCTACAGAAGTCTGGACTAGAGGAAAGAGGACCGAATATATGTACTTAGTGGGTCCATTCCAAACCTGTATCTAAGCAGTCCCTCCTGAACGTTAGCATAAGGTAACTTCTGCAGTAATTACTATTCCACTGGTGTAAAGTTCATACTCCATTAATATACATCATTCAACAAGTTGAAGAGATCAATCTTGGACATCGATACGCATTGTGTTGTCAACATGTCGAAGAGATGTGGCATTCGCCTACAATCTTCAAATGGAGCATCTTTTATTGACAATGTAAAAACAGGTACCCAATCAACATGGCAAGACTTATGCTTTATGCAGAATACATGGAACAGCACAATATCTGTATCTTGGAAAGTAGTTCTGAACAAAATGTTATGGCATTCGAAAGTAAGTTTCCTTTCAATTTCTCGAGCATTTCTCTCACATTTTCTGTTCTCTGCGGAATCTCTTAAAAGGGGATTTTATGTTAAGGCATCAACACTTGCTTGCAGTCTTTAGTGACTTAGGCCTCCGTAGTGATGTGTAGCTTAATAAGGATTGCACATCCCTTGAGTGGATTGTTAAGTCATATAGAGCGTGTGGCACAGTGGTTTTGGCCAGACTGCCGATGTTCGCACTTTGCTGGTCTGATTCTCGTATGCAGAAGCCTATTAAAAAAAAAATGACATGAGCTAAGAATTTATGGAAATGCTGCTCCGAGATATTAGGGGGGGCTGCTCCGAGATATTAGGGGAGCTAAGAAGTGCTAGCTGAAGCATTTGCATCATGCTATATGGACTCATTTAAATAACAAACCTTTACAATGGATTGTTTGTATTCTGTGTTATTAGGTGGTTCGCCTGCCTAATGCTTAACAGACTAATTTATGTCCAGGCATGAAATGAACCATAGAGAACACGGTATAGCCACTACTCTTCCTTAGGTTTACAAATGGTGTTTGTTCCCCATAGGGAATATGGTTATGCCTGGGATCTACACATATCACTTATATAAACGTAAAGAACAAAGCTATTGTTTCACAGTTTAATACTCTACATTACCTGCCTACAGTCCACAGCAATACAGTGCGTTGCGGGTGGGAGGGGGGGGGGTATTGCGGAGGTGGGGGGGGGGGGGGGTCGGTGGAGGCAGATACACGTACAGTCACATAAGTCTGTCAATTCATGTAAACCAGACTTTAAAATCAGATTTCCTTACCGGTGTTAATTCACAAATGTACAATCATTTCCAAAATAAAGTGCTGCATCTTTACATGGAACGCCATTACCTATGCCTCACATATCAGTAACCCAATTATAAACAGTTATTATTCAACGTCAGTCTTTCGTGGCTATACAACAGAACGCGCCTAGGATAGATTATAGCTGGCAATTCAGTACACGTACACGGTGCCTAGAGGGTAATCGTGTAGGGGGCGCACACATGCTTATGCAAGCTGCTCTGTCATTGCCTCTTGGAAGACTACCTATTTTCGCACCGCTGCCCAATTTTAGAGGTATGATGTGACTCATTGGTAATAGTGTTCTTTTTTTTAAAAATTTCTTTTTTCATTTTTTTTTTTTTTACTTAAGAGCATTATTCTTCAGGTTCTCTTTTTTAAATTTAATTTTAAGTGTGTATTTGGCTTCAAAGGATTCTCCCTTATCACGGTCTCTGTATTTTGAGAGCCCCTGCATAGGAAAGGTATAATATCCCAGGACTATCACGTGCCTCGGCATACCCCCCCTACCCCCCTTAGCAACTGAATCCTAAATCGCAGTCTTGGTCTCCTCCTTCAGCCCCTTCTACCACTGTCACAGAGGAACTAAGACTTAATATTGTCCTGGCTAAGCACAACTTGCATCAATTCAACAGGTTACCAAGCGATCGAATGGACTCTCGCGTAGTAACAGCACTGATGGTGAGAAATCCATGCGACTCATGCAGTAGCAAAAACCCAATTAAATAATATGCACGCATCCCACATTTTATAATGCAAATACCAGAAAACTAGGCGAACTTTCACAACAAACTGGTGGCAGAGATGGAATACTAAAGCGTTTTAGCCATAGTGTCAGAGTGCTTAAAGCATCTAATTAGGGAAGCTCGCACGTTGCTACGGTATGTTAGTCACTATATTACCTGGTGTCGGGCATTGGTGAAGCTAGCAAATTATCTGCGTTTAACGGGAGCAGATCGTCTCAGAATGAGGAAACTGACAAGAATGTATTTGTCAAATCACTCATCAGATCTTTACATACAAGCAGTGAAACATTCTTCATATGTTTCTGCAAATAGGGGTTTTATCTGGATTGAATACACTTAAAGGTAGGGCATTTTAACAACCTAATTAAGGCCTCAATGGAGGCCCAAAAGAGCACATGCCCCGTCCACCAGAAAAACAAGCTTTTCTTGCGGTCTTCATTCATGTGGAACGTTATCTTGCCCTACGCCAACCGACACCTCAACAAATCAGTAGGTTTGATTTTTGAGGATGTGCAAGGGGTCAACTGCAAACAACTACTGCCCGATTCAATTTGGGCTCAAATCTGTTGTGCCCACTTTCAATGAAACATGTAGCAGAAAAAATGAAAAACACCACCCTTGCAGAGACTGTGGCGTTAACGCATTCTGCACTACAGGAAGAGAAACACTTAACTACTGGGCTGCCAACAAGTGTTGGTCGTTCCTTGGGTGGCCAGAAGCATGGAATCTGGCCACCCCAACACCCACAAGAGATGGTCCCTTTTAAGCATAGTGGAGGCACAGTAAAATTTCAGTGTGGGGAAAACCTGGGCGCAAAGGAGGCACCTCATCCGAGGCAACGTGGTTAGCAAACAATATCAGACCTCCAAATCAATACTGCTATAACTTATACTGAAATATACCTTTATACAAGGTACCCAAGCATGAAAAAAAAACTCAGATGAGGATTTTTAAGACAGACAATCTTCCGCAGGAAGGATCAGGTGGCAGTTTTGGATAAGACTGCTCTAAAGAAGCAGCTGTTCAACTTGTAACAGGGTTTGCTTCCACAGGAAGCAAATAGGATGGGACTCTTGAGGACATTTTTTTTCTAAACCTTGTTCTTATACATACTCCCTGTGATGCATGTAACATCTTAATACAAGATCACTAAAAAACGCCTGCCACTCTTCCTAAAGTTTGATCTAGCTTTTTGCATGTGCCAAGAGGGAGCAAAATTTACATACTTAGCAGGTGAAACAGCACTAAAACGCTTGCCCAATGATGACATTGGTTTCTTGTTGGCCACAGGGATCAGACACTTTTCACATATTGCATTCAGAGAGGCTACCTATGATATTAAAACAGTCTGGTGCCACCCTGCCATAACATTACGACTATGATGCTGGAGCTATTGTGTGAACGTTGGCAGTCTGGTCAGTTCCTGATCTCAGTTTCTAGCACAAGGTCTCCTCCTCCTGCATAGCTGATCCATTCAGTAATGTGCAAATAGTTATCCCGCAAGACTGTTAGTCGGTACAAAGTTCGAACAGCTTCTGGGCGCAGTAAACCAGGGCAGTCATGGCAATGACATTATGGAGGCGCTTGCGCTGTGTGTCATCTCGACGGACCAGCACCACAGGCGAGGTAGTCCTTAGTGCCCCTGGGGGTATAAGGGCAAGTTGCCTCCCACTTCGATCCACCTGGTACTTACAGCAGGGGTCAAACTGCCAGGAGACACCATAAAGAGCAGCACAGGCCACACTGACAGCCCCGGCAGGCAGACCCAAGTAGTGCGAGAAGTCAGGAGGCAGGCTCAGTGGAGAGAGAAGGCATACAGCACCGGTAAGCATAGAAGTACGGTGTAGGCAGTTCCCCACAGCAATCCACCGAGCAGTCTCATCGCCAAGTCGGGCAGGCTCAATCACAATGTAGCGGTACTGGTGCTCCAGCGCTGCTTCAAGTTGTGCCTCAAATTCTGCTTGCGTGAAGTCGCCATCATAAATTTCATGGATTACAAAGAAGTCTAAGGGTGGCGCAGGAGCCCTAGAAACAAACAGAAAGAGCAATTAGCAACATACATTCAGAGCACCACACACCGTGGGTAATAATAAGCAGCGCTCAGATACCTGAGGGTTTGTAGCGCTATATAAATGCCAAATTATTATTATTATTATTATTATCAACCTTGGGTTAGGGTGCATCCCTGTGGCGAACTACACTTAATGGATGGGACAACAAATCCATTGGGGTGAAAACTGAACTGAAGCAAAAACTTAACCATATACTATTTCTTTTCGATAAAAATGAATAAGAATTCAGTATCGTTTATTCAAGTTAGACATATTAAACCTTTAAGAAATCTCTTTTGGGTCACTTCTCTAGCATTGGATCTTTTATAGATTCACTGGTTGACTGTCACCCCACTTTGAGGAGGGAATCCTTGGTTTAAAAATACATACTCCCCATAGCAATACATATATGACGCCTACATCATGTGCATGTTAACGAGGCGTTTTTGTTATAGTCAGTATGGCTTGCTTTAGCTCAACAGACCAGCTCAACTAAGAGCTCCACCCCTGTTGCCGCATCCCTCCAGTGTTTCTAGCATGTAGTTTTTACCAATCCCCAGGGCGGTAGGGTGCATCATATGTGATTCTATAAAAAGATACCAATAGTGGTGAACGATACCTGTAGGTACGTAACTTCAATATATGTTTCCCGTGTGCAACAAGACATGCCAAAACCATTTGATAAAGAGGAGTAATGTTTCAATATCTAATAATTGTGTTTAAATTAAGATTTTGGCATTGAAGCCTTAACATGTGAAAGCTGCTAACGAGTCTGTATTCCACTCAGAGCAAATTACTTAGTTTGTATCTCAGCGGCAAAAGAACACAGGGATTAAACTACAATGATTCAAACACGAAACAAATTCAGCCTCATTACGAGTATGGTCGTATCTCTGCGGTAATACCACTGAGATACCAAACGGTATTACCGTTACCGCCACTTGTTCCGGCAGTATTAACACCAGATTACAAGTGGTGGCAGGCAGTGTTAGCCCCCCATCAATTGGAATTCATAGGACTCAATGGGGATTTCAGAGGTATTACCGCCAATGGCAGTTTCTGGGCAGTAAGGCAGAGGAATAACCTCCAGCAGAATGCAGGAGTCAGCTGCCTTACCTCCAAACTTGTAGTTCGACGGTGTGCTAATGTGGCGGTAATGTAGTGGGATTACCACTGTTTTTGACCACACCGTCGAACTCGCAAGGAGGCCCAGAGCCCTAAAATTGCAACAAAACCACATTTTTCCTTCTCAAATTTGACTGAATCTGAAATAATGTTAGTTTCAAGGGAACAGACTGATGCAATTACTTGATATGGGGAACATTTGTAAAGCTGCCATACGTTAAGTTTTGTACAAATCAACATGATGTAGCACAAATCACGTCAATTCAGATTGTGCAGATAAAACGGTGAATCAGACGGTTTAAATCAAGGTGTTGATGCCACTATCTGGTGTCGAATATTTTAATTAACAAGTATCCACGTTTTTCCAATAATGCTAATGCATTGCCAATTTACATTATGCCTGTTTAAAACATTCGGCAATTTCCAGCAAACCCAGTGAGCACATCATAACACGTTTATTATATACCCATGTATTAAATTACATTATGTCAATTTAGCAGATTTCCACCATGGCCGTTTCCTAAAGTGGATACTGAAGCAATGACTCCGCCCCTAGGCAGTGTCCAGTACTGGCTCAACCTGGCTGGCATGGGCTTGAAAGCCAAGCACAGCCTGTCACAGCCAGCCTCTAAGCCAATACACACATCTAGGTGGAGCCCATCACATCACTCTTTGGAAAGTCCTTTTTGGCACATGCAAATTACTGGTTGCCGTGCACCCCCAGGGCAAGGATTACATTTGTGCTGGAATATTGACCACATTTACACTAGTCTTACTGTCCACAACAGGACTATATTGTGCTACTTTTGAGCGTAGTGCAAGGTCCGGATTTGCACAAGTGGTGGCACTGCACAGTGATCACTGATGCTAAGCACTAGACAAAGCTGGTTTTAGTGCCTCTATCGCTCCATCTGTCACACACACTTTATTCTTTAGAATCTGCTATGAGACAGCATAAACGTGGTCATTGCACCTGCATTGCTAAAGATAACCGTAACGCCGTTTGCAAATAGGCCTAGCTTTGGTGAAATGACAACAGTGCACCAGTGTAGTGTGGGCATTGCGTCAGTCCCAAGCGTTGTGAACATCTTTTCTTTTAATCACTACTAAGACCAGTACGAATTTGGTGTTTGAGCTAGTGGTACAAACAGAAACGTACGTATGCATCCTGCAAGTACAGTCCCAAATGTAAAGCTCCAAAATCCCAGTTTATACTCAGTGTGCACAGTCCCAGATTGACAATTCCATAATGCTCCCAGTTTAAAAAACCCAGTATGAAATAAATAAACAATACATGAATTAGCTCCAGTATACCTTGCATATTGCCAGTTTGCCCAATACCTGCCTGCGCACTGTTTAACCATTGTATTCAACCCCAGTACATTTTTGATGCGACAATGGCATTTAACTCCCAGGTTCACAACCTTATTATTCCTAGTTTGCATAATCTAATTTCTTTCCCAGGTTGACAATATTAGTATGTTCGAAGGTTGCCCATCCACGTATAATTCAAGTTTTTACAGCCTGAGAATACTTCTAGATGGGCAACCCACGAATATTTCCATTTTTCATAGGACATTATGGTTCTAGTTTTACCAAACCTGGTGTCTTTCTAGTTTGCCGATTGACCGAAAAACAAGTCGTTTCACAATCCTTGCATGTTATTGAGCTCACTATCTCAGTATGCCTAAATTTAGTATGTTCACAATACTGTTTTATGCTTATCTTTGCATAATTCCAGCATACTCAATTTACCAAAGGCCAATTTTTGGTGGACTCCTGCTTTGCTACAAGTTTAGAAAATCCCTGCAGGTAGCCGGTAGCGCAACGTTTTGGTGAGCATTGAAGAGATGTTGCCGTCTACAGTGGTATAGTGATTGCTCCGCCTATGTACACACTCTAGAAAACCTGCAGCATCAGTTTTCAAGTGATTTAATGAAATCTTCGGGATTGTGCTGCTGTGTAAGAAGGATTTGTATCACTGATTGGATATTTGTAAGGCGGTCATGCAACAAATGGTGTTTCAAGGCGCCACAAGACAAATGGGGGGGTGGGGGGGCAAAGGACAAAGATAACAATAACGGTCCTACTAGGCCTTGTGACAGTTGGATTGTGCAAGTGCAATGACAAGAAGTGCGCAGGGAATGCTGGTCTGCACAAAATGCTAAGTGCTACGGTGGGAAGGGAAGTGCAGGGTAAAGAGGATAAGAGTGCAAGGGAAATGACGGGTGGAGGGGGGGGTGGAACAGAGTCACAGGGGCTGGGAGGGTGTTAAGGGGAGGCGAGGAGGGTAAGTGCTAGGTATTGCATGGGGTGCAGCGGGTCACGGGCGGTCCGGGAGGGGGCGTGCCTGGTGCCCTGTAGAACCCGGGGGGAACCAGGCAGCCAGTCACTGCGGCAGACAGGGGTGTTAGCATGGGAGAGGGAAGGAATAAGAGAAAAGGAGGGTCTTGAGGAGCTTCCGGAATTTAAGGCAATCCGGCTCAAGACAGAGGGTCTGGGAGACCATTCCAGAGGGAGGCTCTTGCAGAGGAGAGAGAGATCTACTCCCCGCCCCCCCCCCACTCTCTGCTTAGAGAAGCGTCTGATCAGCAGAGAATTGAAGCTTGAAGACCAAAAGGACTGTATCAGGGACGTTTTAGGAAGAGAGAGTTGGATGTAGCAGGGCCCAGCCCCAGAAAGCCTTGTGGATGATGCAGAGGGTCTTGAACTTGATCCTAGCAACAACTGGGAGCCAGTGGAGAGATTTTAGGGCTGGAGAGATGCGATCCCCGGGCTTTAGGCCAAGGATAAGTCTCGCAGTCTTATTCTGGATTAGTTGAAGGGGCGAAGGGAGGATAAAGGAATATTGAGGAAGAGGCTGTTGCAGTAGTCCAGCCTAGAGAGGACCAGAGCTCTGGAGACATTGAGTTTCTGGGGGAAGGTGAGGAAAGGGAGAAATCCTCAGAGGATGTGCAGCTGATTGCGGATCTTGAGGTCCGCAATGTGAGGCGAGAAGGAGAGAGGAGCCAAAGATGACACCAAGGCTTTTTGCCTCACAAGTGGATGAGGGAAGGGTAGCCCATAGAGGGCGGCCAGAGTGTAGGAGGGAAGGAGGGAGCAGGAGTCGCAATGAGAAGGATCTCAGTGTAACTGGCATTAAGGCAGAGATCATTGGACCATGACTGAATAGCAGTCAGACAGTCAGGGAGAGGAGGAAGAGGAGGCAGTAGAGGGAAGCTTGAAGGAGAGATGCGCGTCGTCGGCATAACACTGGAAGTGAGGAGAAAAGCAAGGGGGAGGGATCAGAGGGCCAAGGTTTATGTTGAAGAGCCACAGAGAGGATAGAACCTCGAGCAATGCCGCAGGTGGATTGCGAGATAGGGGAGAGAAAAGGGCCCAGTTGAACCTGGGAAGGACGGTCGCAGAGGAAGGTGGTGAACCAGTCCAGTGCCAGGCCTGTGATGCCAAGGGTGTCAAGGAGTCGATTTGTCAGGGTGGCATGATTGACCATATCTAAGACAGACGAAAGATCCAGAAGGATAAGAACAGATGGGTGGTTGGAATAGATATTTGAGAGCAAGTCTTCACGGGTGGTCAGTAGAGCAGTTTCCGTGCCTCTGGCTGCTCTGAAGCCAGACTGGTGGTCGTGGAGACACCAGATTCAGTGTGTTGGATCAGTTGGGAGATGACCAGCTTCTCCAGGAGTTTGCCCAGGAAGGGGGTAATGGAGTTAGGCCAGTATTTAGCTGGGCAGGAGAGGTCGGCAAATGGCTTTTTGAGGATAGGCTACACAAGGGAGTGCTTGAGGGGCAGCGTGAAGGAGCCAGTGACAAAAGAGTGATTACAGAAATTGGCCAGGACTGGCACAAGGGAGGCGATGTTGTCCTTGACAGTTCTCGAAGAGCAGGGGAGCACCTGTTTGGAGGAGAGTTTCATAGAGAGGACTTGTCTAGAGACCTCATCCGGTGCTCTGGGCGAGAAAGAAGTGAGTAGGAGGGAATGTGAGAGGGCGTCCAATGAAGGCCTGAGAGCTGGGCTGGGAGTAGAGGAGAGTGAGGACAGGATGTCCCGAGTTATTTTTTTTTAAAAATCTATTAGATTTTCAGCAAACTATAACGATTTTACATAGATTTAACAAGATTGCACAATAAGCAATAAGATACAAAGTTTCAAAGTATCTTACATAACTTTCACTATAGATTCCATTAAGATAGCCATTCCATGTGAAACATAAGAGTCATCTTCTCCAAATGAACTCCCTTACACACACAAACCACCACATAGGACAACATAAATGGGAAAGAGAAGAGAAAAGGAAAAAGAATAGAAAAGAAGAGAAAGAAAACAAAAAGAAAAAAATAATGTATTAATCACCCTACTATTTCTTCACATTCACACATCTACATCAATCATAAAGAGCCTCAAATGGTCCCCATAACTCTGTACTCCTCCTCTTTACCTTTATTTTTCAATGAGACTATCATATTTTGATAAAATCTGCAATTCTGTCAACCACTCTTCAATATTAGGCGTTTTCCTTGTCTTCCATATCCTGAGGATTAGTTTAATCGTTAACATTATCGCTCTGTCAATCCAGAAACTGTTTTCTAGAGCGCACACATCTGTCTTTATGTGAGAGCAAAACTATGTTTGCTGCAGATCTTTGTAACCTTATCCCAAAGATTAATGGGCCGATTCATGGAATTATGCGCGCCGAAAAACGGGCTTTGTGCGCCATTCTGCTCGCAAATCCCCGTTTCACAAATGGGGATTTGCGAGCAGAATGGAGCACAAAGCCCGTTTTTTGGCGCACATAATTCCATGAATCAGCCTCTAAATCAAGTCTGTCAATTACATTTTTCCCAAAATGTTTGCACTCTCAGGCATTCCCACAGTAAATGTAAGAGAGTACTTCTACCAGTACTACAACTCCAGCATAACATCTAATTTTAGCTTCAATTTAAACATCTTTTCTGGTGTCCAGTATGTTCTTCCTATAATTTTCTGCCGGATTAAACAAACTCATATCTGCTCCCAAATTCATGCTCACCCTTAAAATATCCTTCCAATCCTTTTCAGAAATAACCCTGTTGACATCATTCATCCAAGCCTCTCTCAATCCATTCCAAGCTAAAATATGCCCCATTTCCATGGATGGTCGTACACTGTATTCCTGACCTACTAATCTCTGGTTTCATTCTAAGTGAGCCACCCACCATATCCTTCCTTTGATTAATTAGGGAAGCCAAAATTAAATATCTATTCATTTCTCCTTGTCCTAAGTCATATTTACCCTGTAATTCCTCAAAAGGTAACAATCTGTTGCCATCCATTACATCCCTCAGCTTCAGAATTTCCCTTTTTATCCAACTTTTCCAGCTCAAACATCTATTATTAATTTGCAATGTTTCATTATGCCAAATTGAAGCATCAGGGCTGAAGCCATAACTCTGTCCATTTTCCTTAAACCATAACTCTATAACCTGTATGGTTGCCACTATTTGTTTTAACTGTTTACCTGGCAATTTACCCATACTATAAATATTTTCTAGTTGATATGGTGCACAAACCTCTCTTTCCATACGCAGCCAGATTGGCTCTGTAGTACTTTTTTCTCTAAAATAATATGAACTCTTTAAGTAAGAAGGCTCTGTAGTATTTCATTAGGTCCGGATATCCAAATCCACCTTCAACTTTTTGCAATAGTATGTATTTTGGAACACAATGTTTTTTATTAATTCCCCACAAAAAGGTTTGAAAGAGCTTATCAATCTTTAACAATTACTTTTTATAGAACACTAATGTAATCGATTGAATAACATACAATAACTTAGGCAATAGAACCATTTTAATTGCATTCATTTTTTCCCCATAGATTCAACGTTAATCTCTCCTATCTTTTTATTAATAACAATATTTTTGTGATTACTTGATCTAGATTATATTGTATTATTTTATTCAAATCTCCAATTATATGTATTCCCAAATATGTAACACCCCCTGGCGTCCATCTACAATTCCAAGATTGCAAAATTCTTCTAGATAATGGAAAAATCTCTGTTTTATCCCAATTTACCTTATGCCCTGATATTTTACCTACTTCCTCAAACATTTCTTTCACACACCCCGGGGTTTGACAACAAGAGCAGCATATCATCCACTTATGACAAGATTTTGACCACAGTATTCCCAACAACAATTCCCTTTATTACTTTGCATTGTCTAATGTATGCAGCAAGCGGCTCCAATGCCAAATTAAACAAAAATGGTGACAATGGGCAACCTTGTCGTGTGCCTTTCGACAATGGAAATGTTCTTGAAAATCACTCCATTAACCAGTACCTGAGCCCTAACATCATGATGTATACACTATACTCTTCATAATTACTGGTCCAAAACCCATTTTCTTTAATGTATGTTCCATAAATTTCCAATTGACCCTGTCAAAGGACTTTTCAGCATCAAAAAACCTAATACCACCATTTGATTCTTTCCCATAATGCTCTCCCAATCACATTTAATACAGTCCTTATATTGTTGTACCCAAACCGTCCTGGAATGAAATCCACTTGGAACTCATCAATCAGATCTCCCATACATGACATTAATCTATTAGACCATATTTTAGTAAATATTTTTAGGTCCACATTCAACAATGAAATTGGGTTGTAATTTTCACACTTCTTATAATCTTTGTTAGGCTTCAGAATCAAAATTATCAGTGCCTCCTTCATCGAATCACACATTACTCCTGTTCTTATAAATTTGTTATATACTTCACATAAAATTGGTGCCAATTGAGCATCAAACTTCCTATTGAACTCTGAGACTATACCATCTGGTCCCAGTGATTTACCATCTGTCAGGAATAAGGGTAGGTGTGGAGGTCAAGGACCCAGGCGGCACCAGAGACTGGATAGATAGGGAATTAGGGAACAAACTACGATTCCCAGCAGTACTTGGGAGGATTTTGTAGTCATCCGCCGTGCGTGCATGTTGCCAGCTGATTGTGATGAGTAACTGCTTATTAAAGGCCCACAGCAGGTGTGGCTTATTTTGTGTGTGTGCGGAGCCCCATGTCGGCAGAACGAAGGAGCTTCACAGACTCTTTATTGAGAAGCGGCGGCGGCCGAAGCGACGGAGAGTTGCAGCAGGAGGGGAATGGCGAAAAGGCTTCCGCTGCTACGAGCCTCACTATATGCCGTCCGGGAGGGCTTCAGAGCCTCCCGGACTTAAGATAAGTGGAAATGTGTAAACTGTTCCCGGCATTTGTTTGAGCGCATGAACGGGTGTCTTTTGCACTGGGAGGGGCCATGTTCGATGAAGGCAGTATTACAATTCGCTAGACTTCGCTTTGCTGAAGAGCACAATTGCACAGCGGACAGATTGATTTAGCTACAATTAAGGTGTAAACATTCATGCATGTGGGCACGTGTGCACAAGGCCCTTCTTCGCAGGGGTTTCGGCGGACAATGCTGCAATTAAGAGTTTTGGTTTAGAAAAGACTTTGGGCTGAAATGATGAATGGTCAAAATGCTGATGTGTTTATGTTCTTCTTCCTGTCATGTTCAGTGTTTATAAGTGTTGCTTATGCCAGCCCCTGTGGCCATGTGTTATGTTTTTTCACAGTGGGATTATTCCCAATTGTATGTTCCATCCTGCTTGCTATACATATTGTTCCTGCTAGAGGATGAATGTGGTACATGTATCAAGGTGTATTACTTAATTATGTGGTAAAAGTTTCAAGGAGGGCATGTCAGAGACAGTGCCAACCATTGAGGGTGTTACAAGGTATTAGGCAGTGTAGGGTTTGTTCCCGTTACGTTCCCAGTCCTATCCAAACTAGGTTTCCCCTAACCCTCTATCCGGTGTTCCTAAAATACCTCACCCTGTCCACAACCTCTCCCTAACCCTCTTCCCCCCCACTGGCTGCCACGTGGTGTCCTGTTCACTATACCCGGTACCTGTGCCAACCACGGTGGAAGGGTTGACTTCATTCGGCTTCTGTGGTTGGGGGTAGAGGGTCGACCTCTCTCTTGCCCTTTTGGTGTATCTTGACATAATAAGCCACCCCCATATTGGGATACTTACAACCACCCAAGCCAAATGGAAGCGACTTCTCCTTTAGCTGACGTGCTAAAGGCGTTCCAAGACATTCAGGTAGAATTAGCTCATGCTAGACAAGAATCTGATCATTTAAAGACACAAGTACAAAGTTTGGTTGCTCAGAGGACTCCCTTAGATGGGGCTAGCGCAATGGGAGCCGCCTCCTCAAGTCAGAATTCTACGGTAATTGTCCAACCTCCTAGTAGTGTACCCTTGGCAGCGCCAGAACGCTTTTCAGGGGACCCTAGAAAATACATGATGTTCATTACACAATGAAAACCACGGCATTTGAGACAATCCAGGCTAGGACAGCTTTTGTAATTTCCTATTTGACAGGAGACACCGCAGCATGGGCGATGCCCTTGGTACAGAAAGATGATCCTCGGTTATATAATTGGGATGGGTTTTTGGCGGAATTTGGCAGGCTATTTGATCAAAGAGAGGTGTCTTTAGCTCAGGATAAGGAATTGTTGGGATTAAAACAGGGAGCACGGGATTTAGTAATTTATGTAACCCAGTTTAACAGGCTAATCATAGAGACTGAGTGGCCGATGGCCAAGCAAACTGTATTATTTTACCAGGGACTACGTGAGGAAACATGCAATTGCGCAAGTGGAACCCCAACCAAGAACATGTACTGCCATGATAGATTTAGCCTTGAGGTTGGATCATTGCATGAACCAGAGGAAAGGTGATAAAAAGAGACCGGAAGCAGCGCCTTTTGTGCGATTAGACAGAAGTAGAGGAGGAAGGACAAGTGAAATGGAACCAATGCAGATTGGGAGAGTAAGAGGACCATTGTCGGCAGCAGAGAGGGAACAACGCAAGGTCAATAAGTTGTGTTTCTATTGTGGGCAAGAAGGGCATTTTATACGTACATGTCCAAATACCCCTCAGAAGAATGGCGAGAAGAGTGCGAAGGAGGCGAGAAAAGAGTTGGGCCGGCCTTAGGGGGAACACAGGTGTCAGGCCCATTTGAGTTAAGATTTCCCAGATGGATTGCAAATACGGTGGGGGGTAAAACTTCTAATTTATACATTCTGGTGGCGTTATGTTTTGCTCTGACGAAACATGAGGTTATGACCATGGTGGATTCAGGGGCTACAGGTAATTTCATGGATATTACATTGGCTACCCAGTTAGGACTACCTTTAGTGGATAAGCAACAGGCAGAAGGAGTCCAGTCAGTAGATGGTTCACCATTAATATCAGGACCCATACGGAAGCAGACTGAGAAATTATGATCTGTGTAGGAGGTCATCAAGAGGAAATTACATTCGATCTAATAGCAGCACCACAGTTCGGGTTGATTCTGGGGATGCCATGGTTGAAATTGTATAACCCTCGAATTAATTGGGAACAGCAGACAGTGAGGGTTGATGAGCAAAGGTGCCAGGAACACATACTAGCAGAAGTAGGCCCTGCAGCATTGTTAACTGAGAAAGGAGCAGGGGCCCAGGTGGTGGGAGCAGTGGGAGAGAGAATTCCCTAACGCATGGAGTTTGAGAAAGTGTTTGACGAGAGTGGCTGAGCAGTTGCCCCCTCATAGGACCTATGATTGTGTTATCGAGTTAAAGGAGCGCAATTACCCTGTAGTAGAATTTACGCCCTCACGGAAAAGGAAAATGAACACTTACGAGAGTAACTTGATGCAATGTTGTCTAAGGGATTTATTAGGCACTCTACTTCTCCAGTTTCTTCACCGTTATTTTTTGTTCCCAAGAAGGAAGGGACATTACGCACATGCATAGACTATCGTGCACTAAACAAGGTAACCATCAGAACTGATTCCCTTTGCCATTGATTTCGGTTCTATTAGATCTAGTAAAGAATGTAAAAATCTATACTAAGTTGGATCTAAGGGGAGCCTACCATCTGATATGGGTAAAAGAGGGAGATGAGTGGAAGATGGCATTCAGAACCAAGAAGCAGTTTTTCAGTTTTTTATGCAAGATGTATTGCATGAGTTTATTGATTTTTTTGTCATTGTGTACATTGAAAACATCTTGATTCATTCAGATTCCCAAGAGCAACATGTAAAACATGTAAGAGCACTGTTGAAGAGGTTACAGGAATATCAATTGTGTGTGAAATTAGAGAAATGTGCTTTTCATGTGAGCCAAGTGGAGTTTTTGGGGTTTATACTGACCAACACAGGGATTGTGATGGATCCAAAAAAGGTTCAGGCGGTGATGGACTGTTCTTCCCCACAATGCATAAAAGACATACAATCCTTCTTAGGGTTTGCCAATTTCTACATACGCTTTATCAGCAACTTCTCTAAGATTGTCAATCCCATTACGCAACTACTAAAAAAGGCGATGTGGTTTACGTGGAGTGTGGAGGCAGAGAAAGCTTCCCAGCAATTGAAGATAGCCTTCACTACCGCCCCTGTGTTAAGACATCCTAATACAGAGAGAGTTTCAGGTGGAGACAGATGCTAGTAATGTGGCAGTAGGAGCTATTTTATCACAGAAGGATGAGAAGGGAATATGGCACCCCATAGCCTTTTATTCTAAGAAATTGTCGGGGTGTGAACAAAATTATTCCATCACTGATAAAGAATTGTTGTCAATTAGGTTAGCATTTGTGGAGTGGAGACATTATTTAATGGGTGCAAGGCATCAGGTGGTGGTGGTGGTAACTGACCACAAGAGTTTACAGTACTTCCAAAATGACATAATCCCTGAGCCCTAAACAGTTACGTTGGTCCCAGTATTTTAATGAATTTGATTTTGTTGTTACATTCAGACCAGGCAGTAAGAATGGAAAAGCGGATGCTTTATCCAGGCAACAAAATGTGAACAATGCAGTAGGTGAAATTAAGACCATCATTTCGCCAGAAAGAATTATTGGGGCTATTACAAAGCAGGTCATTGAGCAGGCCAAGAAGGCGTTATCAGTCAGACAGTTGCAAGAATGGCGGAAAAGTCATCCAGCACGTACAGTACGGGAAGGTTTGCCCCATCATCAGGGTAGATTGTATTTACCCACTAAGGAATTACAGGAAAAAGCATATACTGGTGCCATAATTCTCCATTAGCGGGGCATGCTGGTTTGAGAAAAATGCAAGATATGTTAGAAAAATATTTTTGATGGCCCACATTAAGACAAGATATGGAGATTTATCTGGGGTTGTGTGAGAACTGTGCACTTAACAAGGCAGAGCATGTGAAGAAAAGAGGGTTGTTACAACCGTTACCAACCCCTGGTCAACCATGGACTTCCATTTCTATGGATTTCATTACGGATTTGCCTCCTGATAATGGATTTGATACAATTTGGGTAGTGGTGGACTTCGTGTCTAAGCAAGCCCACTTTGTTCCATGTGTAGGAATACCGGGATCAGGAAAGCTGGCAGAGTTATTTTTGCAACATGTGTTAAGATTGCATGGGTTACCAAGTGTATCGTCTCAGATATAGGCTCGCAATTTACCACCAGATTTTGGCGTGCCTTTTGCCCGATGCTGGGAATCAATTGAGCGCTCTCCACTAGTTATCACCCTCAAACTGATGGTCAGACAGAGCGAGTGAACCAGACATTGGAACAATACTTAAGAGGGTATTTGGGAGATGGCAGAGATTCCTGGGTACAGGCCTTATGGTTGGCGGAGTTCACCTATAATAATAAATACCACACTTGACTGGGAATGTTTATATGGTCAAGTGCAGAATATGATACCAGAACATTTGCCAGAAGTGGGACACATGCCAGTGTTACAAGAGCACAAGCAGTTGCTTCTGGAGGTCAGGCAAAAGGCACGGGCAAATTTGGAATGAGCAAAAAGACAATATAAAATTCAGGCTGATAAACATCAACAAGAAGGTCCTAAATTTGAAGTGGGAGAATTTAGCCTTGATAAGATCACAGAAATGTTTACCTCGTTTCATTGGGCCTTACGAGATAATTAAATGTGTGTCTGCAACTGCTATGAAATTGCGTTTGCCTAAAACATTACCTATCCATCCGTTGTTGCATGTGTCTTTACTTAAACCCGCAGCTCTGGGAATGACTGCTAAGAGGCCACCGGCGATCATGAAAGATGGGCAGACGTAGTATGAAGTTAAAAGTATTTTGGACGCCAAGAAAAGGAATAACCGATTAAGGTATTTGATTCAATGGAAAGGCTATGGGCCGGAGGATTGTTCTTGGGAACCAGTGGAAGCGATACATGCCCCAAGGTTGGTTAAACCCCTCTCACCGGCGACATCCGGGTAAACCAGGTCCTGGGAAGGCCCCTGGGAGAGGAGGTCATTGTCATGATGCCTACCCCCGGGGACCCAGACCAAGTCCAGCAACCCCGGAAGCAGGCATCAAGTTATCCCAAGCAAGCCCAACAACCCCTGCTAGGGGCTATTTGGGTGCAGTCCATAGGCGCCAGGCTCATAGATTAAACTTACCTGATGCAGACCATGCTGCAAACTTACCTGATGCAGACCATGCTGCAAACTTACCTGATGCAGACCATGCTGCAAGAGCTCCAAGCCAAAAGAGGCTTGGAAGGGACTACTTTACCTAGGGACTATTTTTTACTCGGGTGAGGCTGGGGAGGAATACTTACCTGGGACTACTTTGGATGCTATTTAAACCACACCCGAAGAGCAGCACACGCTTCGCGTTATTCTGCATCCAGCAGCGTAACGCTCACCATGCCTGCAAGTCTGCATCCAGTCTTCTGCCACGCCCGCCTCGAGTCTGGAGCTCCTAGAAAAAGGGAGAAAGAAGGAGAAAAGGTTAGAACAAGAGCAATACCTTTGATCCTTACCCGAATTCCCGATCCATCGCGCCTTCGAGCTGGAAGAAAGAAGTTATTTTATGCGCATCGCCTACTGCAGCTCCGCGCTGAACCCACCGGCCTTCGCAGCATCTGCACATTCCACCGCATCCTCCTGCATGTTCCCGCCGCACTCCGGCACCTAAGGGGAAGACAAGAACAGCAAGGTGAGCCAAGCGAATAAACAGAGGTAATAAACAGAGGTAATATTAGTTACCCCCCCATAGACTTACCTGATTTTACCACCGGGGGT
The DNA here is from genome assembly GCF_040938575.1 of Ambystoma mexicanum. Classification (NCBI taxonomy): domain Eukaryota; kingdom Metazoa; phylum Chordata; class Amphibia; order Caudata; family Ambystomatidae; genus Ambystoma; species Ambystoma mexicanum. The sequence goes on along the minus strand of NC_090921.1, from coordinate 1,330,104,344 downwards.
ACTATTCCTCTTCACGGGTCGGCGCAGCTTCCACTGCATCTTTGCCGAACCCCGGCCCCTAAGGGGAAACAAAAGGACAGCACGGTGAAAAAGGGACAAACAAGGGAAAACCTCCTCACCACAATAGACTTACCTGATTTTACCGCCGGAGGCATTATTTCCCGAGACTGCATACTTTGTCTCAGCGCCTGAATAAGGGAGAAAGCAACAGGTTACATATTGATATTATTTTATTGAACTGTGTTGGATAATACAAATCCTTACCTGAATATTACCGGTTGCCACGAGGAACACTTCGCTAGGGTCAAGCTGCAACCTGTAAGGAATCGGACAAGAGTGAAAGTCAGACATTTGAACTCTTACGAACTACATACTTACGGCGTCTTGCTGGGAATCTCAGAGTCAATATTGTTCTGGAACTCACCAATTCCTTCGAGCCAGTGAAGCAACTGGTTATCTACGCGCCCCTGCGCTCTATGCAGGATGGAGAGCTCATCTTTCCAAACCATCAGGTGAGACTATAAGAGGGGACATCAAAGGTGATCAGTGGGGAGAACAGCGGGAGAGGGGGGGTTAACGCTCAACTCCACGGGTGGTTAATTCCCTTTCTCCATTTGCAGAAGAATACTCCTACGGGCGAAGCAAACGAAGCTAGTTGGGCCAGTCCAGTCCGTCATCTCGGCACTACGCGTCACATTGGTGGAGACCGCAGCTGTCCAGTTCCGATCGACGCCCCTGTGGGAGCCAGGTGAGCGTAACAGTAATGTCAGGAATAAGGGTAGGAGTGGTGGTCAAGGACCCAGGCGGCGCCAGAGACTGGATAGCTAGGGAATTAGAGAACAAACTACGATTCCCAGCAGTACTTGGGAGGATTGTGTAGTGATTGTGATGAGTAACTGCTTATTAAGGGCCCACAACGCATGGCAGGTGTGGCTTATTTTGTGTGTGCGGAGCCCCCATGTCAGCGGTACGAAGGAGCTTCACAGACTCGTACTGAGAAGCGGCGACGGCGGAAGCGACGGAGAGTTGCAGCAGGAGGGGAATGGCGAAAAGGCTGCCACTGCTACAAGGCTCACTATACGGCATCCGGGAGGGCTTCAGAGCCTCCCGGACTTAAAAAGTGGAAATGTGTAAACTGTTTCCGGCATTTGTTTGAGCGCATAAACAGGTGTCTTTTGCACTGGGAGGGGCCATGTTCGATGAAGGCAGTATTACAATTCGCTAGACTTCGCTTTGCTGAAGAGCACAATTGCACAGCGGACAGATTGATTTAGCTACAATTAAGGTGTAAACATTCATGCATGTGGGCACGTGTGCACAAGGCCCTTCCTCTCAGGGTTTTGGGCGGACAATGCTGCAATTAAGAGTTTTGGTTTAGAAAAGACGTTGGGCTGGAATGATGAATGGTCAAAATGCTGATGTGTTTATGTTCTTCTTCCGGTCATGTTCAGTGTTTATAAGTGTTGATTATGCCAGCCCATGGGGTTTGTGTTATGTTTTTTCACAGTGGGATTATTCCCAATCGTATGTTCCATCCTGCTTGCTATGCATATTGTTCCTGCTAGAGGATGAATGTGGTACATATATCAAGGTGTATTACTTAAGTATGTGGTAAAAGTTTCAAGGAGGGCATGTCAGAGACAGTGCCAACCATTGAGGGTGTTACAAGGTATTAGGCAGTGTAGGGTTTGTTCCTATTATGTTCCCAATCCTATCCAAACTAGGTTTCCCCTAACCCTCTATCCGGTGTTCCTAAAATCCCCCACCCTGTCCACACCTCTCCCTAACCCTCTTCCCCCCGCTGGCTGCCATGTGGTGTCCTGTTCACTATACCAGGTACCTGTGCCAACCACGGTGGGAGGGTCGATTTCATTCGGCTTCTGTGGTTCGGGGGAGAGTGTCGAACTCTCTTCCCCTTTTGGTGTATCTTGACACCATCTTTCGAGATGGCCGGACATACTTCAGCCACATTAATTGCAGAATCAAGTAGGGTGTTTTTTTCAAAAGTTAATTTAGAACGCAAGATTTTTACCAACAAATTCTTCCAAGCTATTTGTGCTAGGTTTGAGATGTTCTCTATATAATGTCTCATAAAAATATCGGAAATGATCACAGATATCTTTTTTCTTATGCAAAGTACTAAACTTCTGCTGTTTGAATTGATGAAATACATGTGTCCGTTATCATTCCTCTAAGCTTGTTAGCCAATAGTCTACCATTTCTATCACCATATTCCCAAAACCGCTGTTTTGAATAAAACATACGTTTACCTGCCAAAGTTTGCACATGATTATTCATTTCAACTTCTAGTTTTTTTAAATGTAACTTATTTTGAGCCGATTCTCCATTTGCATAAGCCTTCTGCATCTCCTTAACTTCCTCTTCTATTTTTTTTTTACCTTTTCTTGGTTTTTCTTTTTTGCATGCGTAGCTCTGCTCATCAACTCTCCCTAACACTAGCTGAAGCTTTATTTTCATCGAAATAATGTGTAATAAATTCTTCTAAACCTGTTGTAACTGAATTATCATAGAGTATGTTGGCTTGCATCCTCCATCTTTTCGACTTCTCTCCCGAATTCTTTAAATTTATCTGCATATCTAATAATGCATGGTCAGATATTTCCCTTTCCATAATATTTGAGCTTACTACCGGACTAATTAACGCGCTACTTACAAAAAAATAATCAATTCTTGAATACAAATTATGGACAGGTGAATAAAATGAATACTCCACTTAATCATGATGAAGCACCCTCCATACATCTTTTTTTGCTCATATTTAAACACAAAAGTTCGTAACTCCTCACTAATCTTTCCACTAGTATATCTACACTCAGACTTCCGATCCAGTTTACTATCTATTACTATCTTAAAGTCACCGCCCAAAATCACCAATTCACCTTCCATATTATCTAGCAATTAACCTATCTGACTGAAAAACTTGGTGCTTGGCGAGCATTGCGCATAAACTGTTCCAATTGTCATTTTCTTGCCATCATAGAGTATATCAAGCAGCAAAATTCGACCTCCCCATCTGTAACTGTCTCTTCAACTTTTATTGGTAGACCTTTCCTAATTAATATACTCGCCCCTCTTGACCTAGAATCATAATAATTTGAAATCACTTGCGCATATTTCAGATTAGACAAAAAACGTTCACTTTGCTCATCCAAATGGGTTTCCTGAAGGAAGAGTGTTAGGGAGAATTCTCAGTAAAGGCTCATTTCCCAAACCTAGTGAGTCCCCCAGCAGCTTTGCTGGATTTTTGGGGTTTATTTTTTTCTCCTGCTAAGAGAGAGACTCTTTTTCTCCCACTCTTAGACATGATTTGAGGTGTTATGGGATCCTTTACCCCATAGGGCTTCATGTGTTTTTGGTATGTGGGTTACCCAGCACCCTCTGTGCCGTAACCCAGGGGTGTCGTAGCGACCCCCAAACATAGACTCCATACCCTGGGAATGACTACTGTCTCCAAGGGCATGTAAAGTCACCATTGGCTTTACTAGTCCCAAATTATGAACAGAAACCAGTACAAACCATCATATTGTGGACGTACTGGTCGGGACAATTCGATTGCCCCGGGGTCGGTTGTTCGAGGGGGCACGTCTCTGTCCCCCCTGATCGAGTTTTGGCTGGTGGCAGTGGATACTATATATTTGACCGCAAATATTTTCCTATGGGATTTTCCCATTGTTCGAGGCTACCACTTTTTAATATAGCCTCGAACATACCGGCGGTTTATTAAATTAATATAAAATCACCGGTTGGTATTTTTTGCCGAAACTCGGTTCCAAAATGGCGTTTGTGTTCGCTTCTGTGACTCCAACCCAAGCCGAGCCCTTTGTTCCACTTTTTGGCAGGCTTCTCCACAGAAGCCTCCAAAAGTGGTGTCACTCTGTCTGGGTACCACAGGGGGTGTCGGAGGGGGTTTAGGCACCCTGGACTGAGTTGCCTTGGCAACTCAAGTCGCACTCTTGTGTGATTGGCCCAAGTGGCGAGCCGCCCGGCTCACCACTTTGCATGTTTGATTGACAGCTAGGCTGAATGAATGGGGGTTTGCTGCATAAATGCAGGGCTTTGGGGACTGGAACTTCAGAGGTCGCCACAGGACCTAAAGAATCCGAAGAAGGAGAAGCTGAGCCGACCTGCAACGACGACACCACCGGTGGAGCCCTGCTGAACCGTCTCACCACTTTTCCCCGACGACAGAGATCTCCAGTCCGGAGAGTCTTCTTCCTTTGACTGGTGGGGATAACCAGTTTGCCTGTCTTTTCGCCTTCCCGGATCATCTCGTGGCCGCCTTGCCTGTGCCAAGCACCCCGGCAACCGGAATACCAAGGTTTTTCCACCACCGCGAATAAAAGGGTCTTACCTTTTAACCGGAGAACTCTGCGGCTGGTTTCTTCCCTGGCAGTGCAACGACCTTCAGCTTTCCTCCACGTCGAGACCATCTCTTCCTCTGGACAACGCCGTGACTTGCACCTGCTGCCATGAACAACTGCCCCCGCTGGAGGATCCTCTCCACTTTGAAGGTACTGTGTCCGCCTGGCCTCCCTCGCAACGGTCTGTGTCGGGTGACCCTTAAAAGCTTCCACTTACCACTTGGGTTGGCCCTAGGCTGGCTAACTGAACTTTTCTGAGCTGACTTAATTCTTTTCTGAACTCCCTGCAAGACTTTTAAAAGTGTGTGGTCTTGGGCGCATTGGTGCTCTGTTCTCTCAAAGAGGGAGCGTGGCCTCTGAACTTTTTGCTCACAAGTAGACTTGACTTTTCCTGCCTTGCTGGGTGCTTGTGTGCTTTTGCTAATTTTTGCCTTTTCCCCCCCTTTTTTCTTAACTTATTGGAGTGCCATCTTTAGTTAAGCGCTCACCTCTGTTTGGAAATAAGTGGTGTTAACTAAGACTTGTCTAATAAGGAATAAGGGATGTACATCTAGTAATAGTGACTGTGTGTTGAATTTACTTACCTCTTTTTGTGCTAGTGTAAATTACAAATGTGTCTTTAAATAAATAATTATATACTTTTACACCAAAGCTCTGGTCAGTGTTTGCTTGTACTACTGTGTCTCTGTACCCATTGTGTATATTCTGCATACTGCCTAACTCATCTTGAGAGAAGTCTGACTGCTCAGCCACAGCTACCAGGTAAATCTGGGTGGTACCGACTGCTACCAATTGGGTTTACTGCCAACCACCTGTAGTCCTAAATCTTTTGCAGTGGTCCCTAAGGGAACTGCACAGGTTTCTGCCTAACAAAGAGCACATCAGCTCTATTCGTCCATATCCTTGCCAAGACCTTACGCCTTTTTAAAGTATTGCCAATCCCCTTGACATTCCACGAAACAAATTTTAATGGAACCATACCTCTATACTTTGGGTAGTCCCGTTTTTATAATAACATTTATACTCAGCAAGGTAATTTTGAAAGAGTTTGAAGATACAAAAGTACCAAAAGAGGAACACGTGACAACAAAAGACTCAAAGACTAACAAATGGAAATACTGAATTTTGTTTAACTACCTCAGTCTGATAAGCATCAGACTTAAAATAAGCATAAATATGTACATCTAACACATTTTTCTGAACCATATCCACCAGAAATCCTGTGCCCTAACAGATCTAAATTTAATAAATCAGCATTTACCCTAATCAATCAATATTACCTCTAAAAACCCCTTGTTTATTACCCTCAATTTCACCCTAAATCTGACCCTATCTCTCATAAAGTAATCATTTGAAGCACTATGTATGCCTGACCATTATCACTACAATAACCTCATATCTACTTCCTCCTCATTGAAGGCTCCTTAAGTGTTTTTTTCTTTTTTAGATCTATCCTTAGCAAGTTACTAACTAAAACTCAAAATAAATTCCCATCTACCATTTTTTCTACCGCCATTAGATATCTCCTAGACCTTACCCACTCAAATTTTGAATCAATTTAGTAAACATCACTTTTGTTGAATCTAAAATTAAATTACATATAACCTGATGGCACATGACATCCCAGCAACAAAGCAGTAGGGACACAAGCCTTAAATATTTCAGACAATGTAACCTTATAGGTGAAATAACGGCACGACACTATTATCACCTATTTTGTCTTTCACAATAATGTCATCATGAATCCAATCTCAATGTTATCTTCTTTGCAAATGTATTGAATGTCTTTCCTCTCTTTTTACCTGTCCAATTCATATCATTTTGTGTCTTAACCAATACAGAACCTTTGGCTTCCCTGTTGAAGGTTCTAGTAATGTCAAAGTATCATATTGTGCTAAACAACACAGACCAGAAGCATCGCATAAATCATGACCCTATTTTCTCCCACAGTATAGCCTTATATTTCAACAGTAAACCGCATTACGTATCCCATAACCATCCCTACCCCTAGTTCACTGAACCCCTTTAATATAATTATGCAGCGACTTAAAATGTAATAATACCATAACTTTGAACAGTGTAATTTTCGATCTTCGTCATTTTCCCCCTATATATTATCTGATCATGTTGTGCTGCAACCGTAGCCCTTGTACTCTTTTCAGGTCACAGTGACTGGTAGCATTCCACTGTTAGTGCAACGGGGTATGGTAAACCATAATTATTCTAATGCACTTGAGATTTTAAATGACATTTTCTCAAAACCAATCATATCAAGATCTTCAATTGAAATTCCTTAATAATCATGAACTCAGTGCCGTTTCTCATTGTTAGGTAACCGCGTTTTCTTATCACGTTCATAATTTGCTACATATTTTAAGAATTTACCCAGTACCTTACTGAAACATTAGACCCTTATTTTACCTGTTCAGTCGCCTATATATTCAACTTTCATTAAAAAAACATCTGGGGTCAATCGCTTGAGCATTCCACTGAATGCACAATTTCTATTTATGACACGTACTCTCCATAGTTGCTCCTTGATTTAAGTCAGATTAGAGGATTGCCTATTATTTCACATTAACCCCCTCAATTTGTTAATACTCAAAAGATGCTTAAAAATAATGAAATGTAACAAGCTATTCCCTAGCCAATCTGCATGCATCAATTAATTTCCCATTCAGTTATTAGCCATCTACATATACAGTGTTCACATCTGAACCAAACTAACAGAGGTTGTACACTACAACCCAACTTCCAATACATTTTTAACAGTTTGAGATATCAGCAATTTAAAAACACATTTTTTCGGGATACTGCAATATATCAAAACATTTGCTTCCTACATCTCTACAGACTGCATTCATTAAAATTTCAAATTTCAGCTCAGATAACATTCACTTTCGTAGCTCCATGAAATGTACACTCCTATGTCATCTGCTCCGGGTAGACAACAAATGCAGTTCAGCTTAAACAGGCAACATCCCTTTAAGGTACACGGTGGAAAGGCCTCCTCTGCAGAATTCATATCCTGCCACTGGCCCAGGAGAATTAGTTCAAAAATTCTGTCCCGTCTGTGCACTTAATCTCATGTGACAAGGTTACCAGGAACGGTGACTCCTTTCGTAGTGCAGCAATGGAGCGACGCCTGCCAAGCTTTATGAGAAATATGCCAGCTGACGGGGCAGCAGATGTGAGCTGCAGATTCCTGTTATTGGTACCTTTATTCTTGGTGAAGGGATGAAGATGCCCCTCCACCACAACCCTGAATATGGCTGGGTAAATCATAGTATTTTAAATCCTTTTCACTGGCTTTCATCTTGGCCCTGTCAAAAGTATGTCTCTTCTCCATTACATCTTTACTTAGGTCTATAAATACCATCATTCAATTACATCCCCAAGCAAGGTCCTTCAGTTCACGGGCTTTCTTCAAGACAAGTTCTTTCACCGGGAATCTTAGAAACTTGACAATGAGATGTCTTGGCCTCTCATCCAAGGAGGGCTCAAGTCCAAGAGACCAATGAGCTGTCTATTTCCAAGTTAATTGCCGAGTCTAAATTCAATAGTTTTGGTAATGTTTTTTGTAGAATGCCAATTGGATTGCCCTTTTCTGCATTTTCAGGAAAGACAACAAAGCGTAGGTTATTTCTCCTGGAAAAGTTCTCCTGTTCTGATAGCTTCAAAGTGATCTTCTCATTAATTATTTTCAAGTCTCTAATCTGATCCATCAACTTCAAAGTTCTTTCATCTACAATGGTCAAATGTGACTCAGTTGAATCCACTCTTGACAACTGGCTCAAATTTCTCTTCTGATTTTAAAAGGGCTGTCATTATCTCTGCAATGCCCAATGTCATTTTACTCAGCAATTCCAAAAGTTTATCTTCTCTGCTTCCATCATTGTCCTGCTCAGCTCCCTTCTGTTTTTTGGCTGGCTGTGTTGCCTCAGGGGTACCTGGCACTGACATTTTCATTAAAAGTCAGGGAATCCGTATAGGGCACAGCAGCACAGCAATTACGCTGCCATCCCTGGAGCTTACAGTCCTCAGTTTTGATTAAGAAGTGGGAGGCCAGTGAAGTACAGAGGGTCAGAGATGGCAGTGGAGAGCGCAGTAGGATTGGCGAGTTCCTTGCAGACTGTAAACAGTTTGCCCATGTTAGTGGCACCAGAGATGTGGGCTTGGATATGGGCCCTCCTCTTCGAGCGGCTGGAGGTCTGTATTGCCTTTGGAGCAGGCGGCAGGCCAGTCTGTTAGAGGATGTGCCTGATGCTCGCCACTTTGCTCAGCAGCTCTGCACTTGCGTTTCAGAGAGGCTAGGTTGGAGTCATACCAGGTGTTGCACTTGGAGGCAGGCTTCATGCGGATCCTCATGACAGGAGCAAGGATGTCCAGGGTGTTGGTGGTAAAGATATGAAGATTAGAAAGGGCATAGTCAGTGTGGCAGTCTGGGGGAGGGGGAATGAAAGTAGCAGCAAAAGCAGCAACTGACACTCGCTTCATTGGTCGACTGAAGGAGAAGGAAACTGGCAGTGCAGGCAGAGGCTTAGCCGGGGGACCTAAGAGATCCAGGTGAGAGGACAGGAGAGCATGGTCAGACAAGGAGAGGTGTAGTGAGAGGGTTGGAGATGGGGATGTCTGCTGAGATTAAAGCATCCAACGTATGTCCGGCTGAGTGCGTCAGACCGGAAGCATGAATGGCAAGGGAAAGATAGTCACAGAGGTTGCAGAAGAGTCCAGTGGCCGAATTAGGAGAGTCAAGGTGAATATTGAAGTCTCCGAGGAGCCCAGCCCTACGATGAATGTAGCCTTGTGCTCAATGTTCGATGTGCGCGTAAAACCGTTATGTCGTGCGTAAAGTCACAAAGTACAAATTCGAAGGAGCAGGTAAAGTTAGAGACAGGATTCTGAAGGGTGAAAACAGGTTCCAAGAGCCAGGGGAGGATCTAGTGCTATGAACAAAGCTATTCCCAACTTTCAGGGGACTTTAGGAAGCAGAGGCTACCGAAGCCAAAGAAAGGACCACAAGGGATCCTCTGTGCATAAAATACAATGGATGAACAAGGGGCCACCGGTAAGTGGTTTCAGTACTCACTGCCCTTAGCTTGGTTTGGGTCCAGACTTATGTCAAAACACACACTTACTTGGAGGAGAGAATCAACACTCTCCCCCGAACCACAGAAGCCGAATGAATTCGACCCTCCCACCGTGGTTGGCACAGGTGCCTGAAGTGTAACACAGGACACCACGTGGCAGCCAATGGGGGGAAGAGGAGTTAGGGAGAGGTTGGGGATGGGGAGGGGAAGTTAGGGAAACCGGGAAAAGGGTTAGGACAAAACTTAAGTTGGATAGGTAGGGGGAAGCACTTGGGAAAAACCCTTCCTTTCATATACCTGTATATCCTAGTTCCTGACACACTGTAACATTGACTACATGAATACCCAGTAACATAGATCAGGACACACCTTAATACGTATGCCCCTGACTTCAGAACAAACAGAGCACAAAACATGCACATGTAATAGCAAGTGGGATGAACACAGGACAATGGAACTTTTCCCATCAATGAAGAACGAAACACATGGCCCGTAGGGCAAGCTTGCTACTGCAATACATAAACACATAAATGCATGTCCTTGCGGTTTAACCAGACAAACTAATACACATCATCACCCCTTGAGAGTGAATACTCTTGTCACCCTTAATGAGCTGTATTCAAGAGAACATGCCCCAAAAATGTTCCGTAATGTCCTTGTGTCTTATTACACAAAACCAATTGCTTTATCCCCAAATTCAGCCCTTCCGTGATTGCCAAGTATCAGCTTCATGCGAGAGAAAACATATGCATCAAGCTCCCACCCCGCAATGCCTTCTGCACTTACCTGAGCTCCGAGGGCCCCACGGGACTCCTCGGAGGATTAGTAGCACGCTGAAAATGCTGCCGCAGTTCCACATGCAGTTCAGTGCAAGAGAACGCTCGAAACCTCGTGTAGCTTTAGGGCAGAGCTTCGCCGTCCATGGTTTCCTCAGCGTTTCGCCGACATACGCCTACCGCTCCTGGATTCGTAATAAGCCACACCTGTTTCACGCGCCGTTGCTCTTTATGCTGTTTGTAATCACTGCAGCTGGCAACGCGCACGTGACCTTCTTCCCGATTGTGCACAGAACTACCAACCTCCCGTGGCTTGCTGGGAATTGTAGTCTTTGCCTCCAAAACTAGCCCAAAAAGGATTAAGAGACAAAACGGACTCCTGTGCGCTTCCAGCCCTTATTCCTCACAATTTAGCAGGCCTGGAGGGGGTCACCAGAGGTTTGATATCCGACCCTTGATTTGGCTTCAAAGTGCACAGGCGCGGTGGGTGCAGATGCGGGTCTGGTTTACAATAGGCCTGCATCTCTTGTCTCTCTTGAAGAACAAAGAAAACACTGATGCAACTGGTCTCAGGGCATGAGAAAGACTGTGGGAAAACCGCTTTCAGCGACCACCACAGTCACACAGTGACGCTGGGGCACCCAACTCTCGCCATCTGGCGCACGCTTCTCTCCCAAAGCAGCTGGGATGACGAAATAGGTGCTTTGCAGTGCAAGCCAGGACTCCCCAAAGTTTCGAGGCAAAACTTGATGCAGCAACGCTCCTGCACGGGTGCCAAGGTTCAAGCTGGACAGTGCACTGGATCACTCAGGAACACTTCCGAACATGCTCTTTTGCAGAGGAACCAGGAGGCATCGAGAGCGATTGTCCAAACGGGACAACAGCAGGCTCAGGGTGCCAACCTTCTTCTCCATGGTTCCGGATAGTCCTTCGGTCAGCTTGGCTCTTCTGGATACTTGGCTCCATCTACATTTGAATATGTGGGTCTGTATTCAGGACCCTTCCTCATATCCACAAGTCCGGTGAGTGCTTGCACCCAGCGGGGCAATGAAGAGGTCTGCCCCACTCATGCACGCCAGCAGTGGTCCAATCAGGGACCACTGTGGCTCTCGTGCACACCAGACATCCTGGCACCAGTAGTGTGGATTGGGACCAGACTGTCCCATCCCACTTCCTGGGTACCCACACACATGACCTGCATTAGGCAGCGAAAGAAGCAGCTTTCCTGGGCAACTGCATGCCCAAATAAGCAATTCCCGGGTCACAGAGACCAGGGGGAAAGGCAAACTGACATAAATGGCTAAAGAAGTAAACAAAAGACCTTGTGGCATGGCCAATTAAAGAGAATATTTCCCTAACACTCACCCATACCAGACTAAGGAGGAACTAACCCACCCCTGGATGAGTCTCATGTTCAGGTCAGTTAAACATTCTGGAAAACCCTTCAGCATTACTATGTCGGACAGCTAGCCTATGCTCAATGGTGAAGTCAAAGCCTTGGAGGCTAATAGACCACCTGAGCAACGTAGGATTCTCAGGTTTCATTTTCATCAGCCACTTTAAGGGCTTATGGTCAGTCTGCACAGTGACGTGGGTCCCACAGACGTAGGGCCTCAGCTTCCTAAGGGCCCACACGATGGAAAAGAACAAGTTACTTACCCCTGGTAACGTTCTTTCGACTGGATGTTCCTCCCACGTATTGCAAATGTGGAATCTTGACCTGAGGAAGAGTCTAAACTGCAATGTTTAGTAAGGGTGTGCACAGACGACCATGTGGCAGCTGCACATATATCTTTTATCGGAACTCCCCTCTGCAAGGCAGACTAAGTTGCAATGCCCCTGGTCGAATGAGCTCTTGGGTGTTATGGAGGATATTTACTTGCCATTTTGTAGCATTCCGATATTGTTAGTATAGTCCATCTGGATATAGTTTGCTTGGTAATGGCCAGTCCCAATTTGTGATGTAAAAGCTCAGTGCAAATCTAGGTGAAGCCTGTGAAGTCTTTGTGGAGGAGGATAAAAAGATGGAAACGTTATCCTCTCAGTAATATGAAACTCAGAATATTTCGGAGAGAAAGATAGGCTTCACTTTTAGTACCACTCTGTCGTTATAAAAGAAAGTATGAAGTATGAGGGGGCTTGCAGGATAAAGCCTGTAGCTCACTCATCCTTCGGACTGATGTAATTGCCAATAAAAATATGTTTTTCAGAGTTAAAGGTCTTAAGAGACAAGAGTGTAAAGGCTCGAAAAGGAGCTCCCATCAAAATAACACCAAGTTGAGATCTCAGAGTGGGACTTGAAGTGGGATTGGAGGGAAAATATTAGTCAGTCCCTTTAAGAATTGTACTATTAGAGGAATCTTAAAGTAGGAGACTTCCTCTGAAGTGCGCTTAAAAATAGAAAGCGCTGCCAGATATCCCTTGATGGTACCAATCTGGAGCCCTAGATTTGCCAGATGTAATAGAAAGGATAACACCAATAGTGTATTACATGAAAAAGTGTCAACATTCTTATCTCTAAACCAGCTGTAGAACAACGGCAGAGGTAAAAAGATTTTGTTGCTGGCCTTCTGGCCGAAAGCAAAATCTGCATTACGTTGTCTGGGAGGTACCAATCCTTGTATCTCAGCCTCTCAGAAACCATGCTGAGCGTCCCGATATCCGGATGGAGAACCTGACCCTCCTCTCACGAGAGAAGATCCTCTCTTTGTGGAAGACGTATCTGGGGGCAGATGGACATGTCCAGAAGGTCAGGGTACCACGTCATCCTGGCCCAGTCCGGGGCAACTAGGATCATGATTTCCTGAACCTTCTCAAACTGCCGATTACGTGAGGAATGACAGGAACTTGAGGAAACGCACATAGGAGTGGAAACTCCCAGTCCACCACAAACGCGGCTCCTACAGCTCCTGTCGGGGGAAATTCCCTCAAGCAGTACAGTTCGCACTTCTGGTTGGCACTGGTTGTGAACAGATCCACTTGAGGGGTTCTTCAAAGGGTGAAGATCTCTAAAAGGACTTCCTGAGCTAGTTACCACTCGTGGGAAACTGTTCTCTGCCTGCTCAGAGCGTCCTCCGTCGAGTTCTTCTCTCCGGCTAGGTGAACTGCCGACAGAGATATTCCTTCTTGTATTGCACAAAACCAGAGCTGCATTGCCTCTCTGCACAGTGGTAGTGACCCTACACAACCTCTTTGTTGAGGTAGTACATGGCCACTGTGTTGTCTGTCATTATCAGGACATTCTTTCCCCGCACGGATGACAGGAAGGCCTTCAGCGCAAAAAGGTTGATGTAGTTTGGACTCTGATGGAGACCAACGACCGCGGATGGCCAAATCGTTGGTATCGGCTCCCCAACCTGTGATTGAGGCGTCCGTCACTACTGTTATTTCCAGCCATGGTTGCCAAAACAGTTCCAGTGAGACTGTTTGGGAGTTGAAGGAGATCTGACATTCTTCCTGAAATTTGTGAACACTGTGTCCCAAGAGCCCACTGGAGAGATCTCATTCTCAGGCGAGCCTCTGGCACCAGATAAATGCAGGATCCCATTAGGCCGAGCAACATTGATGTTAGGCATTCTGGAATTTGGTCATCATCTGCAGAATGTCTTGAGCCCTCGCCTCTGGTGGCGAGGCTTTTCCCCAGGGATGCATCCAGGACTGCTCCGATTAATTGGGAGTCTTTGTGATGGTATCATGTGGGACTTCTTGAAGTTGAGGGAGAAGGCCAGCCTGTGAAGGGAGTGACAGGTGGAGCTGAGATGTTCCATGGCCTGTTCTGGGGAACTGGCCCTGATCAGCCAATTATTTAGGTAGGAGTAGACGTGAATCCCCCCTCTCCCGAGACTCAAAACAACAACCGCCATCAGCTTGGTGAAAACACTCGGGTGGAGGTCAGCCCTGGCAGAACCCGAAACTGATAATGAGAACCGCAAATGGCAAACCTCAGGTACTATCTGTGCCTGTGATGGATTGGCACATGAAAGTAAGCATCCTGGAGGTCCAATGATACCATCCAATCGTGAAGCTGGAGGCCCTGAAGGATCTGAGAAAGGGTTACCATCTTGAACTTGTCCTTCCTGAGGAACTTGTTCGAGTCTCTGAAGTCCAAGATGGGTCTCAATCCTCCGTCCTTTTTGGGAATTAGAAAATATGGGGAGTACCAACCCTTGTTCCTCTCCGCTACAAATACTGGTTCTATAGCACTTTTCTCTAGTAGGGTTAAAATCTCCTGCATAAGGCATGGATCTGAAACCTTCAAAGAGTTGTTCCCCAGTGGATGACTAAGGTTTTTGCAGGAAAGGTAAGCAGTAACCTTGGGCAACTGTTTCCAATGCCCAAGTATCTGAAGTAATAGCCTGCCATTCTGCCAGATGCTATGACAACCTGCCTCCTACTGCAGTCTTGTGAACGAAGACCTCAGAGAGTTTATGGAGCGGCTGACGCAGTGGCTGAAGGTAAGGCAGCCACTGCTTTTGCAGTCTTGCTATTTCTTCCCAGTCCACCACGGGGGAATCTCCTTTGGCCTCTTTGAGCTGGCCGTCCTCTGCCAGATCCAAATGTGGAGTAATGACGAAAGGACCTACCCCTCCAAGGTGTACCTGTGGGGCGGTTTGGAGTTGGTCTTATTGCAGCTCCAAGGGATACGCCCGCCACCTTGGAAGTTTGCAGTTTCTCTATACTCTCATTAGCTTTGTTTCCAGATAAAGGGCTGCCGTCAAAGGGCATGTTGAGAAGCCAGGCAAATCTGCGCATCACTGTACTAGCGCCATAGCTCTGCTGATACGGTCCACCGAGTCCAGACCAGTCCGGAGGGATTCGCACATTGCATCTTTCCCATCCTTGACAATGTTAAGGAAATCTGTCTGTCAGGAATTTGGGGTGGTGGAGGTGGAAGAGGTGTCAGGGTCTTCAGAACGCTTAAAAAAAAAAAAACGTGATAATGACAAGAAAACTACCTTTCCCAGCAGCCTCTGTGTATTGTGTAGTTCTTGCCGTGCGCGCGTTGAGCCAGCTGTCTGTAATTAGTAACAGATTATCAAGGGCCCAACAGCGCACAGCAGGTGTGGCTTATTTTGATGTTCGAGGCGAAGCCATGCCGGAGGATCGAGCGGAGTCACGCACACCTGCAGTTCCAAGCAGGCATCTGTAATACGGGAATAGCAGCGCACCGAGGCTACGCGCGGTTCCCATGCCGCTCTGCATTCCTTTCTGAAACTGGCACGGGGAATGCGAGGCGGCGGAGGACTGACCCACGCTACGATTACGGCGTCATCAGTTTACATCTGGGAAGGCTTGCGAGCTTCCCAGACACGCAGATAAGTGCTGGTTGGGTTTTCTTGTCGTTTGCTTTCATTGGGCATTGCATATGGGCAGAACTGAACTCTGTGATTGTCACTAGCAATGGTTTGAAGTGAAAACTTGGTGTCTGTATGGTTAACAGGCACTAAACCTGGCAAGAAGTACAGCCTGCATTTGAGTGTTAGGGCTGTTAACTATTCACCCCGTGTGGGTTTTCGGAAACACAGTACTATGTTTGGTGTTGATACTCAGACCACTTGGTCCTAAATGTTTTAGGTGTGTCAATGTGCTACTGCTTGCCCATAGGGCCATGTGTTATGTTCTTCATGTTGGGAAATTCTCCCATGAGTTCATTTCATTTTGTGCTTGCATATATGTAGTCCATGTAATTGTATTATGACTGGTACCTGTATCAAGGGCGTACTAGGAGATGCAGGGACAATAGGAAGGCGCAGTAGTGGCCTGTATTAAGAGGACATTTTTGGTGACCTGAGTTTAGGTTAAGGTCTATGGTACCCTATCAGACATTGGTTCTATGGTACCCTATCAGATATTAGACAGTGTAGGGTTTTTTCCCCGTTACGTCCCCCGTCCTGTCCAACTTAGGTGTTTCCTAACCCTCTATCCGGTTTTCCTAACATTCCCTTCCCCGTCCACAACCTCTTCCTAACCCTCTTCCCCCCATTGGCTGCCACGTGATTTCCTGTATATATATATATATATATATATATATATATATATATATATATATATAATCTCTCAGGTATCTGTGCCAACCACGGGTGGAGGGTCGACTTAATTTGGCTTCTGTGGTTCGGGGGAGAGTGTCGACACACCTTCCTTCAAAATTGTGTTTGACATAATAAGCCACCCCCAGATTGGGATACTTTTAACCACCCGAGCCAAATGGAGGCGACCAATATGGCCTTGGCAGACGTGCTTAAGGCGCTTCAGGATATTCAGGTAGAGTTAGTACAATCAAGACAGGAATCTGATACCTTAAAAAACCAAGTACAGAGTTTGGTAGCTCAGCGAAACCCGTTGGAAGGGGCTAGTGCGGCGAGAGGTTTTCAGAATCAGAATCCCACTGTCATTGTCCAATCGCCTAGTAGTGTGCAATTGGCAGCGCCAGAGCGCTTTTTCGGTGATCCTAGGAAGTACATGACATTCTTGACCCAATGCCGACTTCATTTCTTGTGTAAACCTACTGCGTTCGAATCCATTCAGGCTAGAACAGCATTTGTAATTTCATATCTGACAGGGGATGCAGCTGTTATAACCTTGGGTTTCGCAAAGATAAGCACCAATCACCTCCAAGTCTATACACCAGTGTCAAGATAAAAAATCCTACCTTTTCGAGTGTAACTGCTTGTAGATTAGAGAAGTATACCCGGCGCTTTTCCACCGTGCAGATGAATCTCGCACTGTGTGAAAACTCCGGGGAAACCCTCGAGGGGAAGAAAACCCCATAGATGGAGTTCGTGGAGAGTCGGATGTAGAGACTCACTCAGATGGACGTCTTCCGGGGAAAGCAGGTCAAGTCAAGGCGTCCCTGGGATGGGAAGAGTGCAGGTCCCAGAATTCAACTATAATGAGAAAGGACCGTTAGTCCGCTGAAAAGAAGACAAAACAGGTAAGGAGAATATTGGAGGAAATCCTACCTTTGAAGTTCAGGTAAAGTAGGATGTATGGTTGGTAGTAGTCCAATGAAGGGAGAGGGCTGAAAACTAATATGAAAAGGATAGACTCTTAAACAAGCTGTGGTCCGAAATTAAAAGGATAAAAAGAAATATGATGCAGATCCTCGTACCGGAAGCTTTGCTGGCTGGAGGAAAGAAAGATTCGGGAAATAGTCCCGCGATTGGGTATGAATGGCGATTGGTTTGCTGAGGTTCGTGCCCACCGGGATCGCTAAATAAACGATAGAAACGGAAGTGAAAATGTATATGTGAAGTACCGAAGTTAGGAGAAAAAGTAAGGGAAAAGGTAGTATGTTTACCTAAGCTACGAGGAGCTTGAAAGGGTTCCGATGCACAAACCTCCTGAAGGAATGACCCGGGAGGGATTCTCAAAGTGTAAGTGTTCCTAAGAGTGGGAAAAAGAAATTATAAGTCTGGGAGGGGGGTAGAGAATTCTAGGATAACCTAGTTGCGATACTCACGGAGCGCAGGCTCTGAAAACAGAAGCAACGCAAAGCCGTCCTGCTCCGGATGCCGGAAATACTGTTCCGTGACAAATGGGCAGAGTCTGTTCAATCTCATTCTGAACCTCTAGACGGACGCCCGGTAGTGTAGCAGCCATGTTGGGGGTAGTACTCTGAATGTTTGCTAAGTGACGCCAACGGCGCCATAAGGAAATGTGGCGAGAAATCCTGTGAAAGCAAAAGTTCGTAACAGCAGCTGCATGGGCTATGCCGTTGGTGCAGAAAGACGATCCTTTATTATACAATTGCGATGTCTTTCTAGGAGAATTTGGTAGGTTATTTTATCGCCGAGAGGTTTCATTAGCTCAAGATATGGAGTTGTTGGGATTGAGACAAGGCGGTCGGGATTTAGTCACATACGTTACCCGGTTTAACAGGTTGTTAATTGAGACCGAGTGGCCAGTGGCTAACCAAACAGTGTTATTCTATCAGGGATTACGTGAGGAACTGAAGGATGCAATAGCCCAAGTGGAGCCGCACCCAAGCAATTGCACAGCCATGATTGATTTAGCCTTAAGGTTGGATCATCGCATGAATGAAAGGAAAGGAAATAAAAAGAGGCCGGAAACAGGGACCTTTGTGCGTTTAGACAGAAGTAGAGGAGATCAGATAGGTGAAGTGGAACCAATGCAAATTGGTAGTATAAGAGGACCCTTGTCAGCAGCAGAGAAGGAACAGCGCAAGGCTAACAAATTGTGTCTCTATTGTGGACAAGCAGGACATTTCATACGTACATGTCCTAATACTCCGCAGAAAGGAGGTGATAAGAGTACGAAGAAAGCGGAAAAAGAGATGGGCCGGCCTTAAGGGGAACACAGGTGACAGGCCCGATGGAGATCAGGTTCCCCAGATGGGTTGCGAACACAGTGGGGGGGTAAGACTTCACACTTATACATATTGGTGACGTTATGTTTTGCTTTGACTAAACAGGAGGTTCTGGCAATGGTGGATTTAGGGGCTACTGCTAATTTCGTGGATATTACTTTGGCAGAGAAGTTAGGATTGCCTTTGTGTGACAATACCAAGGTGGAAGGAGTACAATCAGTGGATGGTTCACCTTTGGTATCAGGTCCTATAAGAAAGCAGACAGAAAAATTGGTAATGATTCATGGACCTGGGCATAGAGAGGAAATCACATTTGACTTAATAGCAGCCCCTCAATTTGGATTAATTTTGGGAATGCCCTGGTTGGTGCTTCATAATCCCAGGATTGATTGGGAAAGGTAAAGAGTGTGGTTTGAGGAGCAGAGATGTCAAGAGCATATTTTTTTCGGAAGCGGGACCAGCGACCTGTTAAGTTGAAAAGAGGTCAGAAGATCAGATTGTGGGAGCAGTGACGGAGGGAATTCCTGCACAGTACAGAGAGTTTCGTGAAGTTTTTGATAAAAGAATTGCTGAACAACTTCCTCCGCATAGACCCTATGATTGTGTTATTGATTTGGAGGAAGGAGCAAAATTGCAGCAGAATCTATGCACTTACAGAAAAGAAGAATCAGTATTTGCGAGAATATTTGGATGAGATGTTGGCTAAGGGTTTTATTCGACATTCCACGTCCCCAGTTTCCTCACCGTTATTTTTTGTTCCCAAGAAAGAAGGTACCTTACCCACTTGCATTGACTATAGGGACTTAAATAAGGTAACTATCAAGAACACATTTCCATTGCTATTGATTTCAGTTTTGTTAGATCAAGTAGGTCCGCCCAGATTTACACCAAATTGGATTTGAGGGGTGCGAATCATTTGATACGGGTCAAAGAAGGGGATGAGTGGAAAACAGCTTTTAGAACTAAATTTGGTTTGTTTGAATATCTTGTCATGCCTTTTGGTTTATGCAATGCCCCGCTTTTCAGTTCTTTATGCAGGAAGTTTTGCAGGAATTCATTGATGTTTTTGTTATTGTTTATATTGACAATATCTTGATTTATTCTGAATCTCCGGAGCAGCATGTACAACATGTAAGGACAGTATTAAACCGGTTACAGGATTGTCAACTGTGTGTCAAATTGGAGAAATGTGCATTTCATGTGACACAGGTGGAATTTTTGGGATTTATTTTGACTAATACAGGAATTGTGATGGATCCTAAGAATGTGCAGGCAGTTAGAGACTGGCCCTCGCCACAATGCATCAAGGACATACAATCTTTTCTAGGCTTTGCTAACTTTAATAGGCGATTTATCAGCAATTTCTCTAAAAAGCGGTGAAATTTACGGAGTGTTGAAGCGGAGAACACCTTTCAGGAGTTGAAGGTAGCCTTCACTACTGCTCCCGTGTTAAAACATCCCAACACACACAGTATTTCAAGTTGAAACAGATGCTAGTAATGTGGCGATAGGAGCCATTCTGTCGCAAAAAGATGAGAAAGAGGTATGGCACCCAGTAGCATTTTATTCCAGAAAATTGTCAGGGTGTGAGCAAAATTATTCTATAACGGATAAAGAGTTGTTGGCGATTCGGTCTGCATTCCTTGAGTGGCGACACTATTTACTGGGAGCAAGACATCAGGTGGTGGTGGTAACTGACCATAAAAATGTGCAATATTTCACAACAGCTCACACACTTAGTCCTCGACAATTGCGATGGTCTGAATACTTCAGTGAATTTGATTTTGTGGTTACTTTTAGGCCAGGTAGCAAAAATGGAAAGGCAGATGCGCTTTCTAGACAACAAAACTTGGATCATACAGTAGGTGAAGTTAAAACTGTTATTTCACCAGATAAAATTGTTGGGGCCCTTACCACACAGGTCACTGACTTAGTCAAGAAAGCTTTGAACTCCCAACAAATGTTAGAGTGGTGGAACAGTCATCTGGCACAAACTATACGGGAAGGGTTGCTGTATCATCAGAGGCTACTATATTTACCAACGAAAGAACTACAAGACAAGGCTTTATTCTGGTGTCATCAGTCTCCCTTAGCAGGAGACGCAGGGTTGAGAAAAATGCAGACCATGTTGAAAAAATACTTTTGGTAGCCTTCCTTAAAACAGGACATGGAAAGATATGTGGAATTATGTGAGAATTGTGCACGTAGCAAAGCAGAGCATGTTAAGAAAAGAGGTTTACTCCAGCCATTACCCACTCCTGAGCAACCATGGACACACATTTCTATGGATTTTATCACTGATCTGCCGCCCGATAAGCAATGTGATACCATATGGATAGTGGTAGATTTTCTGTCAAAACAAGCCCACTCATTCCTTGTGAGGGAATACCTGTGGCAGGTAGATTGGCTGAGTTATTTCTACAACATGTGGCACGGCTGCATGGGTTACCAAAAAGTATTGTCTCGGATAGAGGTTCACAATTTACCTTCAGATTTTGGTGTGCCTTTTGTCAAATGTTGGGAATTAACTGTGCTCTTTCCACCAGTTATCACCCCCAGACTGTCATGATCCGCAGAACACGCCCCTTTTGGACCTCATGGTCCTTGTCACAACGGGGCTTGCACTCCTTGATACTCCCAACATGGCCATCTAACATCTTCCTTGTCCTTACGTCAGACGTAGCATATTTACAAATAGGCCACGCCCCTGCGGGCCCGCACGTCTCAATGCTAGTGCAAGCAGCGACTAGACGTGTGCTCCGTAGTTCGCTACACTGTTGTCCTTATTCCTGGACCTCCTAATTCCATTCCCATTACCCTCTTCCTTCCTCCTTGCTTCCCGGACTCGTGTGCTGTGTGCTTACCCTCTTCGTTCCTGGATCCCGGAGTGTCTGAATCCTGGCACGCTGGAGCCAGAAAAGAGGCTTGCGCGGGCTTATACAAGACCAGGTCCGTGCGTAAGACACCGCCCAGGAAATCCTACAAGGATCGCTCCCAGGTGAGAAAGGGGGAATTCCGTGACACAGACAGATGGACAGACAGAAAGAGTGAATCTGTCACCGGGGTCGGTGATATCTTTGTCTGACAGTGTAAATTCCGAGATCTCCCCCGACTCCTCACCTTCTTCTTCCTTCCAAGAACCCTTCTTTTCCTTTCTTCGTGATCACACCTTTTTTTTTTAATGTAGATAGGGACGACCCCGGGAGATGGCCATCGTGCCCCCCAAGAAGGGAGACCAAGGGCCCCTCCCCCGGGAACGACCAGGAGGGGAAAAAGCCCTTGGCACAAAAAACCCCTGTGCTATCGCCGGGTGCTTTGGAGGAGTGGAACCAGGAATCCTTGAAGGGTTAGAGCTGGTAAAAAGTATCTGGAGGCAACACGTGGGAGTGAACCCCCCTGGGACACAGGCAGTCCAGTAAGCGGTCCGAGGAACTGGTACACGGGAGGCTAGAAGTGGAGGTAACAAAACACTAAGCAGAGGCAGTCTGGGGGAACAGGCAGGAGACTGGTACACGGGAAGGTCACAGCAAACTTCTCCGAGTGGAAGGCGAGAGCAAATCCAATGGACAAAGCAGGGAACTGGTACACAGAAGAAACGGAGCAGCGCGAGAGGAAGAAGGATACAGAAGGACGGAGCAAGCGGAACAGTCAAGAGGAAGAAAAGCGGTAAGTGAAGATGGGAAGGAGGGAGGGTAAGCAAGTTGGAAGGAGGGCAGAGGAGGCGGGCGAGTGAAGCAAAGCCAAGGGAGCGAGAGATGGGCAGATGGAAACATCAGAGGAACGAAGGATGAACAGAGAGGGAGCGGGGCTGGGCACGAGGACCCAACCGGCGGAAAACGAGTTACCAAGGTAGAGAGAGCAACAGCGAGCAAGCAACTCAGGGCTAACGGGATGAAACCGGAAGCGTTGCGACACGTCCGTGACCCGGAAGTGGCTGGTTAAAACACCGAGTCGCGGAGCGCTCAACCAATGAGAACAGAAGGAAAGTGCAACCAGGAAATAGGGGGCGTGACTGAAAGCTGCTGGCGGACGGGACTAAGTTCCGTGTCGCCAGCGGCTCCATAGACGCCAGGAACTCGGCGGCATGACAGAATCAAATCCTTGAGCAATATTTACGTGGTTATCTGAGTGATGGCAGGGATTCATGGGTGCAGGCTTTATGGTTGGCAGAATTTACCTATAACAACACCTATCACACTTCCTTGGGAATGGCACCCAATGAATTTTTATATGGTCATGAACTGAATATGATACCGGAACATTTGCCGGAAATGGGGAATATGCCAGTATTACAGGAGCGCAAACAGTTGCTTCTTGAGAGGAGACGGAAGGCACGAGAAAATCTGCAGAGCGCCAAGAGGCAGTACAAAGGGCAAGCTGACAAGCACCGACAGAAAGGTCCTCAATATAAAGTGGGGGACAGAGTTTGGTTGTCTACTCGAAATTTGTCTTTAATAGGGTCACGAACATTTCTACCTCGGTTCATTGGGCCCTATGAGATTAGTAAATGCATCTCTGCAACTGCTATGAAATTGTGTTTGCCTACATCCTTGCACATACACCCAGTATTCCATATTTCTTTACTTAAACCTACAGCTCCGGGCATGACTACGAAACGACCTCCAGCTATCATGAAAGCAGGCCAAGAAGAATATGAAGTTCAGCGTATTCTGGATGTAAAGAAAAGGAATCGGAAATGTTGGTATTTGATTCAGTGGAAAGGTTATGGACCAGAAGACTGTTCTTGGGAACCCGCAGATGAGGTACATGCCCCAAGGTTGGTCAGACAATTTCATCGGCAACATCTGGATAAACCAGGCCCTTGGAAGGGCCCTGGGAGAGGAGGTAATGTCAGGAATTTGGGGTGGTGGAGGCGGAAGAGGTGTGAGGGTCTTCAGAACGCTTATAAAAACTTGATAATGACAAGAAAACTACCTTTCCCAGCAGCCTCTGGGTATAGTGTAGTGTAGTTCTTGCCGTGCGTGCGTGCGTGCGTTGAGCCAGCTGTCTAATTAGTAACAGCTTATCAAGGGCCCAACGGCGCATGGCAGGTGTGGCTTATGTGGCTTATTTTGATGTTCGAGGCAAAACCATGCGGGAGGATCGAGCGGAGTCATGCACGCCTGCAGTTCCAAGCAGGCATCTGTAATACGGGAATAGCAGCGCACTGAGGCTACGCGTGGTTCCCATGCCACTCTGCATTCCTTTCTGAAACTGGCACAGGGAACGCGAGGCAGCGGAGGACTGACCCGCGCTACGATTACGGCATCATCAGTTTACGTCTGGGAAGGCTTGCAAGCTTCCCAGACACTCAGATAAGTGCTGGTTGGGTTTTGTTGTTGTTTGCTTTCATCGGGCATTGCATATGGGCAGAACTGAACTCTGTGACTGTCACTAGCAATGGTTTGAAGTGAACACTTGGTGTCTGTATGGTGAACAGGCACTAAACCTGGCAAGAAGTACAGCCTGCATTTGAGTGTTAGGGCTGTTAACTATTCACCCCGTGTGGGTTCTCGGAAACACAGTACTATGTTTGGTGTTGATACTCAGAGCACTTGGTCCTACATGTTTTAGGTGTGTCAATGTGCTACTGCTTGCCCATAGGACCATGTGTTATGTTCTTCATGGTGGGAAATTCTCCAATGAGTTTGTTTCATTTTGTGCTTGCATGTATGTAGTCCATGTAATTGTATTATGACTGGTACCTGTATCAAGGGGGTACTAGGAGGCGCAGGGACAATAGGAAGGCGCAGTAGTGGCCTGTATTAACATTATTGGTCACCTGAGTTTAGGTTAGGTTCTATGGTACCCTATCAGATATTGGTTCTATAGTACCCTATCAGATATTACACAGTGTAGGGTTTTTTCCCCGTTACGTCCCCCGTCCTGTCCAACTTAGGCGTTTCCTAACCCTCTATCCGGTTTTCCTAACATTCCCTTCCCCGTCCACAACCTCTTCCTAACCCTCTCCCCCCCCCATTGACTGCCACCTGATATCCTGTGTTTATATATATATATCAGGTATCTGTGCCAACCACGGGTGGAGGGTCGACTTCAGTGGTTCGGGGGAGAGTGTCGACACACCTTCCTCCAAAATTGTGTTTGACACTGTCTTGTTCCTCCCCTTCGGGGATTTGGTCAGCCGCCATAGAAATGCACTCCTAAAGGATGTGTGTGAACCTCACTAACATGCACGTAGCATTGGCCGACTTCAAAGCCCTACTGAAGGCCGAAAAAACCTTTTTGCCCATGGAGTCATAACGTTTGTCGTCTGTATCCCGAGGCATTGTAGGATAGGCATTTTGCCTAGTAGTAGTGTGGCTGTATGAACTTCCAGGCTTTCTGGTGTTGGGTGCTTGGAGAGGTAAAAAGGGTCAGAGCTAGGATCAGAGATAGAAACCCTGTAATTATCCATCAGCTTTTTATTTACAGCTGGAATAACCTCTGGTGCCTCCCAATTAGAAGCCACTCGCCTTTGTAAGGCTTGATGAGGAGGGACAATTGGTCAGTGTGATTATCTTGTTCAAAAACAGGTGCAAGTCTTGACCACCCCATGTATTCCATGACCCTTGACATTAGCTGCCTGTATGTTACCTCAGCTTGGTCACCAGGGTCTGCTCTGCTACAATAGAGGTGTCTATTACACTAGCCTCATGAAGGCATTCTTGCAAGTTTTTCCATCCGTGAGTTCTCTGATATCAGTGGTGTTCCATATTGTAAACAAAAGGGCCTCCCTTCATCAGAGGATTTCTCTTCTTAAAATCCCCTTTTTCTATTTATGAATTCCGAGCATAGCAAAGTAGTTCAAGTCTTCTCAACCACAGTTGACATTTTTGTTGTCACAGGTGCCGAAATTGTCGACATGGACAT
Source organism: Ambystoma mexicanum (assembly GCF_040938575.1). Lineage (NCBI taxonomy): Eukaryota > Metazoa > Chordata > Amphibia > Caudata > Ambystomatidae > Ambystoma > Ambystoma mexicanum. Next base: position 1,330,078,900 of record NC_090921.1, on the reverse strand, counting down.
CGATGGCTTTGACGGTTGCGTCAATGGCTTCGACACGTGGCGTCGAGGAGGTCGACACTCGAGGCATCGATGGCTTCTCCACAGTTATCGGGGCCACAGTTATCGGGGCCACTGGCATCGATGACGCACTTTTCAGTCCTGTCTTAATCAAGTCCTTCAGCGTTGATGGTTTAGTCTTCGAGGTGACTTTCTCCACTCGAGGGATGGGAATCGCCCTCGAGGAGTCTTTCGCTGCTGGGTCCGAGGATGCACAGCTCTTGTGCTTCCGAGGTCTTTCGACCGGAGCATCGCCTTTAGGTGTAGTCAAGGGGGGCAAGGCCATGGTCTCGAAAACCCTTAACATTCGGAGCCTAAACTCTTCCCACTGGGCCGGTGTACTAGATTTAGTGGGGCAATAACCCGTTCTGGTGAACTAGAAGACGAGGAAGATGCATTCATGAGCCCTCCTCATATCCACAAGTCTGAAGAGTGCTTGCACCCAACTGGCCAATGAGGAGATCTGCTCCACTCATGCACGCCAGCAGTGGTCCAATCAGGGACAACTGCGGCTCTCATCCACACCAGACATCCTGGCACCAGTAGTGTGGCTTGACAGTCCCAGGCCACTTCCTGGGTACCCACACACGTGACCTGCATTAGCCTGCGAAAGAAGCGGCATTCGTGGGCAACTGCATGCCCAAATAAGGAATTCCCAGGTCACAAAGCGCAGGGGGAAGGCCAACGGACAAAATGGCCAAGGAGTAGACAAAAGACCTCGCGGCATGGCCATGACGGACAGTAGCCACAGCCATGAGCCAGACACGGTAAGCGCTATATGGCTCGGTAAAAAGTTATAAAATGACACAAAAAAGGTTCTGCTGCCAACAGTCCGCTCCTACGCACATTGTCCAGTCACCAAAAATTCTTAGTGGATAACTAGGGACAGAAAACGAAGGGGCCCATTGCACGGTACAGCAATGTACTTTTCAAAATTATAGAATGTTACAAAAAGGGGCAACGTCGTCGAAAAACGAAGAGAAACAAAGTTACTCAGTACTGGCAGCCTCAAGGATGTTTCAGTTTCCCCGTAACAAATAGCGAAAGTTCAGTGGAGTGCAGCTGAAGGCTGTGCTCCCCTGGCAAAAGTCAGGTCAGGTTGCTGAAACCAAAGCAAAACATTTGGCGGGGATCCACGAACATAGAGGAAAATTAGTTGTAAGAGATGTTTTTCTTAACAGGGCTCAGCCAGAGAGCCTCTTTCAAATGGCCTTTTTGGCCATGGCTCTCTAGCACTGCATCGATTCTAATGTTTTCAACATATTCTCTAAGTGCCAAACTGAATTCTGAACAGCCCCAAACACCTTGAACACATATAACCCAGCCCTAGACTTAGAATGTTTCCCAGACCACTAAAGGATTGTTAAGCCACTTCTTACACTCCAACGAAGACTCTAATCTTCTTTTGATGAGACATGCAGAAAACCAAATCAGTAAAATGTGCTTAAGATTCAAACCTCCAAAGAGGTCTCAACATCAGCAATCTCAACTGGCAAAATATCCAAGAGAGCTCTGGGAAACATCTAACAATACATCTGCTGCAGGATATTTGGGGTCACTAGAGTAGTCCACTGTGTCACTGAGGTCATGCACCAAGAAGCCAAAGGATAGTTGGTTTTCTCTCCCATGTTTAATTCAACAATTATCAGACGGTGTGAGAAACTCAGTTTGTTTAGCATTGCAGAGGGCTTAGAGGGCATTTTTCTGGACATGCCAAATCTGTGAAGGTTAACATTCTATCTAGTATGCCCAAAGAATTGTGATGCATACATGTAATTTTCTGATCATTTAAATATCCATGTACCAGCACAAATCTCTCCTCTCCATCAGTTATCACTCCATAGCCTACAACTGAATGTCTTGTGGCACCAACTCTAGAGTGAAGTATTATGAAGGGATCCACTGGTTATTAAACCACTTTCATCAGCATATCATGCTGTATATGCATGAACACAAATTTTGTATAAGGCCCATGCATATATAAAGTTTGGTTTGCTGAAATCCAGTTTAAGCTATTCAAAGTAAGCCACGCACGTATCCAATTATCTTTATCAGCAATTAACAATGGAATTCCTGTGGGCCAATTAGAATCGATAAATGCCAGATATTACCAGTATGCTTCGGTTTCCTTTGGCACAAAGGAATCCATTTCCACCCATTTCCACCCTACAGCCGCTATGTACCAGCCTTGCCTTCCCATTCCTCTTGCAGTGCATCCCCTTCTGCAATGTCCAATCCCTCCATTCAGAACACCTTTAGAGGGCCCTGGGCTGCAGCCTTGCTGTGGGCACTCTTCTCCCTTCTCTAGTGCTTGGATCACTTAAGGACAAACTGTCTCCCACCTAGAAGCCGCAGAGCTTACTGGTTGAAGGCCATGTGAATGTACTTTTATTTTTTTTAACTCTCCTCTCACAAATTGAAGTCTGCAAGTTGCACACAACCCGTGGCTGGGTGCCAATAGCCTTACTGTCTCAGCACTTCTGGACAAGAGGGGATATTATGACACCTTAACCACTGTATACACCCTCCCAGTGTTCCAGGACCTTCATATCCCATAATGCTTGCAGCTCTAAGCAATAAAATAGCCAAATTACGTACCTGTCCTATAATCGTGATTACAAGAAGCAATTACCCTGCTGCCCACTATGAACAGGACAAGGTAACTGCATGCAAGGTTCAGTAGGGTAGGTAAGGCTAGATTATGCAGATTAACAACCAGGCCAAGAGGAACCCAACCTCCCACACCACGATTACCATCCCCATAATTCTCCAAGCAGTCCCAAAAACATCCAAGCAGTCCCAAAAACATCCAGGCAGCCTGGTACAGGGCCTTGATCCCAGTGGAGCTACATATTAAAACCCACCTTCATTTGGGAGTAGATGTAGTTCCTCTGAGCTTTCCTGTCTATACACCCCAGTCGTCTGTGACCTAGGGAATAAGTAAACGTGTGCTCTCCTGCTCCTTTGGGCATTGCTTAAATACATTTCGGCAGTGCAGGAAGGACTCAAAGTCTGTACTTAAGGTGCCAGCCATTGCATGGGTGCCTTATAATGGACATTTGCCTTCCTAGTGGTGTCCTAAAAGTGAATATCTCCTTTGACCCAACTATCCTGCCATATATTATTTTATAATCTTCTCTTTCATACTACATTCCAGTGTCTTATTTGCCAGTTCACTACACATAAAGGAAACATTGGTTCTCTGTTCTCCACCCAAGATCAATCTGGTAAGGCTTTAGGTTGCTGGGGTGGGGTCTTTTTTGTCAAACTCTTCTTTTGTGTCCACTAGCACTCATTCTGCACACAGCCAGTTACTCTCTCTGACACCTCCATCAGCAGGCTATGTTTTACCAGAGTTCTTCTCCTACCCCACTATCAGCAGGTAGAAATCCAAAATCATGATATGGTTAGTGGCCTGCACAACATCTAGGAACTCTTGAGCATACACCCCTTACTATCACCATCACACCAGTACCGGCCTCGATTAAAGTCCTTTTGGCCAATAATGGAAGCTCTTGTCCCTTCGTTTGATTACATTTTCTTATGGTCAAAACTCCTAGAACTGCTATACATTCATCCTCAACAATGATGATCACTCACACATTTCCCTACATGTTATGAGCCGAGTCTGTAAATTGTCTCTGTGACGTATCCCATTCTTCCCCGTTAATGCTCCCATTGGCTCCATTTCCTTTTCAGCCACATATCACAGGTTTGGCTGCCCTCAAGGGTGGGGGGGCAGTTCCACAATTTGCCTCTACATGGACAATAGTTGGTACATCACCACTATGGTGGTAATGTGCGCAGTACAAAAGACAAATAACATAAGAGATGTCACCAATGCTTTATAAAAGTATAATCCTGGTAGTCCATTACAAACCCTTGAAATGTATATAAAATACTTACAAGAAGGAGGGTTGAAACCAAACCTCAAGGATCATTGACTTCACCAATTCAGGTCTCAAGTAAACATATCACCACAGTTAATCACAAAACCCTAATCAGGGGTAAGCAGTGGCGCTTTAGTGAACTGCACTTTGTAAAAGAACCTTAAAAGGGTGAACTTCAGCATTTTTAAGTTAAGTAACAGTTCTCATGGCGCTGACGTTGGCTTCTTATTTGGCCACCTTCTTATTCGTGGGCTTGAGTTAGTGTCTCTCCAAGTTTGTAATTACAAATCTGAGGTTTGTAATGTTACTTACATGACCAAGGGTACGTATATTTTATTGATAATGCTTTATTTTGTAGCCTGCTTCCAAAGACAAGGCATGTGATAAGAAAAATGTTTCACAAAACATCCCTTACGAAACCACTCCTACTATGTTCCTAAGCCTAATTATCAAACAGTGAAAAGAATACCACGTGAATAGCAAGATTACAAAACAAGTGAAAACTCTACAGAAACCGAATTATTTTACAGTACGTATTCAATCTTATGTAAACATGTCCGACAGGACAAAATAAAAAAAAAAAACACACACACACTATTCTTTACATTGCGTTTGCAGGCAATTTGGGATTTTCCCCATTTCATCATCATTTAATATTTATGTATTGCTATTTTTGAAACATTTGTATTCCTAAAATAGAATATTTACGAGATTGTTCTAGTGAATGAAATATATTAAATAACTTTTTTGCGAAAGACTACGTGAGAAACCAGATTACGGCATTCAACGTACAATTCAATAGGAAAGCATTACTGTGCTAAGTACAACAGCGAAGTGTCGGCAAGAAAGCAACAGTGTTTTGCAGAGATGGAAGCTCGGCTATGGGATACACACCCTGACCTCTCGGCTCCTTCCAGCGCCGCCATCTTTCCGCTCTCTGACCTCCAATCACTGACGTACCGTTCTATGCTCCGTCATGTGTCCCCATGGAGACCGTGAGACCAACCTCGAACTACCTTGCCAGTAACAAAGAAGAGGGACTCACACCGTGAAAGACGAATGGTGGCCGTTTCCAACCTAGCAGCCATCTCAGAAATTACATATCGAGAGTACTGATGATAGAAATTCCCGCTTACTATTGGATTCCGCTTTGACATCGGGTGGGCTGAGGGCAATTGTAAAAGTAAAAAAAACTATTAAAATAGCGACATTTGTTTTTAAACCTTTTGGAATCTCCCTCATAGGTATAGAGGAATAGCAGATTCCAACCAATACTTTTTGAGGTATCACCCTCCCACGTACATGCTATGATGCGCAATTCCAGGCGGGAGTTGTCAGGCCAGTTCCGGTTTTATTTTTGCATTTGGCACTTGACTTGTAGTCCTAGATTTACAATGGGAAAATACAGGATTAGAGTAGTAGTCCTTTTCATGCTGCCATTAATATTTCGTCTGGATGGATAATTTAGGGATTGTCCCGCAATGACTCTGTCCCGCAGTTTGCAGAGTGGCTGCGCGGACAGCCACTCTGCAAAATGAAGTGGCCATTTATACAGCATGGCGCTGCACCCTCTTGGTTTCTTTCTCTGGGCGGCTAGTCTAGCCCCCTGCTCCTTATGAGCCTACAGGTTAAATGTTAAAAGTATTTGTACCGCGCACCGTCACCAACGGAGTTGGTCCCCAGGAGCGCTCTGGCGGATCTGCAAATGAGAAGGTGGGATGGGTTAGTGAGGTGAAGAGGGAGTAGGATAGTGAGAGGAGTGGTGTTCTGTTGGCAGCTTCAACTCGGTATACACCGGGTGCTGAGCTTTGGTGCGAGTATTGGATCGATGTCAGTCTTCGTGTGCTGTTGGTGCGGCTTATGTGTTGTTGCAGTGTTGTGAAGTGCGTGCGGGTTGTTGTGCGAGAGATGATTGTGTGAGTTTTTTTAATGAGATAAGTATGCAGAGATGTTAAGCACGGGCCAAACGTGAATGACGTTGGGACGTCATCACCGCCTTGTGGGCAAGTGTCCCGCGAAAGACTATCAAAGAGTTGGCCACCCTAGGATGGATACTTTGATTGAATTTGAACTTGTCTTTTATAGTGTTAGTGATGTGCTGCTATGCCCGTCTGTTAATAGTTTGGGAGTGGCGCCTAAAGCGTGTGTAAGTTACATGCATTGTGCATCGCAAATCTCCTAAAAAAGGCGCACGGCAGCATTTTCATCTTTTAATTACCATGTTTCGTTGTGCTGAGAGTTGGTTTAATTTCCATACATATGGATTACTGTCTGTTGTACTGACGGTCTGTTGTTCGGAAAGGTGTGTTTAATTTTCATGCACCAGAATTAAGAGTGTCGCACAGCCAGTGGGAGCCTTAGTATTAAAGGGATAGTGCGCTCAAAAATATTGTCCCGATCGTTCGGGCATGTGTTTTTTAGCATACAGTGATCGATCGTAAAAAACTTTTCTATGCATCTTACCTTGGTTTTCCTCACTTTTACACATGCGAAAACAACCTGCAAAACATGTTATGTTATGTTACTTGGCATTTATATAGCGCCTTATGTATCATTGGTATGATCTCAAAGAGCTTGTAGGTTGAACGCCCTCGGGAACTGTAGTTCAAGTCGGTAGAGAGAGAGTGTCGTATGGTGCGTGGGTGCACCGGATATGTGTGCAGCTGGTGTAGTTGTTGGGTGATAGCTGTTGCTTAGCGATGGGTGTGGTGCTGAGGAAATCAGTTGGATGTATGTACAGGGTTTTGATCACCCACCTTCTTAACCCCTGAAAAAAAAACCTGCAATATTAACTTGAGCACCCCTAGTATCCTTTTTCCCCTTCTTTCTTTTAGGTATGTCCTTCGTAGTACGTCGGGTGGAGATAGGGCTCCGCATCCGCTTTCCATTCCGTACGATTTCACTTCTCAGTCCTACCCATACTCCGGGTTTTAATTTCATGTCTGCCCCACTTGGCGCCTAAGGTGCTTCCAAGACCACTCCAGGTGCCACACCACAACTCCCAGCACCTGGCTGCTGAAATCGGGTCTTACACACGTCCTGGCAGTTTTTCTCTGCTTTTCCACATTTTCTGCGCTGCCGCTTTCTCAGCACTAAACTCTCAGTGCGCACAATCTCCAGCAGAGTTGGTAAAGGAGATTAGAAAAAAAGGACCCACAGCTATGTGTCAGGCCGCACCTCCACACGTCCGTATAAGCAGCAACAACAACAACGGGAGAGGCCACTTCTGACACAGATTAGAACCAATAATTGGTGTTCTTGTATAACGCTTCAAGTACAGTGTTATGGCTATCGGAACCTGCATACAGTGCTCCTAAACTCGTCCAACACAAGAGCCCAACAGTTTCAGAGGTGCCTAGAGGCTCACTAGGCTGAAACACCTCCACAGTGTACTGCTTCGCAGCACAATGGTACCGCAGCACGCCCTGAGCTGTGTAGATGCTAAAAATACTTAGGACCACACTGCGAGGGATTTACCTAAACAGCTCTGCAAAGCTGTATACACTGCGAGCATCGAACACCAGTGGGTAGGTTTGACGGTACCTGCATGCAGCGCCTTTGGCACAACACGACACAGGACCCCCAACAGCAGCGCCCATAACGGTAGGCTACTCCGAGGCGGCAGCCCACCACTCCACCGCCGCTGGCACCTCTTTGACTCCTCTCTTCTTCGGCTCCTCTCGTCCTCTCGAGAAATTAGAGGAAAGAACCTAGCAAACAGAATCAAGCCGCACTGTGTGACACGATTTCCATACACAGCCGCTTCCGAGTCTGTTCTCATCAGTTGGATGTGTTCAGTCTGGTGGTCGACACCTAGACTGGGTTCTGGCTGCGTTAGGCCTGAGGAACGCCTAAGCTAGCCAGAATGTGCTCAGCTAGCTGTGTTTTATTAGGGTGATGAGGTGATCATGGAGTCATGTTTGTATGTGAACAGCTAGGCCAAGGGGTATAGCTGGGTTCTGGTTGAATGTTATATAGTATGTATAGTAGAGAGTAGGCGTAGTGGTGTGAAATGGTGGCTATCAGTATAAGCGCCTGAGACAGGCACATAAGCAGGACAGTGGGGACGTACATAGCGACATACATATATATAGTGACATGATGGCTAGAGGTATATATGGGATACAGATATATATATATATGGGGATACAGGTACATAGGCTATATTGGTATACAGATATTTGGTAACATCATGGTGACCAGGTGTTGCCTCTGTCCGCAACATCCGCACCATCCGTAAAATCTGCACCATCTGCATCATCCGTAGCAACCGCAACATTCACAACATCCGTGCCATCGTCAACATCCGTGCCATCTGCAACATCATCAACATCCGTGACAACTGCAACATTCCTAGCATCCGCAACATCCGTAACAACCGCAACATCTGCCCCATCGGTAACATTCGTAACATCCACAACATCCGTGGCAACATCCGTGCTATCTGCAACATCTGTGCCATCTGCAACATCCTCAGCATCCATAGCAACCGCAGCATCCGTAACAACTGCAACATCCGTAACAACCGCAACATCTTTAACAACTGCGACATCCATATCAACCGCAACATCCGCACTATTCCTAACATCCGCAACATCTGTACCATCTGTGACATCCGCACCATCTACACCTTCTGCACCATCCATCCACACCATTCGCACCAACCGAACCATCCGCACCAAACCCGTAACATCCGCACCATCCACAACATCTGCACTATCCGTAACATCCGCAACATCCGCAACATCTGCGCCATCCGTAACATTCGCACTATCCGTAACATCCACAACATCCGTAGCATCCGTAACATCCGCATCATCCGTAACATCTGCATCATCCGTAACATCCACAGCATCCGTAACATCCGCACCATCCGTAACATCTGCGACATCCGCTCCTTTCCCGTTCCATCCACTCCATCCGTTCCATCCACTCCATCCGTTCTATCCTCTCCATCCGTTCCGTCGACTTCATCCGTTCCGTCCACTCCATCTGTTTCGTCCACTACATCCGTTCCGTCCACTCCATGCGCTCCATCCACTCCATCCGCTCCATCCACTCAATACGTTCCATACGCTCCTTCCACTCTTTCTGCACCTTCCGCTCCATCTACTTCATCCATTCCATTCGTTCCATTCAGTCTATCAGGAAGGAAAGTGAATCATATCTTGGAAGGTCATTGGTGTTATGGGAAGAGCCACGTTTTCAGTAGTTTGCGGAATGACAAGCAGTCTTCGGTGAGTCGGATGTGGGGTGGAAGCGAGTTCCATAGAGTGGGGGCCAAGGCTGAGAACGAGGATCCTCCTATCCTGTCCTGACTGAGTTGATGTTTGGTAGCACTAAAAGGAGGCCGGAGGTTGATCTTAGAGTGTGCGGTGGGTGGTATGGTTTAAGCTTGTCTTGCAGGTTTATCGAGCCGGTTTTGTGCTCTGCTCTGTGTGTGATGCATAGGTTTTGAACGTGGCCCTTCGTCCAACTGGGATCCAGTGGAGAGTTCTGCGAGCTGGAGAGGTGTGGTCTCTTGGGCCCAGTGCTAGAAGCATTTTGGCCATTTTGAGCTCTTTGTAATTTAATGAGGTGGTATACCCGGACTCCGAGATAGAGGGAGTTAGCGTAGTCCAGTCTCGACATTACAATAGACTGAATAGCGGCAAGTCTGTTAGGAAAGGAGAGGTAGGGAAAAATGTGTCTAAGAATTTTGAGGTGGTAATGACAAGACTTAGATACGTTGTTGATTTGGCGAGAGAGGGTTAGGTCAGAGTCGAGAGTGTATCCAAGGTTTTTTACAGTGGCCGAGGTGGTGGGTGGATTGCCCATGGATGCAGGCCAAGGTAAAGGATGGGGAAGAAGCTTGGTGTTGCCACACACCATGATTTCAGTTTTAGTGGGGTTTAGGAGGAGGTGGTTTGTAGTCAACCAATGATCGATGTCAAGGAGGCAGGATGCGAGGTCGGGCTGAGAGCTGGAGTCTGAGTTGAGGAGTTTTAAGATTATTTGGGTGTCATCGGCGTAGTTATAGCACAGGATATTGTGCGGGTGAATTATTCCAGGGAGGGTGGACATATAGAGGTTGAACAGGAGGGATGATAGGCATGCTCCTTGTGGTACTCCAGTATTGACTGGTCGGGCGACGGAAGTGAAGGTGGAGAGGAGGGTTATTTGTTTCCTGTTGTTGAGGAAGGAGGCTATGCATTTGAGAGTGTTTCCACAGATTCCTAGGGAGTGGAGGTGGTCAAGTAGGATTGAGTGGTTAATTGTGTCAAAGGCGGCAGAGAGGTCTAGGAGGATTAGTGCAGTGCATCCTGCAGAGTCCGCAGTGATCTTAAGATTGTCCCAGATTGAGGCCTGAGTGGTTTCGGTTCCATGTCGTGGTCTGAAGCCTGATTGTGCGGGGTCCAGGAGGTTGTTGGATTCGACAAAAGCGTTTAGTTGGGATTATGCGGTTTGATCAATGAGTTTAGCAAGGAACCTGGTGTTTGAGATGGGGTGGTAGTTTTTGGGTTTGAGGGGGTTGAGGGAAGTTTTTTTTAGAAGAGGCTTGACATGTGCAGTTTTGAGGGTGTCGAGGAAGATTCCCGAGCTGAGGGAGTCATTTTGTATGGTTCTTGCATACTCTCCTGCGCAGGTGGATGAGAATATTTCTTTGATGACTGAGGCGGGGCAGGAGTCAAGGGGGGAGCCAGATGGTTTCCGAGCAAAGAGAAGGTCAAGAAATTCGTCATCAAAATTGGTGTGAAAGAGTCAAAAGTGGGTGGAGTTGTTGTTGCCCTGGCGGGCTGGGGTGTGATTGATAGGGCGGACAGATTATGTGGCAGTGAGAGGCGGGCCAGTTTGTTGTTAAGGGAGGTTGCTCTGTGAGAGCAGTGGTGTAAAAGTGGAGAGAGAGCAAGTCGCAGAGTGATTGAGATGGGGTGGATTGAGTTGAGGTACAGGTCAGTTTGACAAATTCAGAAATTATTTTGTGGAGTTCCTTGGTGCGGTTTCCACAGTTGAGAATTCGAGAGTTGTAGTGGGCTTTTTTAGCTTTTCGGATTTCAGCTTTGTACTGGCGATGGTGCAGGGCGAGGGTGGATCTACTCAGGTTGGTTTTACTTTTCCGCCATTTGCGTTCGAGGGATTGATTCAGTTGTTTTGCAATCTTCAGTTCTGGTGTAAACCATCTGGGATTAGGACCACGGCGAGCAGAGGTTTGGCAATTGGGGGTGAGCGGGATTAGTGAGATATTGAACCAGGAGTCAAAGGAGTCGAAGATTAAGGGTTCATTACGTGGGATGGTTGAGGGAGGTCTTTGAAGCAGAGCTTCGGCTAGATCAGGGAGGATCTTTAGTTTCTTCCAGCATTTGCGGCGGAGGGGGACAGCTGGTGCAAGGGTGGTTATGGAGGCAGGCGAGTGGATGGTGAAAGGGACAATGAAGTGATCAGACCAGATGACAGGTACAGGGGGTGTTAGATGTATCTGGTTGTGGGAGCTAAAGATGGCATCAAGGGTGTGTCCTTTAGTGTTAGTTGGGCTGTTCATATGGAGGTGGAGGTTAAGCGCATCAAGGCAGTCGACCAGTGAGAGGGTCATGGGGTTGGTGAGAATGTCTAGCCAGGTATTGAAGTCCCCTAGAATAGTGAGAGAGGGGTGGTATACTTGGATGGCGGTTACAGAGTCACAGAGGTTGGTTGTGAAATGTCTGTCATAGCCAGGGGGTCTGTAGATGATTAGGAAGCTGTGGGAGAACTTCGGGGGAGTGATAGTTTGACAAGAAGCGATTTGCAAGAAGGAGTGATTGTCTGGCAGTCGACGAGTGAGACAGAGAAGTGTGATTTGAAATCGACTGCTACTCCACCTCCTCTAGAGAGGGTCTGTTAAGTGGGATGAGGGAGTAGTCGGGGGGGGAGTGGGGAGTAGGCCTCATGAGCAACAGGGGCAAAGTCGTTGGAGAACCAGGTTTCCGTGATAAAGACTTGGTGTGGATTGTCGGAGGGCAAGGAGGTCAAAGATTCCATGTCTGTTTTTTGCTACAGAGCGGGCATTAAAAAGGATGCATCTTACTTCAGAATGGGGTATTGGCCTGGAGGTTGTAGCGGTGGTGGTGGGGGGAACTGGGTCAGTGTCTGCGGACGGTGGTGGGGGTAGGAGGGAGAGGGAGGGGTGGCAGTGGGATCTGGGAGGTGTATGATGCGGACCGGTCGATGGAGGTTGGGAATGGTAGGCGGGCAGTAGAGGGGGAGGGCGTGGGGAGTATGGAGTTGGACGGGTGTGTGCGAGATGGCAGTTGGGCAGAGGGATTTGGGACTCGGGGTGCAAGGGTGAGTCGCATGGGGTTAGGGATGATAGGTGTGTTGGGCGAGAAGTCGAGGGAGAGGGGATGGAAGTGGGGTGAGGGAGGGGGGAGTGTGGTGATGGTGGAGGGTGAGGGATTGAGGGGATGGGCTGAGGAAGGAGGGGTGAATAGTAGTGGGAGATTGGAGGGGACCAGGCTTGTTTTCTTTTTTCAGGGGTTTGAGTGCAGTTGGTGTGTGTGAGAGGGTAGGGGGGTCGGAGGGCGATGGAGATGCAGTCACTGTTCTTCCCAGGGTGAGACGTGCAGTTTTTAGGGAGGGGAAGAGATATGGAGGGTGGTGGGTGTTAGTGGGAGTCGACGGGAGGAAAGGGCAGGGGGGGTGGAGGTGGGTCTGATTGGGTGGGTAAGCGTTTCAGTGGTGGGAAGGGGGGGCGGACTCGGGTAAAGGTGGTGAGGGGGGAGTATGCTCGGAGGCGGGTGGGTGGAAGGGGTGGGAGAAACAGAGGTCTTCGAATGGTTGGCGTGCCACCAGGCTCCTCTGGCTTGGGAGTTGGATAGGGGGTGGGGTGAGATCATGGTGGGGGGTGGGATGGTTTGAGATGAGAGGGGGGGAGTTAAGGGGAGGGGTGTGGGAAGCACGGCAGAGTGAGGCCCTCACCCTGGACCTAGCTGGGAGGGATGGAGTCATGGCAAGGCGCGGGCAGAGTTAAGGCTTGGTTGTAATATCAAGAGGTGTAATTCAGCACAGTGGATTCACTGCACAGTGAAATTAATGGGTACACTCGATATCGCTTGACCTCAATATGTAGTTGCACAATTCAATACAGTAAAGCCCTAGTGGACGCTCAATGTTGTTTGGGCAGACTTTCCAGCTGCAAGATTCAACTCAGTAAAGATTTTGGTACAACACAGGGAGATTCTTAGGGCACACTCAATGTTGTTGGGTACACTTTCTAATTTTAAACTTCAACAGAGTGGCGCTACCAGGGCACACATGATGATGTTGGGCACACAAGCTAAATGCAAGACTTACACAGTGACGCTATCAGGGTGCACCCAGTGTTGTTGGGCACGCTATTTAAATTCAGCTTCAGCACGGTAAAAAAGTTTTTAGGGGGTGACACTACTAGACAGAGTGGCATACCTCCAAATACAACAACATTTGGAAGATAACAATCTCTTAGGTCTGCGACAATCTGGCTTTAGACCCAGGCATGGGACAGAAACAGCCCTCCTGGACCTCAAAATCCAAATGGATGAAGCTAAAGATAAGGACAAATTGGCCATCTTGCTCTTGTTGGATTTGTCTGCAGCCTTCGACCATGAAATTCTGAACAAACACCTCTCCTTGGCTGCCGCATTCTCCCAGAATGCCACCAATTGGATTCAAGCCTTCCTCTCCGACAGAACGACCAGGGTCTTCGCCCCTTCGGCTGCGGCTGACCCTGTCCCCATCTTTGGGTAGCCATCCAAAGTCCCCCAAGGGTCTTGTATTTCCCCCACGCTTTACAACATCTTTACTAAGCTCCTCTTTGACCGTCTCAACCATCTGGGTGTCACATACATGAATTATGCCGACGATGCACAGGTCCTCATCACCCTCACCGGTTGCTATGAGAAAGATGTAAAACTAAATGAAATCTAGCTCGAAATCCACGCCTGGATGGCAACCCACAGCCTCTGTTTAAACGACGACAAGACGGAACTGCTGATCGTGGGCTCTCAGGCCCGTCTTAACAAACTCGACCCCCGATACCAAACCTTCACCATTGACGTTAACATTAGAAAAGTCTCAAAAGAAGTCAAAACGCTGGGTGTGTATCTCAATTCCACACTCTCAATTAAAAACAAATAAACGTCACCATCTCATCCACTGCATGTACTAATAAACTTATCAATGCTTGTAAACTATTTTTATCCACCAACTGCTGTCTCACACTGGCTAGGGCTCTGATTCTGTCCAGATTGGATTATTGCAACACACTCTTTCTCGGTACCACTAATCTCAATCTGAACAGACTACAAGTCCTCCAGAACAACGCCCTCAGATGTGCCCTCAATCTACCCAGTAAGGCCCACATCTCCACCTTCAGAAAGGAAGTTCACTGGCTCCCTGTTCATGACAGAATTAAATTATGATCACTCGTCATTACACATAAATGCCTTTCCATGACAGCACCACTGTACCTATCAATCAAATTTACCAGACAAGGCACTTCCAGACCGACCAGATCCCCATATCTGCACCAACTAAACATTCCTAAATTCCACCTGAAAACAGCAGGGGGAGCAAGCTTCCCGGTGCTAGCTGCAAAATGCCAGAACTCACTCCCCACGGGCATCAGAGCTGACTCTTTGTTTTGGTCATTCAGAGCCAAAGTGAAGGCTTTGCTCTCAACTCAGTAATACTAATACCGCACAGGTACCACCTCTGCACCTAGACACACATAATCTGACATCTGCCCTCACTAACTCCTCCTTCTTGTAAAATTTGTTTTATCCATGGACTCGGACCATTCTGTAACCTGGTCCTTTTTTGTAACATATGTGCTATCCTTTGACTCGGACCATTCTGTAACCGGGTTCCACATGCTATTTATTGTATTTATCACTGTCGCTTGCATCTCACTGCATGTGCAACCTTCTGTAACCTATGTTGTTCTATAGGTTTAATGCGCCCAGTTACTCCAGGGTTTGGTTGCCTATACAAATAAACTAAACTAAACTAAGGAGTCGGGTGTGGCCATCTTGTGCTAATCTTATCCGTGGATCGATCGCCCTAAGTTCAAGTGCCCCAGCGGCACTAAATCATAACCCCCGCCCCTGAGGCTGACAACCCTCGACCCTTACGCCCCTTTTCACAAAGCCAATGCACGTCTCATGTCAATGTTCTCTGTGCGCAAGCTATTGACGTGTCTCCATGGAAATGGCCCGACACCTCTTTCCTCAATAAGTATAAACAGACCCCTTCTCATCAGACAACATCAGAGTTGCTTTTTCAATCGTTTCTCTGTCTTTTTTTTATTGCCTGTGACTCGTTTCTGCTCTGCTCAGCTGCTTTCTTAGCACAAAGCCCATGTAAACAGATACTTGGACTAGCATTACTATTTATTTCAAACGTTACTTGCGCTTTATTTAACAATTTGTCGTATAATGGTAGAAATACAACCCTAGTCGCATGGAAGACGTTTTCACCTGTGTACCTGCAATCGCTGCAAGGTCATGCCAACCGAGGTGCAGAACTGCTACTGCAAAGAAAACTCTGGATGCTTGGCCTACATATCAGAAGATGACATACCTCTGTTGTGCATTACCGAGCTGCATGACTTCAAGGCAGCCTGCCTCACAAGTTCCATGTCGAGGATTATGATGGTGCTATTGCACGAATTTCGCACAACATTTCGCCCTTGCAATCCAAGTAACGAGTAAGTGTACTTTAGGTGTGATGTCATTTTGACCACTGAGACAAATAATATTTCATATTTGTACCCTACATTGTCGTCACTTTGATCGATCACTGACAAATGAATTTAGTCTTCAAATTTGATATATTACTCTATCTTTTTGCAAAGCCCAGTGTTCACCGCTTACGTGTGTTTCACTTTCAACTAAGAAACAATATTTCCCTGTGGCCCAAACCGTTATGGATTGAATGGGTGTTCACTCTTGCAATGTGTCTAGACTCCAAAGCCCAAGTTAATTTATCGATAAAGTGATGTTTGTAAGGGCAACTATGTCATAAAATTCAGGATGCATTTTCAAGTAAGGCTGGAACACTTATAGTTTGTATGTTTCTCTTCCGCAGGTGGTATAGGCTAATGGCCTACCGTTCATTTACATGGTGGCTTTATGAGAGGCTTGGATTCTGCGTTCAATGAGTAATACCTGCATGTGTTGTTGGAGCCATTCGTGCAAAATTCCCCAGTGACAGCGGACAGTACAAGGGATTTTCCCACACTGTGCTACAATCTCAAGTATACAATTTGTAGTTTGTTTATGCAAACATCACCAAACTAAATAAAATACAAATGGGCATATACGAATAGTTCTTTTAATTTTTCAGTGAATCAAGAACACGCTCACTCGTTTCTGACGGACATGAAATAATAGTTGGTGCCTTTTTGTGCTAACATCGCCCGCAACAAGCCATCCACTGTCCATTATACCCCACTCCAGTACTGGGTGGGTGGGAACAGCCAAGGTGCCAAACACCATGTACACTTCAAAAGCGATCTTCTGCACGGTTACCATTGTTCTCATGGCCTCCCCAGATCCAGTGTCTCCAGACTCCGCTCTGCAAGACCCCGTATTTGCAATCCACATAAGTGTGTCTCCCTTCAGCAGTGTTCCGAGCCTTTTGCGCTCGCCTCATGCCCATCCATCCCCCCTCCATTACCAGCATCACTGATGGCACATTCTAGCATTGCATTGGTTTGGGGCCTATGGAAAAAAGTTGATACTATATGCGAAACAAGCTGATAATTGTTCGCCATCTCTCCATTGCTCTTGGCACACGTGGGTCCGCAGGCTCATCTTTGCGGTGTGAAGGTCGGGGCAAGGTAGCACACATCTTTCTAACTAAAACAAACATCAGGATCTGATAATGCAGAAATAATGGCACACAGAAAATCTAGCATGAATAGGTCTAGTCTGGTCGCATGAGCTAATATATTAGCATTCTAACCTTTACCCTTTTGTATTCTCTTTGATACCACAAACTCTTCACCCCGGTGCCGACCCCAAAGGTTTGATTTGCCATCTGGCCCGCTTGGGTCCTCATAAAATAGATAGACGTTTGTTGTTCTTTGGGAAAATATATTGCCACACAGGATTAGGGCTGTGTAGGGGGTCTGTGAGTGATCAGTGCGCTGGAGGGTAGGATGGGTATCACCATCAAAGGAACTGGGGAGGTCGGAGATGGGGGGCTCTGGACTGTCGGGGACGGTGGTTGGGAGGGCGCGCAAAGTTTAGTGGAGATGAATGGGCACTTGGCTTATGACTACTCACTGTCACACGCTCTTCGTAGACCACATTGTTACTGAAATCATAACACAGGATTGTAACAAGGCATGGCTGGTTTCCGTGAGAACATTAATCGCGCAGAGCTGGCAAAGGGGAGGCGATGGTGTGGGCTGGCTGTGCAAGGTGCTGCGGATGATGGATGAGAGCTGTATTTCCACATAGAGATTGTTTTTCAGGCCTGTTAGAAAAGATGGCGTTAGGACTAGTTCACAAATGTTTTTTTATGAATGAGCTGGGGGCTATAAAGTATTGTTTATTTTCTATGGGCTGTGGTGCAACAGAATGCTGCAGGGGGTGGCAACGCCTACCGCCTGGTTATTACATATGGTAGGTTTCTAGAGCAACACAAGGGTGGGGGGCAAGGATCGTCTCCTTACCAACAACAGTGACCATTGTTCTCATGGCCTCCACAGACCCATTGTCTCCAGCCTCCTCCCCTCTGCAAGAGCCCGCCTTTGCAATCCAAACAAGTGTGTCTCCCTTCAGCAGTGTTCCGGGCCTCTTCCGCTCGCCCCATGCCCATCCTTCCCCCCTCCAGTATCAATGGCATTTCGAACCTGTGGCCATGCGCAAGCAAGGGGGCTGGGTAGGTGCGAACAGCCAAGGTGCCAAACACCATGTACACTTCAAAAGGGATTTTTTGCACAGTGACCATTGAGCTCATGGCCTCCCCAGACCCAGTGTCTCCAGACTCCCCTCTGCAAGACTCCGCAACAAACACATCAGACATTCACATGCACACCCTCTTTTCTAATCCTCTATAAACACCTTGACATTTAACAGGAGAACATCTTTGTGCTCAGTAAGGTATCTGTTCGTCGTGTAACTTGTTCCCCGGATAGTTGCTCCCCTGCTTGCTGAATCGTCTTCTCTGTTCGTCCAGGTAAGAGTGGTAGGTCACCGAATTTCCTTCTCTATATTCATCTACTGCCGATCTCAATTTTACTATTCCCGCCAATTGTACCTGCCATTGTAATGTTCATTTAGCCCAATGACTTCACTATTGTCTAATGTTTCAAGTATTTTCATCTCGAAAAATACCACATTGGATCTTTGTCCATTGCAATAGAATTGAATATTTCATGGAACATGTTTGTAAGCATGTTCCCTTTTGATGCATGAAAGTACATGCAACGAGTGAGTAACGCGTTACGAATAACGATATACCAATCATATCTGTAAGACAGTTACCGCCATGCTCATTCAGCAATGCTAAATATGTTTTCCCTCTTTGAAAACGAATATTGCATAGAAAGATGTAATACAATCACATCAATCACTGGCATACAGTAATTTTTTAAAAATTATTTATATGTTTCTATAGAGGTCTAAGAGACAATTGAAGAATGCCAGCCTGTGTGGTACTCCGTTGCCCTTCTAAGAGCCATTCAAAAAGTCTGGGAATGGTCCTGCATACATTCCTGAAGGATATTGATTTAATAAGAGAATGCGTAATGTGATGCTGGAAATGCATTGGAGAGACAGGGCCTCCCTATCCTTGTCCTTTATTGCTTCATCATGTATGCTCTGTCTTGTTTTCCGCACAGGAATTCATGTGGGACTCCTTACGGTGCGGCTCTTCCTCTTTTTGGTCGTGGTGAACAGACCCTTGTGATACCCTTATGGCACCCATGGGTAGAGGTGTACAGCCCTGTACTCCTAGTGTATGTTTTTGGGCACCTGTGTGTGACCCACAGAGAAGGGTATGGGCTGGTGGCAGCTCCATGCTGATTTGACAGGTGCTCTGAGTATCTTCCATTTTTGGGGATACCCAGGCCCTGCCATTGGAATCGGTTGATTCCTGATACGAAACTAGATGGCCACTGTGGCCTCCTGCTTTCTATCGCCTGTTACCTTATTTTTCCTAAAGTTCCGGGAAGCCCTGACTCTGTCCCTTCCCCCTGACTGGCTGTTGGGTGGAAGTGCAATATATGGTATTGTGGGGAAGTCCAGGCCAGACTGGCTGGAGCCTTCCCAGTGACTGTATGTTGTGGGTACGCCCTTGGGGTGGGATCTGGGTGAATGAAATGTGTGACAAATTCGCATTTCATGTTATGGGTGTCTAGTATCTGGTGGTCGACACAATGACTGAGACAGCCCTGCCCAAAACTGGTATGAATGCAGTGTGGAGTGCTGAATGGCAGAGTGCTTGTCCGAATCCACATTCCGTGTTGTGAGTTTCTGGATGGAGAAGAATGGCCTGAATGCACTGTGAGCCTGATTGGCTGCCTGACTCCCCGAATGCCCTTCTGAATGATTGGTTGCCTGGGTGTGACCCAGCAGAGTGAATGGGAGATCAACAGTATATCTGGGGGCCTCTCACTGATGGAATTCGTTCAGAAGCTGAAGTTGATACTTGATGCTTAACCTTGAAGCCCGCTGGAAGAAGAAGAATTGCTGCTGCTGTCCTTTGCCAATCTGAAAGCTGCATGACTGTCAAGGAACTGATCCAAGAGAGGACCTGGCTAGGAGACCTCTTTCCGAGCTACGCAAGACCATCGTGCACCAGCTGATCTTTGTCAAAGCTCCCTGGACGTCAGACCCTCGAAGGCTGCTGACCGGAGAATGGGACCGCCACGGAATCATGATGTGAAGCGCTCGGACATTGAAGTCCATCACCGTTGATGACCGCCATTGTTGACCAGAGCCACAGTGCTCCCTTTGCCTAAGACATTTTATCCAAGGACTCCCTTGCTCATCATCGTCGACCGCTTTCGTCCTGCCAGAGAAAGTCAAGGCCGCCGACAACCGAGGAGAATCTGCCTGTGGGTTTCCCGCCACTTGAAGACATCAGAGACGCCTATGAAGGTACTAAAGCCAGCCGTGGTTACGTCCCGTTCGCTGACGCCAGACCCCGGTGACCCGACGCCCCTGCTGGGCCAAAGTTCTTCATTGACTCTTTGCAGCAACAAGCTCTTGTCGTCGAGGTGCACCGCACTCCTCAGTTTGCAGGAAGTTTTCGACCGATCGTCAACAAGCACCGCAAGAACCGAACCTGCTGCCGCAACGACAGTGTTCGCCCTTTTTCTTCACCTACTCTCGATGACCCGTGGCTCCTGTCTTAAAGGGAGTGCACTCAAGAAGGGCCCATCAACAAATCATCGAAGTACTCTACGAAACCAGGTACTTTGGGGTTGTGGAACCTTTTAGAAGGAATCAAGACTGTATTGAGCATAATTGGACTGAGCTTGTCAAATACGCTTTATTTACAGGATGCCCAGGTGGGGGGCCCTCGCACAGAACTGTCTCTAGGTAGACGGGGGACTGTTCTGCCATTGCTTCATTTAACTTGCTTTCTTCCTGTGTCTATCGTTGATTTGTCTTATAATCCGATTTGTATGCCATTTGAACTGTTAGCAGTTGATGCATTTCAAAGGATTCAATAGTTAAGAGTGGTACCACGTAGACCTGTATATATTTGCCATTATAGTATTGCCAAAGTGTGTTATTGTGATTGTGTATATAACCTTAAACCTTATTTATATAAAGACTGTGTGTTTACTAACATAGTGTGTGGAAATTCCTTTGCTGGTGCTTGGGGACTACACTGTACTTTAAGAACCAGCCCGCATCACCTCCTGAGTGCTTAAGCCTTGGTTTCTCGACCACGGTACCAATATAGAGAAACTTGGCTGGGGTGCTCTGTGCCTCTACTCTGCCATATAGAGAGCAGGAGTACAGATATCCCCCTCAGGTGCTTTACACTGGTGGCTGCGGTAGGATGCTAATGGTTTTAAGAATCAATGTGTAACCTTGCCACTTACAAAATATCTACAGTTTGTTAAATTGAGGTTTAGTTGTGTACAAGATAACAACATTACAAACAATGGAATCTATTGCCAATGGTAAATTGACTAGGGTGAGCTTAGAGGCTCCCCAGAGTGCTTGTGAAGCCAGGGAGTTAGACTTTGAGGATAAGTTTAGGGGTGAGCTAATAGCTGCCCTGGTGGACTACCAGACAGAGTGTGAAGCTCTTGAAGGGGGTGGGCGTGTGCAGCCATTGAGGCCCCTGCCCCTGGGTTTGTTATTGAATCTGATTCTGGGAACACCACCATTCCTGCTGCCTCTGTTCCGACCTCCAGCAATGTTTCTTCAGGGAATTCCTCTGAACTTTAATTATTAAGGTTGAAATTGGCCTTTGAATATAGAAAGTTGGAAACTGAAGCTGAACCTAAGAAAGAGGAGTTGGCACAACAAGTGATACTCAAAGATAAGGATATTGAACTTAAAACAAGGACACTGAATGTCAGAAAATCCAGCTAGAGAAAGCTAGAGTGGAGACTTCAGCTAAACCAGTTGAGAGTGTCAGGTCCCCAGCCATCAAGTTTATGAAAGATTTGGTTGGTGTGTATGAAGACGGTTCTGATATCCTCCAATGGATTGAAGCATTTGAGATGGCTTGTGGAATCCATGATGTTAACAAAAGAGAAAGAGATTGGGATAAGTGTTTGTTAAGCAGAGTAGCTCAAACTGGATATGTCTGTATTCTGAAACTGAGTGTGGAAGAAAGGGGTCACTATGAGTGCATGAAGTCTGCTTTGATTGCCAAGTTTGGCAAGACACCTACCCAACGGGCCTCATTACACGGTAGGCGGTGAGCCATGGCGCTATTAGCGCCATGGCTCATGCCGGTAAAATACCGGCACCGCCTTGGCGGAAAGGGGATTTACCGCCCCATTCCAAGGTTGGAGGGGCGGTAAATCCCCTTTCTGCCATTGCCCTTCCCCATTCCCATTTCTGCCCCATAGGGCTCTATGGAAATGGGGAAGGCGCTAATTACGCCACCGCAATTTTGCGGTGCCGTAATTAGCTCCGAGGTCCCTTAGCGGGTTGGATTTTAACGCCTGCAAGAAGCAGGCGTTAAATCCTCCAACCCGCAAAGGGACCTCGTAGTACGGCGGTAAGGGTTAACGGTCACCGTTGCCATTAACGGTGACCGTTAACCCTTACCGCCGTCCGTGTAATGAGGCCCAATACCTTGAAAGGTTCAGGGAATTTAAGAAAAGATAGAATGGGTCGTGGGTTGACTGGGTCAGTGCTGCACATATGAACATGATGGGGTGAATTGATGGATGCAAGGTGAAAACCTTTGTTGAATTGTCCCACCTTTTGTTTTTTGAGCATTTTTCTGAAGCCTGTTCACCAGAGCTGCGTCAGTGTGTTGCTTACCAGAAAACTTTAGATCCCTTTAAACTGGCCAGGCTGGTTGACAAGTGGGTCTCCCCCAACAGGTGTCCCCTAAGGACTCCAGTGGGAAGGACAAAGAAAAGGAGTCCCAGAAGCAATCACAGTTGAGTAAACCAAAACCTTCCTCTCCTAAGACCCAACACTCTAGTGGGGATACGTCCTATGTGGTTGGGAGTAAGAGTAGTGGTCCACCTGCTGCAAAGCAGGCTCCTAGTGGTTCCAGTACTGTACCCCGCGTTCCTGGTACTTGTTGGGGCTGTGGGGCTCACAACCACAAGAAGGGTGACCCCAAGTGTAAAGGTAAGGCACTTGGTGACCAGGCTGTCAGCCTGACCTACCCTTACCCCATGCCTAAGGTAGAGGCTACTGCCTCTCCTCCTCTACAGGAATCACAATTGGTGCTCCTGTAGAGCTTTCCCTAGTGTCCCTTGGGTCCTGGGACCAGTACGCGGAAGTACTGGTGACAATCCCACAGAACACCCGTAGGTTTTTGAGAAGTGTCCTCCTGAATGGCCATCCTTCTACTGGTTTGATTGACACTGGGGCAAGCTTGACAGTGGTGGACAGGACCCTGCTCAAGCCAGACTCCTCCGAGAACCACCCGGTTAGCTGGTGGGCCTCCCAAATTATCGTCTGTAGCCTTAGTCAACATTACGATTAGAGACAAGACAGCGAAGCTTCCTGTCCTGGTTCAGGACAACGTGCCTGCTAACATTTTGTTAGGCAATGATTTGGTGGAAATGGGGATGATCACGGATGGTCCAGCCATGGCTGCTGCAGCAGTCACCCGATCACAGGTCACACCAGGTCCGGCTGCGAGTCCGGTACCCCCACCGACAGGGAAACCCAAGGCACGAAGAAGGAAGAGCAAGAAGGCCACCTCTGCGAAGGGGGCCCCTACTCCTCCTGCTGCTTCAGCAGCACCCACTGGGATTCATGCTCCGGATGGGCTGGGTCCAGTGGTAAACCCAAACTCAATTCCTGAGGGAAACGAAGCAGAAGACCCTCCTGCGAGAGAGGTGCCCAACCCGGAGGACCACCCGGACCTTCACTGCCTGTTGGCTGAAGGTGGTCCCTCACGGGCGGACATCTGTAAGGGTCAGAGAGATTGCCACTCTCTCAAGGTTCTGAGCTAACAGGCCCTGTCCCAGGAACAAGGAGAAGTGCCTAGGACATTCCGGATATATTGGGAGGGTGAGCTCCTTGTTAGTGAGCCCACTAAGCCTGAACCTGGTGCCCTCAAGAGGTTGGTGGTACCGCAGGTTTACAGGCCCTTCCTACTGCAGTTGGCTCATGAGGTGCCCTTAGCTGGTCATCTTGGGACCAAGAAGACAAAGCAAAGGCTCTCTGCCCATTTCTACTGGCCCAGTATGGGAGTAGAAGTTGAGTCCCAATGCGGGACCTGCCCAACTTGTCAGTTGTTGGGCAAGCCTGGAGGGAGTGTCATTGCCCCACTGCAGCCGTTACCAGTGATTGGCACACCATTTGAGAGGGTGGGCATCGACATTGTCGATCTCCTTGACCCTCCCAGTTCAGGTGGACATTGGTTCATCATGGTCTTGGTTGATCATGCCACCAGGTACCCTGAGAATATACCCCTTCGGACTGTAACTTTCAAGGTGGTTTCTAGGGCGCTCCTGGGCATTTTCACTTGAGTTGGATTCCCTAAGGAGGTTGTCTCTGACAGAGGATCCAATTTCATGTCGAGTTACATGAAAACCATGTGGAAAGAGTGCGGAGTAACCGGATCTGCGTGATTTTACCGCACCCAAAGGTTCGACTCCTAAAGGTTCAATTTCTTTTTCATTTTCTGCAAATATATATGTGAGGGGAGACCTCCCCAACCCCCCACCTTACCCATATACATTTATTATACACTTGACCCCCCCATATATCTATATATATCTATATCTATATATATATATATCTATATCTATATATATATATGATACATTACTCACCGTAATCGTATTTCTGATGCTTGTATCTGCTTAGATTCACATGCTGTGCATAGGCCGACATCTAGTGGAAGCTGCGGAGTATTACAGTTTGTTTTTCGAAACTCGAAAATTGGGCGTCGACACAGGGCGTGCCAGTAATACTATCCCTAGTGTGACGTCCACTGTACCCATGATCCCTCACGCGTCTAGGACCCTCAGATTGTATTTTTTCTGACATGAGGTAGCATGAGGAGTAGCGCGAGTACAGATGATCCAAGCAGATAGAAGATAGATAAGATAAGACTACAAGCATCCATGCGCCTTCTCTCAGAGGGGAGGAAGGGTGGGTCGCATGTGAATCTAAGCAGATACAAGCATCAGAAATACGATTACGGTGAGTAATGTATCCCTTCTGAGGCTTGTGGAATCTGCTTGGATCACATGCTGTGCATAGATTAGTGAGCAGTGTTAGAAGGAGGTGGGATTTGAGAAGGGTCATGAGCAAATAAATGTCTTAGAACCACTTGTCCCACTTGAGTATCTGTCTTGGAATGGGTGTCAATGCAGTAATGCTGAGTAAAAGTGTGAATAGAGCTCCAAGTAGCTGCTTTGCAAATGGTGTCAAGGGGAACATTTGCAATGAAAGCCAGAGTCGCCCCAATGCCTCTTGTCGAGTGGGCTCTGAGCGTAAAAGGCAAAGGTTTGTCAGAAAGAGAGTAACACAAATGGATACAGTTGACAATCCACTTGGAGATGGCACCCTTAGACATGCGATCTCCCTCTTTGACTGTGGCTACGGAGACAAACAGTTGATCTGTTTTCCTAAGCGGTCTGGTCTTGTTTATGTAGTAAAGGACCGCCCTACGCACATCTAGGGTGTGTAGTTTAACCTCAGCCGAGCTTTGTGGGTTTTGGAAGAAAGCCGGAAGCTCGATGGACTGGTTTACATGGAATTTAGAAATAAACTTAGGTGAGAACCTAGGGTGTGTCTGTAAAACCAGCTTATCCTTATGAATAGTAAAGAAAGGATCCTGCACTGACAGAGCCTGAATTTCACTGACCCTTCTTATGGATGTAATGGCTACTAAGAAGGCAGTCTTATAGGTCAGGTGTTTGAGACTTGTCTTATGCATGGGCTCGAATGGGGGGCCCATGAGTTTAGATAGCACCACGTTCAGGTCCCATCCTGGTGGTGGGTTAGATATAGGAGGATGAAGTCTCTTTACTCCCTCCATGAAGGATTTAACCACAGGTACCTTCCACCACGACACCTTGCTATGTGAGGTGGTGTACGCTGACAGTGCTGCCAGGTGTACCTTTAGTGAGTTGAAAACCAACCCTGCGTCCAGCAGGTGGAGCATGTATGTCACGATTGTGGAAGGAGTGCAATCAACTGGGTTGATTTGTTTATACTGGCAACAGATAACAAATCTCTTCCATTTGTCGAAGTAGCAATGCCTCATGTTCGGTTTCCTAGACTCTTTTAGGATGTCCATACACCTCTGTGGTAAATTGAGATGTCCAAACTCTATGACCTCAGGAGCCATGCTGCTAGGTTCATGGAGTTGGGTTGAGGATGCACCTTCTGACCTTGGTGCTGGGACAAAAGGTTGTACCAGCCCGGGAGTTTGATGGGATTGCACACCGAGAGTCTGCGTAGGTGTGGAAACCACGGTTGTCTCGCCCACATGGGAGCAACTAGGACAAGCGTCATCGACTCTCTGTTCATCTTGTTCACCAACTTCCTGATGAGAGGAGTTGGTGGAAAAGCGTACGCAAACATCCCTGACCAGTTCATCCACAGGGCGTTGTCAGGATCTGAGTTTACCTCCCCTTTCTCCTCACCTGACTCTCCTGAGGGGGATCCTTGACGGTCGGTTTCGGTCTTCTGGGGTTTCTTTTTAATCCTTGCACCCTTGCCATTGGGTGCTCGAACCTTCTTTTCGTGTAGGTAAGGTCTGGTGTAACGCTCACCTGATTCCCGTAGAGGCGCCGGTCTTGACTGGGCGTATACCGTATCTTCAAAGGTGATGTGTACCACACGGCTGGCTCTTTGGGCTGGACCTCTGTGCACTGTATGTCTGACTCGAAGGGTAAGATGTCTGCAGATAGAAAATATGGGATTAATGAACTGGGTTATTAAATGTCTCTCTCTTCTTCCCTTTCTCTTCTCCTGTAGAACCCCGAAGGTTAACGCTCTCACCTTAGGTAAGTGAACGCCGTGCTCTCCATCTGCCTCGGGGCAGGGTGCTGTAACCAGTTTCTTCACTGGATAAGGGGAGCAGGCCTCTTGACTTCAGAGGACTGCTGTCCGTCGTTTACTGCACGAACGGTAAGTTTCGAGTACTTCTAATGTCTTTAAAGTCTTTAGTAATGATGTCTCTTGTTTTGCAGGGTTCCGGCGATGGTGGATGACGGGCTGAAGTGAGTTGAAGATGGAGCCCGTGTGATGAATAGAAGCGCCTGGAAGCACGTAAGTAAGCGCTTGTTGCCTGCTTCACGATGCGCTCTAACTGTCTTTTTATTTTGCAGGTACAAGTTCGGAGCGGCTGCAGGGTGCCGGAATACCCACTGGGTTAGATGTGGAAAGGAGTAATGGCACGTGAGTATTAAAGTTCCCCAATGTCTTTAAACGCACCTTGTTTTGTCTTTCAGATGCGGGATGCAGCGCCGAAGGCCTCCGGAGCGTGCGAAGAGTTGGTAAGCTTTTGTCTTTCAGATGCCGGAATGCAGTGTGAAGACCTCCGGAGCGCACGAAGAGTAGGTAAGCCTTTGTCTTGCAGATGTCGGAATGCAGCGCGAGGCGTTGGTGACAGCCGATGGACCAGGTTAGTGAAGAGCTGTCACTGAAGACCGTAATGCTAACCTGTTCTTTCTTGTCTTTATAGGTGTTGCTGAAGACTGGATTCAGGATGGTAAGCCTTTTTCCTTAGGCCCAGGATCAGATGCAGAAGACACGATGAGCGTTCTGCTGCAGAGGATGCAGAATAACGCAAAGCAAGATTCATCCATCGGGTGTGGTTTAAATAGCCTCCTGTAGTGCTTAGGTGTCTCCTTCCACAGCCACGCCTAGGTAAGAAAAGAGTTCCTGCTTTCCAGAAGAGTTCCAGTGTTCTGAACCTAGGGAGTGGCTCCTGCCCCACCCAACAGGAAAAGTAGTTCCAAACAGAAGAGGATCAGAGGCTCAACTGGCAGGCAAGTAAGCAGCATGGTCTGCTGCAGGTAAGTCCACCCAAGCATTATGAGCCCGGCGCTTCCAGCGCTGGGACTGGGCATATTTATGAGCCTGGTGCCACTGGCGCCAGGACTGGGTCCAAAAGGTCCCAATTGGGACTGGTTGGCACTCGGAACCTGGGATATGGATCTGCTTCCAAGGGAGTTGGGAAAACCCTGACCTTTAGGAAGCAGAGATCATGACATCTGGCCCCTCCGGAGGCCACCTTGACAGAGGCAAAGACCTGTCCTAGGGGAACCCCAGGGGGCCAGCCTCCAATCTAGGGAAAAAGCACGAAGGCAAAAAAAAACCCTAGCTCATAGATGGTCTTGATGATGAGTCAAAGAGATGGCACAGATGTTCAGCAACTCTTGTCGTGGGATCCAGAGATGTGAAAATACAATACAAGGGTAAAACTAGATAAACTTCGCGGAGGTGAGCGAAGCAGTAGGACAGAAATGACTGAGGATACAGAATCAAGTAAGAAGGGTGCTGCCGAGCTGGCAGCGGATGAAAGACAGCAGAAAAGAAGTAGCGGAACACAGTGCGAAGAAGTGGCACCGCGTTCAAAAGGTAGGAAGTCGAACCAAGTCGAGCGGATAGGAAGGCGCTCTAAGCAAACGAAAGTAGTGTTGACTGTACAGAGCGACAGCGACAAGTTAGAATAGGGTGCAAGTAAACTGGGAAACAAGGAAGTAAGAAGCAAAAGTAAGAAGACGGTAACACAGAAAAATGATAGATAGGTAAAAGAGGAAAGGAAACGAGCGTAGTTCAGGCTCGGTACGGGAGGGCTGTAGAAGGAGCAGAAATCACAGAACGTAGAAACGAGTAAGCAGCACTCGGAGCGTTGAATGAAACAGCAACAGATACAACGCGCTGATCAGGGGGGCGGAGCCTGCCTTTAAAGGCACCGTGCCATGTTGGATGAGGACTAGAAAGATCCTCGGGGTCGGAACTTCCAGCGACTCCAGCATTTCCAATCCTGGTTCCTGACAGTATACCTCCTTCCTCTCGGGGGACCCCCAGGCTTGCCCGGGTGGAGACAATGGAACTTCCTGAGAAGTCTGGGTGCGTGGATGTGGCTAACTGGTTCCCAGGACCTTTCTTCCACTGGATAGCCCTTCCAGTGTACCAGGTATTGGAGTCTGCCCTTGCGGTATCTGGAATCTACCAGGTATGCCACGTCGTATTCCTCCGGAATACATCGTACTTGGGCGCGACCCTTGTGGATGGGTCTAAGGAACGGGTCTTCCTTATACTCCTTAAGCAAGGATACGTGAAAAACTGGATGAACTCTCTTGAGGTAGTCTGGAAGTCTGAGCGTGTAGGCTACCGGATTGATTTGTTGAAGGATAGAAAATGGCCCAAGAAATCGAGGGGAAAACTTCCCAGCATGAACCCATCTAGGTAGGAATCTGGTTGACAACCAGACCAGTTGTCCCACACCGCAGTTGGGATTAGATCCCCGGTTCTTATCTGCCCATCTCTTTTGAGTCTGTAGACTGGCCTGGTGTGCCTTCTTGGCAAGACCATGTACTTCATGTATTTCCTGCAGGATACCATCCAAGGCAGGGATCCTTGTGGCTGGAGAACTAAGACCCGGTAGATGTTGAGGATGATACCCATATGTGCACAAAAAAGGGCTCATTTGGATAGAGGTATGCAGATTGTTATTGTATGCAAACTCTGCTTGCGAGAGGAAATGGTACCACCTCTCCTGCTGTAGACTGCAGAAACACCTCAAGTATTGTTCCAGACTGGCATTCAGCCTTTCTGTCTGCCCGTTACTCTGAGGGTGGTAACCCGAGGAAAGAGCGCAGTGGATTCCCAAAGTCTGACAAAGTGTAGTCCAGAATTTGGACGTAAACTGAGGTCCCCTGTCTGATACTATAGTCCGGGGTAATCCATGCAGTCGGACTATGTCTCGAAGAAAGACCTCAGCGGTCTCAGAAGTGGATGGTATCTGCCTGAATGCAGAAAAGTGGGCCAGCTTGCTGAAGGAGTCTATTGTGACCATGATTACTGTCATGTCGTTAGAAGGAGGGAGATCGACAATGAAGTCTGTAGACACGTGTTCCCATGGTCGTGATGGTAAGGAATGCTGCTGCAAGAGACCGAGTGGTTTGCCAGTTCGGTATTTATTAGAAGCACAAATAGAGCATGAAGTGACATACTGGTGCACATCCTTTCTTACCCTTGGCCACCAGAAACCTCATTGCAGCAATTCATAGGTCTTTCGGATGCCGGGATGTCCTGTCAAGGGAGAATCATGACACCAGGAAAGGATGAGTTTCTGGAGACTTTTAGTGAGATTGAAAAGTGCGTCTTCATGGTAGTACAAACCATCACTACCTAAGCGGACCGAAGAAGGAAGTTCTGTGCAAGCCTGATATTGAGGTATCAGGTCTTGGAGGAAGGAGACAGTAGTTGCTAAAACCTTAATATTGGGGAAAATACGGTCATGTCCTTCGTAATTCCCTGAGCTGTCCCCGATGCTTCGTGACAAGGCATCCGCCTTCTTATTTTCAGAGCCGGGAATGTAGGTTATCACAAAATCGAATTGCAAAAAAAAATAAGCCCACCGGGCATGTCGGGCATTGGTACACTCCATTTGTTGAAGAACCCGAAGGTTACGATGGTCAGTTCTGATCACAAAACAATGGGCAGCGCCCTGTAGGAGATGTCGCCATTCTTGACAGGCTAATTTGATGGCCAACAGCTCTCTTTCCATTACAGAGTAATTGCGTTCGCTGCTGGTGAGGGTCTTAGAAAAGTATGCCACTGGGTGTTCGTAATCATCCGCTGCCTTCTGCAATAGGATGGCACCTATCGCTCCTATCGACGCATCAGTCTCCCGAATGAAAGGTTTAGTCTGGTCTGGTTGTATCAGAATGGGAGCAGAAGAAAAACACGCCTTAAGGGTTAGAATAGCCCTCTGTTGTTCCTCTCCGAAGGCAAACTTGACACCCTTCTTTAGCAGGGAGGTAAGAGGAAGCACTAGGTTGGAGAAGTTGGGAATGAACCTCCTGTAAAAATTGGCTAACCCTAAGAAGCTTTGTAGCTCCTTGACAGTGTTGGGTTCTCTCCATTCCCTGATGGCCTTAACCTTAACTGGATCCATCTCTATGCCCCTTCCTGACAAAAGGAATCCTAGGTAGGATACTGAGGTGGTTTCGAATTGGCACTTCTCCGGTTTAACTAATAGCTTGTGATCTTGAAGACGTTGCAGTACTCTCTTAACCAGTACCCTATGCTCGGGCAATGTCTGGGAGAATACCAGGATGTCGTCCAAGTACACTACAACAGATACGAACAACATGTCCGCGAATACCTTGTCCATGTATCTTTGAAAAATGGCTGGGGCATTGACAAGGCCAAACGGCATCACCCTGTATTCGAAAAGTCCAAATGGGGTACGGAACGCCGTCTTCCATTCGTCCCCTCTTCTTATCCTTAGGAGGTGGTAAGCGCCCCTTAAGTCCAGTTTGGTGAAGTAAATAGCCCCCTGTACTGCCTCCAGAATATCACGGATCAAAGGCATGGGAGACCTGTCCCGAATCGTCACCTTGTTCAAACCTCTATAGTCTATGCATGGACGTAATTCTGCACTATCCTTCTTCGGAATAAAGAATAAGGAGGCACCACAAGCGGATCTGGACTCCTGGATAAACCCATTTTGAAGATTGGAGTCTAGGTAATTCCGTAGAGCTTTCCTTTCAGGGAGAGACAAGGGATACATCCGTCCAAACGGAACTACAGCATCCGGAAGTAAGTCGATACCACAGTCTTCTGCCCTGTGAGGAGGTAACTCACGTGGTTGGATGTCTAAAAACACCTCCGAATACTCTTGGTAATGTGTTGGAATCAAAGCGATGATAGCCGGACTTAGAGCAGGACCCGACCTCCCTCCATGGTGAGTTACGCCGATAGACTGGTTCATACAAGTGGACTTACAAAAGTGTGAATTAAAACTCACTCTATTGGCCTTCCAGTTGATCTGAGGATTGTGTCGTCTTAACCAAGGGATACCAATGACCAATGGAAAGTGCGCAGCTCGGATCCGATCGAACACCAAGTATTCAGAATGGTGACTCAATTCCATCTTCAAGGGTATAGTCTCTTTAGTAATAGGTCCGGAGGACAAAGGCCTCCCATCCACACCTTCTACAGGTATGGGAGTTGTCTTTGGTCTAGTGGACACCTGATGTTCCTTAGCCCAGTTGGAGTCCATAAAGTTTCCGGCTGCTCCGCAATCTAACATAGCAAGAACTTTGGTGGGACTCGAGTCGGATAGCCACAATTTGACTCGGAACACCATCAGACTGTTCTCCTCGGGGTTATTCATGGTTCTTGAGTAGTTGCAAGAGTACTTGGCAATTCCCCCGAGACTTCCCTTGCGGCAGATCGGGGGCTGTAGTTTTCCTTCCGCCTAGGAGGAACTTCCGGACAGTTTCTTAGTAAATGTTTAGAGGAACCGCAGTACATGCACAATCCGGCTTCTCTTCTTCGTTTGCGTTCCTCAGGTGTGAGAGGCCCTCGGGTGGCCCCTATTTGCATAGGTTCTTCAGGAGTGAGGTTTGACCTGGATGTGGGAGAAGGAGCAGGTAGACCGACAGTTTGAGGGGTGCCTCTGATTCGTCTTCTTTCTTGTCGCCGTTCTGATAGACGGAATTCGATCTGTAGAGATAGAGTCATCAATCCTTGGCAGGACACAGGTCGAGCTACACGAGCTAACTTATCCTTGATTTCATCGTGTAGCCCTCTTCTGAATATAGTTTGTTGAGCAGAGTCCGGCCAATCTGCCTTAGCCGCCAATCTCTGGAAGCGGGATATGTAGGTTTGGACGTCTGTGTTCCCTTGTGTGACATCCAATATAGCTTCCAGTGAAGAGTAGAATACTTCTGGTCTGTCAAACTTATCCTTAAAGGCTTCCACAAAACGGTCATAATCGTTCAGGGAGGGGTCATTTCTGGCTACCAGGGGGGTGGCCCAAGCCAGTGCGTTGCCAATGAGGTTGGCAATAATAAATCCGACTCTGGACTTGGCGGATTCATAGGCATGGGTGGGAAAGGCAAAATAAACATTGCAGGCGTCTAGGAAGTCCTTTAATCCCCCCGGGTGACCATCGTACTTGCTAAAAGAAAGGGGCATAGCGGGTAGATCCCCGCGGTCATCACGGTGTAAGACCACCTGTTGTCTGAGGGCGATATTCTCAGTTCTCAGCGCTTGGACTTCTGCAGTTAGGTTCTGCATAGCTGCCACTAGTTCTTGGTATTGTTCCAAGGAGGCCATGGTATTGCACTGGCATTGTATTCTGTCAGGATCTGAGTCTATCTCCCCTTTCTCCTCACCTGACTCTCCTGAGGTGGATCCTTGACGGTCGGTTTCGGTCTTCTGGGGTTTCTTTTTAATCCTTGCACCCTTGCCCTTGGGTGCTCGAACCTTCTTTTCGTGTAGGTAAGGTCTGGCCCCTCCGGAGGCCACCTTGACAGAGGCAAAGACCTGTCCTAGGGGAACCCCAGGGGGCCAGCCTCCAATCTAGGGAAAAAGCACGAAGGCAAAAAAAAACCCTAGCTCATAGATGGTCTTGATGATGAGTCAAAGAGATGGCACAGATGTTCTGCAACTCTTGTCGTGGGATCCAGAGATGTGAAAATACAATCCAAGGGTAAAACTAGATAAACTTCGTGGAGGTGAGCGAAGCAGTAGCACAGAAATGACTGAGGATACAGAATCAAGTAAGAAGGGTGCTGCCGAGCTGGCAGCGGACGAAAGACAGCAGAAAAGAAGTAGCGGAACACAGTGCGAAGAAGTGGCACCGCGTTCAAAAGGTAGGAAGTCGAACCAAGTCGAGCGGATAGGAAGGCGCTCTAAGCAAACGAAAGTAGTGTTGACTGCACAGAGCGACAGCGACAAGTTAGAATAGGGTGCAAGTAGACTGGGAAACAAGGAAGTAAGAAGCAAAAGTAAGAAGACGGTAACACAGAAAAAGGATAGATAGGTAAAAGAGGAAAGGAAACGAGCGTAGTTCAGGCTCGGTACGGGAGGGCTGTAGAAGGAGCAGAAATCACGGAACGTAGAAACGAGTAAGCAGCACTCGGAGCGTTGAATGAAACAGCAACAGATACAACGCGCCGAGCAGGGGGCGGAGCCTGCCTTTAAAGGCACCGCGCCATGTTGGATGAGGACTAGAAAGATTCTCGGGGTCGGAACTTCCAGCGACTCAAGCATTTCCAATCCTGGTTCCTGACAGGCGTTCCCCAGGGAGTCTGGTTGGGGAAACCTGGATGCGAATCCTGGGCACTGTCTGTTTTCGCTTGTGGCGAATAGGTCTATAGTGGGGATACCCCACTGAGAGAAGAGATCTTCTACGATATCTCTGTGTAGACACCATTCGTGTTCCTCCGGAAGGGGATCTCTGCTCAAAGCGTCCGCTAGACAATTGAGATCCCCTGGAACATGTTGAGACGACAGAAAGATGTTCCGTCTGAGTGCCCATATCCAAAAGTTCTGGGCAAGTCTGGACAGATTTGGCGAACGAGTCCCTCCTTGCTTGTTCAGGTAGAACATGGCTGTCGTGCTGTCCGTCCGGATCTGCACCGACAGGTTCAATAGGTAGGGATCGAACACTTGAAGTGCTCTGAAAACTGCCAGAAGCTCTAGCAGGTTGATGTGATTCTTGGCCACTGTGTGAGACCAGAGACCCTGAGCTGTGTGGTGGAGATGGTGAGCTCCCCGTCCTGTCAGGCATGCGTCCGTCGTGACTAACGCCTGTATCTCGGGATCGTAAAAGGGTTTCCCCTTGGATAGATTGTCTCTTGTCCACCAGTGGAGGCTTTGTACAAGTGTTGGCGAAACAACCACTAGATCGTCCCACTGACCACTTGCCTGAGACCACAGTTTCGCCAACCATTCTTGCATGGGACGCATGCGCAGGCGCGCGTGGGGGACCAGGTAAATACATGACGCCATCATGCCCAGCAAACACATTGCTTTGCGTACTGTTATCTGGCGACCAGTTTGATATTGCGGAATTCCGAATTCTTTCCTCTGAAGGAAAAGCCAACCCCTCTTGAGTTTTTAGAACAGCTCCTAGGAACTGCTTGGAGGTGCTGGGCACCAGACTTGATTTTTTCTCGTTTATGGAGAAGCCCAATTCGAAGAGGAGGTCGATAGTTCTTTGAATGTTTGTCCTCCAAATTACTGGGGTCTCCCCCGTGATGAGCCAGTCGTCCAGATAAGGGTACACTGGGATTGCCTCCCTGCGTAGGTGTGCCGCCGCCACCGCCAGTACCTTGGTGAATACCCTTGGAGCCGAGGCTATCCCGAAGGGCAGTACCTTGAACTGGTAGTGCTGACTGTCCACCTTGAAGCGCAGATATTTTCTGTGCGCTGAGAACATGGAAATATGAAAATAGGCATCTTTCATATCCAATGTTGCCATGTAACCCCCCTTTTTTAGGAGGGGAATTACCTTTTGGAGAGTAGTCATGCGAAATTTTTGGGGCTTGACATACTTGTTTGCAGGCCGTAAATCCAATACTGGGCGCATTGTCAAATCTTTTTTTGGCACAAGGAAGTAAGTTGAATAAATACCCTTGTTTACCTGGTGTCCCGGGACGATTTCTATTGCGTCCTTTGCAAGAAGAATTTCGATCTCTTCGAGTAGGATCTTCTGGTGGTCTAAGGAGTGTATTCTTTGTCGTGGAGGGTGGTTTCGGGGACGCTCTAGGAGTTCTATTCAGTATCCTGCGGACACTGTGGACAGCACCCATCTGTCTGATGTGATCCCTTCCCAAGCTTGGGTGAAGATGGAAATGCGTCCCCCTACTGGGGATGCGTGAGAAGGCACCCTGAACGGAGCGTCACTGTTTTGGTGGAGGCGTGCCCCCTCCTTTATTGGGACTGCCTCTACCCCTACCACGACCTCTTTTGTTACCCCTGCCATAATTCTGGGTAGACTGCTGGTTAGTGTTCCATGTAGTACCCTGGCCTTGGGAATAGTTAGAGCTTCTTTGAGAGTTTTGTCCGCGAGGCCGACGAAAATTGCCATTCCCTCTCTGGTTAGGGGGTTTGTTGGTTAGTTGCCCTAGGGACTTGAGTGTCTCGTACTCGTCCTTGGCATTCTTTAGTGCGTCCTTGACCGCCTTTCCAAACAATAGATCCGGCTCCACCGGCTTATCTATCAATGATGCTTGGGTCTCGGCCTTAAAACCAGACTGCCGTAGCCAAGCATGCCTCTTGATGACCGTGCTTTCAGCAATTAATCTGCCGGCGTTATCCACGGCATCAAAGGTTGATTTTAAAATGCAACCTGATACGGCTCTCCCCTCGGCCGAAACTCGTGCCAATTGGCTTTTTAAGGGTTCTGGGGCGGAGTCTATGAGAGCCGCGACTTCTTCCCATTGATGGCAGTTGTAACTAGCCAGCAGGGAGGTGGAGTTTGCAATCCTTGCCTGGTAGGCGGAAGTGGAGGCTACTTTCCTGCCCAAGCCATAAATCTTCTTGCTCTCCTTGTCGGGGGGAGCTTTGGACGATGACAAGGGTGTTCCCGCCCTCTTACGGGTGTTTGTAACAACCAGGGAGTCCGGTTTGAGATGTCCCCTTATGTATAGTGGGTCAGATTGGGCTGTCCTGAAAAGCTTTTCAATTCTGGGGTTTACTGCCCTAGTGAGATTGGGGTTAACAAGGGAAGGGTCTATCCTCCTTTGTATTGATTTAAGGATAGGGATGGCCTGAGCAACAGGTCTCCTTTCTCCCACCAGTTCCTCTGCAAAGTCCCTCTCTTCTTGAGCACCTTGGGTGTCAATGTGGAAGTGTTGTGCCGCTCTGGACAGGACCTCATTCAGGAGAGGTTGTTTGTCGACCGGGGAGTCGGTAACCACAGGCTCTTTCTCTACTGGGGAATCTACCCTGTATGTATCTGGGTCGTCCTCTTCCTCCTCCTCCTCTTGGTCCTCATCATCCCCGTAATAGCCTGTCCCAGTTTGTTCTTCGAACATGCCCACGTCTGGATCCTCAACAAAGGATGGATCTTCCTGGTATTGAGAATAGGGCTCTATATAGAAGGAGTTGGAAGATAGAGTTGGCGCTTCACCCCGGGACTTCCTACTTGGGGGTATTGGATCCTTTGAGCCTGAGGGAGTTGACCCTTCTGGTGTATAAGAGAGAAAGTGTTCCGGGTTCTTGGCATAGAAATCTGCCAATGATGACATCCTTGACATTACTCTGTCTATGTCCTCACTGGACCATTCCTTTGAACTGGGAATAACTCTTTCCTGGAACGCTTTCTCTGTTTTATCCTGACTAGACCTACTGGTTTGAACAGGGGTCTTAGGGACAACAGATTGAGATTTGTCCTGGCTAGACCTACTGGCCTGAACAGGGGCCTTAAGGACAGGGGTCTGAGACTTGTCCGTCTCTTTAGGTGGAGTAGAATGTAGTTTAGGAGAGGAAGTAGGCTGGGACTGCTTACTTCGTTGTTTTCCCCCCTCCCCGTGGGTGGAAGAGTGCTTCCCCGACTTTTGGGCCCTATCAGAGCTTTTCGATGCCTGGCGTCGAAATTCGGGGTAGAGCCCCTGTCTCTGGAGAGTGTAAGGGATTCGGTAGCAGCCTTGCCGCTGCCTGCAAACGCCGACTCCTGGAGTGCGGCTTGGGGGTAGAGGTCGGCGTTGTCCTCCGACGACCGAACCTCAGTCACTAAGGGGAGCGAGGCACTTTTAGCAACAGTGGAGGGTTGCTTGGTGTCATGAGGCGATCTCGAACGCGAATGCCCAGAGGACACCGACTCGGTGGACCGTTCTCTATGTGCCTCTTGCCGAGAACTCGATGTGCGCGTCGAGTCTCGGTTGGAATTCTGTTTGCTGGAAGTGGTGTGGGTAGCGCTCGTGTCGCCGGGGGTCTTCCCCATAGCTGCCCTGCCGGACAACCTTCCGAGGTCGGGGACTTGCGCTTGGCTGTCCATCGACGTCACATTGCCCTCGCCGTCCGAAAGTACGGCGTCGCTGCCATCGCTGAAGGCACCCTCCGCGGCCATGGCCTTTTGTCGCCTGGCGTGGTGGGCCCAACGCTTTGTCGAACGGTCCTTAAGGGTCTTCGGTTTAAACTGACTGCACGCTCTGCAATTCACCTCGGGGTGGTCCCTCGGCAAGCAAAGGTTACACGTGGCGTGGCTGTCAACCCAAGGATACTTGCGGTTGCACTTGGGGCAAAATTGAAAGGGGGTACCCTCCATACGCACCCTATGGCAGCGGGCTGGGAGTGTAGGAATATAAGTAATGTACCTATATTAAACAGAGTGTAGGATATGTGCCACCCCCCACTCTCCCTACTTGCAGGGCCGAGTCCAGAGGACTTCCGAGGTCCGGGCCGAGGCCAGAGGCCTTCCGAGGCCCAAATCTGTCGCTGTAGTCCGACGGTTGAATTTTCTCCGATCCGGCATCGAGTGTCGATGTTCGGAGACTCGACGTAGAGGTGGAATAAACAGGGAAATATATAACAATATTAGCAAAATCTGACTAAGTCAGGGAACTCTGCTCAGTGCTTCCGACCAGCATGGCGGAAAAAAACAATCTGAGGGTCCTAGACGCGTGAGGGATCATGGGTACAGTGGACGTCACACTAGGGATAGTATTACTGGCACACCCTGTGTCGACGCCCAATTTTCGAGTTTCGAAAAACAAACTGTAATACTCCGCAGCTTCCACTAGATGTCGGCATATGCACAGCATGTGATCTAAGCAGATTCCACAAGCCTCAGAAATATATATATATATATATATATATATATATATATATGCAGAAAATTGGGGGTCGGACTTTTGAGTCAGACTTTTTGGTATTCGGTACTTTAGTAGAATACTGGAGTAACTTACACGTTCTCCACCTCTTACCATCCCCCGACCAATGGTCTGGTTGAGAGATTTAATAAAGCTCTCAAGGGCATGCTAGGCGCTTTGAAAGAGCCCCTAAGGAGGAAATGGGATCTCCTCCTGCCATGCCTGCTGTTCGCTTACAGAGAGGTACCTCATGTGTCTATCGTTGATTCATTTTATAATCTGATTCGTATGCCATTTGAACTGTTAGCAGTTGATGCATTTCAAAATAATCGATAGTTAAGAGTGGTACCAGGTAGACCTGTATATATTTGCCATTATAGTATTGCCAGAGTACAAAGTGTATTATTGTGTATATAACCTTGAACCTTATTTATATAAAGACTGTGTTTTCACTAACATAGTGTGTGGACATTCCTTTGTGGGTGGATGGGGACTACACAGCCCTCATCATCTCCTGAGAGCTTAAGCCTTGGTTGCTCGACCACGATACCAATATAGAGAACTTTGTCTAGGGTGCTCTGTGCCTCTAATCTGCGAGATAAGGAGCAGGAGTACAGATAACCCTCTCTGGTGCTTTACAGTTAAATACTGTGGTTTTGGGGTGGACGAGATTGAAAGTACAGCCCAGGCTGTCTTGACGGACGTGAGATCCAATCGATTAAGCATCTGCAGCTGGAACTTTACCAACGATATGTACGACCGATCCGAGTACACTAAGAAGCGTCAACCCCAAATTCATCGTAAATTGCTTCCACGTGCGTTTCCAACCGAATTTATGCACACACTGCCTCCGGTGAGTCCTGCGTGATGAATTTGCTGTGTTTGTTGTTATGTTGGACTGCATAAATAAGTACTATCAATGGTCTCTTTATCAAAATCTGGTAGGGTACTGAAAAGGTAGCTTTCAGGTTATATTTACTTCAAAAGTTTCTTACTAAGGTTTCCATTGCTACAAGATAGTATTGAATTTTTACTATACTAGATTTAACTACACTACATCGGTCCCCGCTTTCTTGAGCCTCTAACATTTATGACCATTATAAAACAATGCCATTGGGCCCTTTAAAAGTCGCATTGTGTTTTCGTAATCGGTTGCTTGACATGTTCCTTTTTTGGCGTAGAGCACAGTGATGGATGCACAGACCTTCACAAGTGAAGAAACCAACGACACGTCCAGTGTCCCAATGGTGAGTCCTACTGGCATGCACAAAGTAATATTCTCGAGCTTTGGACCTTCCCACACATCTAATACAACCATGTTTTTCCATTGTCCCACTTTATGACAATGCCCGGAAAAGGAAGCAACAAGATTCAGCATCAATTTCATTTCCAGAGTCAACATCAAGTTCGCTCGCCTATCAAGTAATTTTATTATAGTTGTCCTTTACGAAAATGTGTTATGCTTGCAATTTAAAATGAAATTAAAAGTAACACTAAGTGGCATGTATGGGTGTCCCTCTATATGTACAATTGTTTGAATCTCATTGTCACAGTTCCATTTTGTTGTTTTCACCCATACTAAAACAAGTACTGTGTTACAGGTGGATGCTGGAACTTCGGGCACAATCACTTCATCCTTTGCAAATGGTCCAGAGTATGAGGTATAAGGTATGCATACTTCCTTCCTAATGCAGAATACATTAGAAAGGGTTTGAGGGCAACATTACAATCAGTATGTTTTGCACAGTGATCTCTGATGAAGCACATATGTCATCTCTGAACGTTACCAGGTGTAATGTGAAAGGTATGTTATGACTGTTTACGAGGGTATGTTCATACGAATGTTCTCTTAGAGTTGCGAGAACAAACCTTGTAGTATACGGTTCTTACTCATTTAATAATACTTTGTGTGTAAGTGCACAGTGCGATGAAAGATTCTAATTTCCAGCACAATTCACTTTTCCTTTTTTTTTAAGGAATATTCTGGTCAAGGAATGTACACAAGGTGTTGAAATAGAAGAGGAGGCACATAGACCAGAGGTAAACATAACCTAATATTGAATACTATTGGACATCACATTGCATTTGGAATATATTTTAAATGTTGTAATTTTTCCTATTCAATCAAGCTGGTTCTGTTTGTAGATATGTACAGATGTTGGTTTGCAATAAAATGAAATGTGCTGGATGTACACCATATAAAAACGCAATTATTTTCAGCTTGCTGGTGCGGTGGAAAAAGACAATGGCCCTCATTACGACCCAGGCGTTGGACCATGGTGCTAGTAGCACCATGGTCCATGCCGGTAACTTACCGACTCCGCCATGGCGGAATGGGGAATTACCGCCCCATTCCGAGGTTGGCGGGGCGGTAATTCCCCATGCCGCCATGGCCCTTCCCCATTCCCATTTTTGCCCCATAGGGTTCAATGGGACTGGGGAAGGCGCTAATTACGGCACTGTAAATTACGGTGCCGTAATTAGCTCCTAGGTCCCTTTGCGGGTTGGTTTTTAACGCCTGCAAAAAGCGCGTTAAATTCCCCAACCCACAAAGGGACCTCGTAATCAGGCGTTAAGGGTTTAACGGCGCCGCCACCTTTTACGGCGCCGTTAACCCCTTAACGCCTGGGTTGTAATGAGGGCCAATGCCACAGTTTTCAAGAAAACAAAGAAAACAAGGGTAACGAGCAAACAAGTTTGCTTTGAGGAACTTTTTAAGCTGTTGATTTATTCATATAATGTTTTTTGTATACAAAGTGGTATCTGCTGTATTTGTGCTATAAATTGAGCATGTTTTTCAACACATCTTTTAGAGGCCCAGAAGGAAGCAAAGTATAAAAAGACAGACAACCAATGAAACAAAAGATGTTGCTTGCCAAACTTATTTCACAATGGAGCAACTACTATTTGGGGCGCAGTGTGGTCCAGCCACTAAGCAGACTTGTGATGCTTATGCCCAATGGCCGGAAACTGAATGTAATGTGACCAGCGATCCGTGCAAAGTGTCCATGGACCATTGCTACCATGTGACAACTTGACAAGATGAGACTGAACACAATGCAGATGCATTGCAATTCTTCGCAGACCACTTGACACAATCTACACCCGCCAAAAATGTTGAACCGAAAAAACATTCTATTAAATCTGTTTCTGCAATTCACATTCAAATATCACAACCTGAAATAACAGAGACTGAAGCTTCAACTGAACTTACCAAGGAACTTACTAAAGATCTCGACTTCAGTTTGCAGAGTCCTTTCGATATGTCCACCACAGCTGAATCACAAACCAGATTTATGCTGGACGATTGGCTGATAAAGGAGCCAAAATATGTTGTACATAACAGCTGCCTGCTAGAGATTGTACATATGCTGAAATGTGTCCATACATTAAGGGGGAACATATGCGGGTAGCCATTTGTGAATGTATCTCGTGTATTACAAGGCACTAACCTGAAAATCCAAGCCAGCTGTTTCCACCTCCATAGTACATTTTCATGGTCTGCTCAACCCATGCTGGGCAAAGTGCCAGCTGGAAATCTACTATGTTCAGCAGCTTTACTTTTCAGCGGGTCTGCTTTCGGTAAGATTTCCAGTTTCTGTCAATTTGTGGGAGTTGAGTTCCTTGCTAAAACCCAGTACTTCAAATATCAAAGGGAATTCTTATTCAGATGTCAATCGAAAGCGCATTCTCTGGTAAACGTTTTTTTGCTAGCTGGCGACGAACAGTGTGACAGCCCAGGATTTTCAGCAAAGTACTGCACATACCACTTTCAAGACATGGAAAGTAAAATGAATGGTGAGTTTGAAGATAGTGCAGGTGTCCGAAATGTACAGCTGATCCTTCTTGTCCAGCTAACTATCGCCCAATTTCCATTACTCCCTTTCTTGGCAAACTCCTGGAAAAGTTGGCCATCTCTCAGCTTAACCTTCATTCTAATTCTGTTGGCTGTCTCCATGACCACCAGTCTGGCTTCAGAGCTGCCAGAAGCACGGAAACTGCTCTCCTGAACATCCGTGAAGATGTGCTCACCAACCTTGACTCTAACATTCCCTCTGTCCTCATCCTCCTCAAACTCTCTTCTGCTTTCGACACGGTGAACCATACCATCCTGCTCAACCGTCTCCGTGAATACCTGGGTATCACTGATCAGGCTCTGGCCTGGCTGACCTCTTTCCTCTCAGATCGACCCTCCCAGGTCCAACTTGGGTCCTTCCTTTAATCTATTAATCTATCTTCCTCTCTACCTGTGTTGTTCCCCAGGGGTCTAACCTCTCGCCCTGGCTTTTCAACCAATACCTGGCAACTCTCGCCCACTGCATTGCCACTTTCTGCTCAAATTTCCAGTGCTACGCTGATGACACTCAACTCATTTTCAGGCTGCCCTCTGCCACCTCCTCTCCCTCTCTTATCTCTGATTGCCTAACTGCCTCCTACCCCCACCTGCGAGGCTAAGAACCTCTGGGTCATCTTTGACTCCACCCTTTCCTTCTTCGTCCACATCTCTGAGGTCTCTAAAAAGTCAAATTTCCGACTGCACCTCCTCAGAGGTACTCTGCCTTTCCTCTCCTTCCCCCAGAAGCTCATGGTATTCCAAGCTCTAGTTCTCTCAAGCTTGGACTATTGTAACAGCCTCTTTCTAAATCTACCTGCCTCTACTCTCCGCCCTCTGCAACTAATCCAGAACAGGACTGCGAGACTAGTCCTTGGCCTCAAGCCCTGGGATCGTATCTCTCCAGCCCTGAAATCTCTCCATTGGCTCCCAGTGGATGCAAGGATTAAATTCAAAACCCTCTGCATTGTCCACAAGGCTTTCTGGGGCCTGGGTCTAAAATACCTTCAGTTATCCCTCCGCAAATACCTCCCCTCTCAAGCTCTTTGCTCCTCTACCTCCAACTCCCTCAGGGTCAGTTGTTTTTCAAAGAAACAAGCTGGGGGTAAATCTCTGTCTTCGGCTGGGGCCTCCCTCTGGAACAGCCTCCCTGCCACTCTAAAACTTGAGGAGAACCATCTCCGGTTCTGGAAGCACCTCAAGACCTTCCTCTTTTTTTCTGCCTTCGCTCCCCTTCTCCAATGCTGATCTGTTCTCTCTTGGCACTGTGCACCTGGGCACCCTCTGTCCTCCGGGCCCAGGTACCTGCTCACCCTGCCACCCTCCCGCACTGCCTCCGGGCCACCCCTTGCACTGGGGTCTGTATCTGTACCCATACAGCCCCCCTTTTTCTTCCTGCACTTAGCAGACCTACCCTGTCTGCTGCCTTAAACCTAGCACTTGCAAATTGCTGGCTGTACTAAAACTGTTTGTTGCCTTTTTTATTTATTTGTTGTTATTTATCTGTTTCTCCTCTGCTTTGCACTTTCCACTTCTCCCCCTTCCATGCACTTTTCCCCTCCCCATCTCCCATGCACTTGCACGTTCTCAAAAGTCACTGGGCCTAGTAAGATCGCTGTTTTGTTCTCGCCTGTTCCCCTCCCTTGCCTTGTCGCGCTCTGAAACACTTGTGTACGAGCGTGATAGAAATAAAATATCATATCATATCATATCATACATCTTCTGTGGCCATGGAGAAACGTGGTTTCATCAAATCCGTCAAATTTCTTCAATCGAGGGG
Organism: Ambystoma mexicanum; assembly: GCF_040938575.1. Classification (NCBI taxonomy): domain Eukaryota; kingdom Metazoa; phylum Chordata; class Amphibia; order Caudata; family Ambystomatidae; genus Ambystoma; species Ambystoma mexicanum. Next base: position 1,330,034,948 of record NC_090921.1, on the reverse strand, counting down.
GATGCAGATAGAGCTGATAGCCACTAACAGGCATGTTCGATAGCCAAGGCCATGCGAGAGCAGTTTCCACACATTTGTCATCAATTCCCTGTATGGCACGTTGCCAAATCAGTCAATAAATAAATTACAGCTGCTGGTAGAAAAAAGGGTTCTGAAGAAATCTTAAATTGTTGTCAGTCTATCAGCAACCATCTTTGGTGGAGCTCCAAAACCTGTGATGGGTCTGTAGAAATTCTACTTGAGAAATGGCATTCATTGATGCACCATTGTTCCAACGTACACTCATGGACAGAAAACCAACATTTTTTTCACGAATGTGCACATGGACCTTTCTCTGAGGAGCAGAAACGAAAAAAGAAGTGGTTGGTGCCATGTTCACTTCCACACAAAGCTCTTGACAAGATCGTGTACAATAAAACGCTTTCCAGAGACATGAAGGGACTCAGAATTCTGTCATACTGGAGATTTGGAGGTGTTCCACAATATGTGCCTAAAGTACAGGCCCAAAAGGTTGCATTTCGGCATAGACGGTATCAAGGCCAGAACATGACTAGTTGTACTTGTGCACAATGAGAACATTGTAAGGGAGCACGCGAAAACTGCAGGACATTTTGGGATGCATTGTTTCCTCAAGGCCTTCACTAAACGAAGCAAATAATGGGTGGTTAAGCCAATATACCAGGATATGGAATTCAAATTTGTGAAAGATTTGACATTGAATGTGTTGGCCATGCATACTCCTGGAATCGATCCAGATTTTGTTCCTAGGGCACATACAATGCCACAAAACATTGCAAACGAGCCCTGTCCACCTAAAGAGGAACTTGTAGAAAGGTTGACTTCCCGATATAAATAATTAGTAGCTGTCTTCACAATCTGCTCATAGTAACATTTTCGATATGTTCCCCAATGTTTGCACATTGTACATTAACAATTGAATGCTATTACACTCAATTTCCATGCAAAAAGTATAATTGTGCAGATAAAATTTGGTGTATGATTCATTAATGTATTTCATTGACCTTCCCTTCATCGATATTTATGTTCCTCGAGCGATAAGACACATGTCTGCAATTGCTATTTGTGATATATTTGAAAATGGAATTGCCCTAGCACATCAGTGCTGCACTGCCCATTTTGGTTGCTGAAATAATGATGTGCAATTGGATATGAGCCATCAGTCAATGGGCCACTGAGACTTGGGGCCTCATTACGACCCAGGCGGAATGGGTTTAATGGCACCGGTAATGGTGCCGGTGCCGTTAAACCCATTCTGCCCTATTGCGAGGTTCCCTCGCAGGACCCGCTCTGGACATCTGGTCCGACCAGACGTCCTTTCCGGGTCCCGCGAGGGGACCAGGGAGCTAACAACGGGCCCGTTATTAACGGACCCATTGTTAGCTCCCTCCCCATTCCCATTGAGCCCTATGGGGGTCAAATGGGAATGAGGATGGGTAAATTGAATGAGGAATTACCGGGTTCTCCAAGGTTGGAATGTCCCGGTAATGCCTAATTCAAGGAACCCGGACACGAGTTTGGAGGCAGCCATGTCGCAAATAGCGGCATGGCTACCTCCAAACTCCTAATGAGGCCCTTGGTGTCTGTCAAACCCTTAATTCTTGACCCAGACCAAATACACATATGCAGTGCTTGGCACTGGCACTTAAAGCCTATGGTGGGCAAGATTTTCATAGCAATGATCAATCAATTGACCTCTGTCCACCCCCTAACTTCCATAACGTTCTGCCTTAGCAGGTTTTTAATTTTTTAAAAAACCTCTGCGATTAGGCCTCTTTTTACTCTCTCTAATACAATTTCTTTATTTTGATGTGCGAGTCTTTTGGGTTTCTCCATAGCTCTACATAGCACATCATTGTGACCAAAATATAATTTTCAACAAAAGTATCATCTTTGTCAACATTTTGGCAATTAGTGCCTGCTGTTGCTGGGTTTCCATAGAGTGTGACTCTGTGTTTTGATTTGCATGCGCCCCTCCTTGTGTACTTCCCTTGTGTTTTTCACAGCCCCTTCCAACACCATTCCTCTTCTTCCCTCTGCCTACCAACTCCCTGGTGCTCTCTGTCTCTCCTATGTTTTCCAACTGTTTCTCCATCGACTACCCTGCTTTCCTCACTAAATCTGGTAGGAAGACGTTTACGAAGGACTTCTTGGTTTCCAACACCGGCCTCCCTATCGCTGATACCTATAACTGTGCTACGTCCAGGTAAACCTTCAGCGACATATTCTTTGTCATTCCCTCGCCACACCTATTGACTCTACATATGGTCTCTGGCATCTCTCCTTTCTCTTCTTCTCACATTAATGGTGGCACCCGGAGGGAGGCCCTCACGGCCTCCTTTCACTCTGTGCAAGGTCATCATTAATGTTTACTTAGGGCCTCTTAATTTAGAGGTCTCCTTGTTAAAGTCTCCTTCTTGGAGAATTTAACATTCAACTGGATGCTTTGTGTACTTCCTCAGGACACACAGAAAACTGCTTTCCTGAACATCCGTTAGTACATGCTTTCCAAACTTCTTTCCTTCACCCCCTTGTCCTCATCTTATTCAATCGCTACTCTGCTTTTGAAATGGTGAACCCTACCATCCTTTTCAACCATTTCCATGATAACCTGGGTTATCACCGATCATGCCCTGGCTTGGCTGACTTCTTTCCTCTCTCCCATTGACCCTCCCTGTCCTTCCTCTACTCTATCTCGATCTGCTTTTTCTCCCCCTATCCCTTGCTGATCTGCTCACTGGAACTGTGCTGGTTGCCAGGATACCCTCTGACCTGGCTACCATTTCATCTTGGGGCGAGTTCCCCTCCCCGCCAGTTGCCCACCTGCACTGCCCCCCTGACAACACTTGTACTCAGGGACTGTTTCTGTATCCCTACAGCACCCTAACAGCAATTGACACCTGTTGTTTGCACTTACCCTTGCACTTTCCACCTGCTGTCCGCGCTTTTTATTTATTGGATTCCTTTATTTTTTGGGGCTGTTTATCATATGCACTTCACTGGCCCCGTCAAACTTTCCCACAGCAATTTAACCCTTGCCCCCCCCCCTTCCTTTTGCGCTTTCGCATTATCAATGTCACCTAGACTAGTAAGATCTTTGTCTCTGTCTTCCCTCTGTCTCCCCTCCTTTATCTCGTCGCACCTTGAAGCACTTGTGCATTTGTGCATTATAAATGCCATATCATATCATCATGTGATATCGTGGCCTGTTTTGTACAGAGACAAAAAGATCCTTGGTTACACAAGGCTTTCAGTGCCTTGTACTATCGGTTTTACTTACCTTCAGTGTAACTGTGGTCAAAAATTAATTTGAAGTCATGGCTTCCCCTGCTCTGTGAAACGAAGAGCAACTGTCAATGAAATTATGCCCCAAGGTACAACTCTGCGCGAATGACAGTTATACAGAATACAATTCATATATTTTTTTTTTAATAAAATGTTCTTATTTTTCCAACATGACAACCATACAGCTCAATAAACCATTGTACATATTAACTCTTACATACAGTTTCATGTTGCATTTTCTCCCTCCCGTTACCCCCAACACCCTCCTCCCCCTAGCCTACAGCACCCTTCTATCTTCCCCCACTCGCTCCTACCGACGTTTCCCTGCTACTCCGCCCCTGAAGGATTATCTTCTCCCAGGCTTTCCCGGTCTGACATGGATAGTGTCGCTATTAGTTGTCTCCAGGCAACCAACGTGTCTGTTTCCGCCTACTCCCCCATGCTTGCTGCTTCTTGCCATACCGTTGTTTCGATGTTTGCCGATTTCTTAAGATCTTGCCACCAGACCTGTGCCTGCGGTTTCCTACTCGCTTTCCAGCTCATTGCTATTCTACGTTCAGAATACAATTCATAGTTCTAGAATTCTTGCTGACATTCATGGTACAAAGGATAGAGTCTAGCAAAGGAATTCTGTGTTGACTGGTTTGGCCTGCGCTCACTGGCTGTTTTCAGATTTTGAATAAAATGATCTGCCGCACACCCTGTTGCAATAGTGGGAACCAATTCTTCATTGCCTCAGGCCCCTTCCTGACTTGCTACGGCCTTCCCAAGAAGATAAGCTTTTTGCCTGACCGTCGCGATTGCATGACTTCGCGCACTACTGCAATGTTCAGCACAAGGCTACGAACTTCTCAGGTCCGCGGTTGAAATTCAGGTGAAAGAATCAGAAAAATTGGCTAACGCTCATCCGCGCTTAACCTATGCACATGGACTGCCGATTGAGACAAGGCATATGGCCACATCACGAGTTTGGCGGTAACCCTTAAATCCGGCGGTAGCGCTATTACCGCCAGATTTAAGGGTCCGCCAAATCAGGGCTTCGGCGGATTTTTCCCCAGCTCTGAGCTGGGGGGAAATCCGCTGAAAATGTGCGCTCATACCGCCGGCGGGAAATCCGCCGGTGGTATGAGCGTGAAATTTCCCCATTGAGCCCAATGGGGAATGGGGCATTCCCGAATGGGCTCAATGGGGAATGGGGACTTCCAATACCGCCAAACCCGTGATCCGGCACTAATAGCACCAGGGGTTTGCCAGTAGGGCAGATAGCGCCAGCGCTATTAGCGCCAGTGTTACCGCCCAACTCGTAATGAGGCCCATAGTCGGATCATAAATACAACTATCCGGGTATGGACAAGCAATGTGACATGTCTCGCTTGAACCTAGACAGGGCTGCCTCAGGTGGGATAGATAGTGTGAACGGCTGTCCCATGTTACGATCAGAACCTAATGAATACAAACCTCTTGTGAAAGAAGGAAAGAGATAGGTGCATGATTTCACAAGGTTATCTTTATTCCGAAATTAAATAATAATCAACAAAGGTAGATGATATTCGTGAACGTTGAGACTCCAGATCTTTTGCCTATGGAAAGGCCACAACGTTGTGAATGACATCACATATAGGTTCAGAATCTGCACTAGTGATGGGTGAGACAGTAGTCAAGATCGCACAGCATTGGTGGATGCCAACAATTTGTTTATTTTTCTTGTGTTTTTCAAATGCCATGTGCACCTGCTGTGCTCAGTGCTCCATGGAGTGAAGGTCACTTTGTGGGATGATGCTTTTGGTGAAAAGAAATGTATCAGTTCACACTGCGGCATCTTCTGCGGTATGTTTTAATATTGTGGCATTCATTCACAAAAACAAAAACTACCAAATATAAGCGCTGAAAACAAGCTTCAATTTTTATGTGACTTTGGACGGAAGGGAGCAATCGCCAGGCTAGAAGGACAGAAGCTGTGGAATACTCGCAAAAATGATAGCATTTACTATTATGAAAGTGGACATTGGAACATTTAGGGCCTCATTACACGGAATGCAGTAAACCATGGTGCTATTAGCACCATGGTTGCCGCCGGTACCATACCGGTACCACCATGGAGGAAAGGGGAATTACCACCCCATTCCAAGGTTGGCGGGGCTGTTGGGTGTCCTGACCCACGTTTGAACTATTATGCTACAACATTTGGTGCTGTGGGCTCAGAAAATCCAAGATGGCCGAAAAAGCCCACATTGCGTCAGAATCCAGGAAAACCGCGCAGTTTTTGCGCACACCAAAATGGTCGCCTAACCTGCCACCCACCAGTGCGAGCGTGGTGGGCCAGAAGCGCCATGAGTGAAACGTGGTGCCAAAGGAAAAACAGCAGCAAGCTAAAAATGCCTATTTTAAACATTGCAAGATATTCAAAAATCTCACTGAACACCAGCAGACATTTGGCAGAATGTAGTCTTGTGTGCGAACAAAATCTGGAAAGATGAAGAGCCCAAAACAATGTTTATAACAAAACTGGCTGAGCTGTGGATGTCAGCAGCTGAAGTGAAATTGGACTTAAAGCCACTAAAATCGAAATGTTTAAAATAAATGAGTGACCTACTTTGAGTGTCACATAGGTTGCAACTGTTTAAAGGTCATAGTTTTGAACTTAGAATCAGCGTTCTAGCTGCATGTGTAGAAATTGTAAGTTTGATTTGAATGAAGAAAAACTGGGAACAAAAGTGACATTTGGCTGAAGCCTGGCTTGAAGAGAGTGAATTCTGCCCGGCAACTACCCCCGACAGGAGTTGAAACTTGCTCAGCCACTGCATTCCCAGGCCTGGCTGCCTTCTGCTGTTCCCACCAAAAGGAGGTTAAACCTCTCTGATTGAATCAGGGGAGGAGCACCTGGGAGCAGCGAAACAGAACAATGAGCCTTCCTTGGCTCAGGCAAATGTTAAATTAGGGGGGGTCGTAAATGGCTTCCTCTTGAGAGAAACTGGGAGGGGCAGTGCCTCTGTGAGCAACTTGAGTTGGAGGAAGTGGACAAACTAGAAATTCCACCATGTGCCTTGGGAAACCACACCCCTCTGGGCCAGAGCATAATTTTAAAAAGATGGATAATTCATAGTATGGACTTGTCAAAATTATACAATTAATATCATTATTCTTGTGATTTTTCTCTGCACATTTTAAGAGGTATTAGGACTCTGTGGTATGTTCTGGGGGGTAGTAGCAGAAAATAAGGTATTACTCCGAATGTCTGTATGTTAAAAATCTGACACTTTATCATCTGATGCCCATATTCCTTGTGCATGTTTGTGTAAATTCTGGAAAAGTTTAGAGGTTGTCTTCTTGACGAAAAGGGCAGAATTCTGTCATAGGTGGACATGACATCTTACAAAGACAGGGATCGGATGGTTTGGTGCTACAGAACACATGTTAACTGGACATATAACATTAGAAAAATGGTACATAGATAAATATGTAATTGAATCAAAAATAGATTTGTGGGCAAATTGACAAGGGGAGTATTCTTTCTGTATGCCATAAAATTAATGCCTGATGACACTCCATTCCTTCCCCCAATCAAGGGAGAGAGGGGGACCTTGTCAATGATAAGTTGTGAGGGGCAGGCTTAGATATGCCCACGCACACACCCACTTGCAGAACACATAAAAAGAGACTGCTTGGACAGGCAAAACATTCATTTTCCATTTTCTTGCGGAGCATTTTGCCGGACCACACAACATCTAGAAGGAACATCCAGAACTTAGACTCCAGATAGACTACAGAACTTAAAGCAAAGGCCTAACCCACAAGCGGAGAACTCTTCTCAGCAGGCCTTCAGAATCCAGCAATCCAACCAAACTATTCTACAGCCGGGCGAGCTGTTGGATTCTTTGCCAAGAACCTTTGCCAGAACCGGTAGCAGACCCAGAAAGCAGTGCTGTATCCAGAGAGACCAGAACCAGAGAGACCCAGACCAGACCGCTGTGAAGTGCAGAGTAGAGCTGACCCAGAGAACTGTGACTTCAGAACCACCCGCCAGGAGTCCAGTCTAAACCTGATCAGACCTTGACGGCGTATTTCAACTTTAGAGTGTGAGTACTCAGCTAGAACTGTGCCAGAACCAATCTCTTAGTCTAAAATAATCTGATCCAAACCATTTTAACCTGTCCAGAACTGCATCTTAGAATCGTGTGTCCCTTCTCCGATTTTAAACCTGTAAAAGTGTAATTTTGCCATTTTGAATCATTATTTCATTTCTGAAAAACCACCTTCATAAAATCGTCCGTATCTTTGGAATCGTAGGTGCTAGTTTAACTTTCATCTTAAAGCTAAGATTCTAAGCTTTCCAACAAGCCTAAAACCGACTTGCTACTCCTTATAGTTCCTCCGTAATCACGATCGACGCACTCGGAAAAAAGTGCCGCAAATTGACAGTTTGCTTCATTTCAACCACATGTAAAAATATCTGTCTTTTGCTTCCATTACTGAATCCCGTTTTCAACCTGATAACCATCCCTGAATCATTGGTAGGGCTGACCTGAACTGATTTAAAGTATCTCTCACTCACCCTGAACCTCTAGAGGGAATTAAAAGCATTTTCAGCATATTTTTCACTTCATTGCCACCACATTTAAAAGGATCTTGCCTGCTTTAAAATCATACCTGTTTTCCTCTAAGATCGCTGGGCGGAACTGGAAATTTGTATTGCATTTTGTATTCCTGAGAATTGTGTGCTGTCCTTCCATCTCCTTATCTTGCATAGGGGAGGGAGGGAATTGTCAAAGAAAAAGTGATCATATTATCTTTTGTTGAAATCATATCAAGTTTATTTCTGTGCTGCATTTTTCCCCTCATTGCTTTTCCTTGAAACCATAAAAGTATTTTCTGCTACCTTATCCTTCCTAGACTAACTCCTCATTGATTGTAAAGAAGTGTGCTAGTGTCAGATTATCTATTGTTGATCAACATTATATTCATAAGTGTGCTATCAATTATTAATTTATTCATAAATGTGTGATATATAGATCTTGTTTACTTTTCCAATAAATCTTTTAAATTGCAAAACAAACCTACTTCCTGGCTCAGTGAGATCAGGGAGATTCATAGAGAGGGGTGTTATACAAGGGTTTATCATCCAGGGTATAACTTGCTATAAAAATATATAAATAAGGGCTTCCCTTGAGCAATCCCAGACAAGGCACTTACTTATAGGGAGTGCTCTCGATTGGAGTCACTTAACAGATTGGGGGCTCGAGCCAGGGATTCTGGATTAGATCTATCACTTGTGCAGATTAATACAGTGTGCTAACTGACAGGATATATAAATTCTGTTGGATCACCACGCCGTGTTACACTGTAAAAACACCCCTCAAAGGAACGCTCTAAGGAAACGGTCTGTTTTGCAAAATAAAATACAAACTTCTGTAAGTCAGGAAGGAAATCAAATTCCAGAAGGACGACCTTGGTAGATATCAAAATAACCAGAGAGCACTTCTTACATAAGCTATTTGTGAGAGGTGAGTGGGCTCATCAGGACCAGGCGGTCTGGTTGCAGGCAATCGCACCCCAGATCACTGAAACAGGGTCAGACATATGGAGAGATCAGGGTCCATTACATGTGGCCCTGAGTGAACAATATATGGCCCGAAAGCCAAAGAGGAGCACTACAAGATTGTCAGGATAGCAGCATATTTATATTTATATATGGGAGCCATACAGGATAAATGTGCTGAAGGCCAAGATCTGGCAAATAGGCAACTGATGGCATTAGAGAAGGCCCAATCTGACCTGGTCTCTTCTGAGCAGAGGCTGCAGAGGAGCCAGGAGTCGGAAAATGATAGTAGGCAGTATATTATTAAAATAAAGGAGGATATGGATATCCTGCAACAGGAAAAGTCTGACCAGGATAACAGATTTCTGGCCTTGCAGAAGGAGTACCAAGAAGGTTTGGACCTCCTACTGCAGAGCCAGAAAAATCTGGAGCAACAACTGGACTTCAATAGGGCATGCGCAGAGCAGGTAGTCACCCTGCAAAGCCACCTAGATACGGAGAAGACAGAGAGCAATAAACTGATTTTGAAAGACCTGGATACCCAGGCAGAGTTTGATCAAGAACGCCAGAAAGCTGGTGCCTTTCAAAGGCAGAGGAACGACCTGGCAGCACAGATGCAGGCTCTTAGTCAGGAAAGGGACACCTTAGGCCAGGAAGTCTGCCAATTAAAAGAAAACATTTAAGAAAATCACTTGGCCCTCCAGGGACTGGGTGACCTCCAAAAAGAGCATCAGAACTTGTTAAAGCACACCAGGAGGGTGGAAGATGCTCTGGCAAGAAAGGAACAGGCCAGTAGGGATGGGACTCAGGAGGTAACCCTCCTGCAGCAAAGACTGGCCCAGTATTCCAGGACTAACCAGGAAGCGCAGAGAGAAAATGAGGCTCCCTGTCAGCACAATGATAGGCTCCAGCAATAGGTAGCCATGCAGGAGAGACTGATAGTCTAGTAAGGCCTTAACTGAGGAACTGAAAGCGCAGGCTCTTGCATTGCAACAGGGAGCAGGGGCTGACAGAGATGAAGTTCGCTAGGAAAGGGAAACACCTGAGCATAACCTCAGGAGCCCTAGTACCAGAGGCCTTCATCTTTCCCAGTCCTTGCCACCCCCATGTCCCCTGGCGCACATGAGCACAGGGCCACAGGGATGGCATATTACTATCCAGCCAAAAGTATGGGGTTCATAGGCCAGTACCTCCCAGGAATGGATGGGCGGGCATCCAGGTATGGGCACCCAAGCACAGTGCAATTTAGTGGGGAACCCCAGGAAAGTAGGCCCACTAAGGGCATCCTAAAAACCTCTGCCCAGTTAGGTCAGTGGGGGGGGGTACCCATCAAATCCTGGCAGCAAGGAGGGATCTGAAGACTCCTCTGAGCGGCCCAGGACACAGGAGACTAGGTCCCCACATTCTGCCAGCCATTCCCAGGCTCGCAGAATCCGGGAAAACCTGGAAGATCAGACGGGCACCTCTGGGAGCAGTGCCTCTGAGTCAGAGGATGAGTGGACCATGGTTACCCGAACAAAAAAGGCCAATAAGGCAAAAAGGGCCTTGCTTAAGAACCCCTTAAAGCAGATCAAGGCAATAAGGAGTGTCATCACCCCTTATCACAAGAGCGCCAAGTATTCTGTTTGGGAACACTTGGAGCTTTATGAGCAAATGATGGAGACTTTCCATTTGAAAGACAGCAGTAGCTGCATTCAGTATGTAAAACGAACATTCTCCCCAGAATACTCCAGTTTCTTTGCGGGGCTGGAGGACCAAAATCATTCAAGATGGTCCACCTACAGGGCGGCCATCTTGAAACATCTTTCTGTTCACAGAAATCCCCAAGAAGCTCGCAAGGCAGCCTACAATTTGCAATGTGGGGAGGATCAGGCCCCACAAGAATTTGTGCAGGAGTTAAAGCGTGCTTTTGCGCAGACTACAAAAAGGGTACGCACGGACAGAAAATAATTTTTTAATACGTTTTTCCATGCCTTACACAAATAGATAATGACCCAGCTCGTAAAGGTTGCCCCTGTTTTAGATTTGGAGATGGGGGGACCTAAAAACCTACCGGCACCGAATAATTCTAAGCCCAGAAGGCCCTTGGGCCAGTCACAGACAGGGAGTCAAGGAGGTAGTCCCACAAATGGGGTCCCTAGCTCCCCTGACTATGTAAGTCCCCGCTATAAGGGAAACAGTCCAATCCTGGGTTATGTGTGGACTCCTCCGGCCCAAGTGGGGGGACCCAACCAAGCGCCCAACCCAGGGAACTTCCCTCCGCACTTCCCCCAGGAGGGCAGAAATTCAGCAAATCCTGGGCAGAACTTGTTCCCCAGGTATCCACCCAACTTCCAGCCCCAAAATCATCCATCCTTCTTTCCCCAATTCCCTGAGCCCAGACAACCGAATCCGGGAGAGGGGAGGCCAAGGGTGGAGGGGTACCCAAATCTTCCCAACCCAGGGTACTACCAGAGAAGGGATAGCTACCCTTCCCGGGATCAGCCCAGGGGAGAAAACAGAACCCCGTATCAGCCTGAGTGGGTTTCCCAACTTAAGCGCCAGGTCCAAAATATGGCACAGGAGCTGGGTCGCATGCTAAGGGCTCAGCAGAAACCTCAGATGGGCATGCCGGCACAGAATGCACCAAACTCTGGGCCTGGTGCTCCAGAACAATGACGGGGGCAGCACCCCGATAACCCAACGGTTCCCAGGGAGGAGGCACAAGGTGAAGGGGGGTGTAAAGCCTTGGAGGAAGCTTCCTTCCCCACTTGTAAACAGCCCCTGGAAACCCAGGAACCGGAAACAAAATCTCTTACCCCTGAAAGTCTGCCACCCAAGGAGCAGAGAGGAGGTAGGAGAAACAAAGGACCCAAACAGACCCATTTTGTGGAGGAGGTACAGGTCTTCCAATTTGAGGGAGAGGGATCCTCAGAGGATCCTGGGAAAAGGATCTTCTCCTTCAGAGATGGGGGAACTCCTCCCAAGGAAAAATGGGTCCCAAGGGATTCCAACCCAGACTGGGTAAATGTGGGGATTGAGCTGTCGCCGCCCATCATTCTATCCCAGAACCAACAATACCGAAAACCCCTGGTTCAAACCCATCCTGTTGACTGCCTCCAAAAAGGGGGGGGGGGGGGCGGCCCAGAACCGGAACCAGGGGAACCTAAAACCGAATCAATAGACTGGGTAGATGTGGGGATCGAGCTGTCGCCGCCCATCATCCTATCCCAGAACCAACAATACCAAAAAACCCTGGTCCAAACCCATCCTTGTGACTGCCTCCAAAAAGGGGGGGGCGGCCCAGAACCAGAACCAGGGGAACCCAAAACCATATCCAGTTGCCAACTTTTTCTTTCAGATTCCCGAGACTCTCCACAGAACTTCGCCCAAATCTCTTCTCTCTCAATGTCCAAAACCAGAAAATTAGCCCACCAGTTGTCCAAAAATGTGCATTATCTGTGCCCCCTTGAGGAGAAGGAGGGAAGATACTATGCCCCGGTACAAGTACAGGGGCAGGGTACAATTTTGGCACTGGTGGACACTGGATCCCAAGCTACTCTTCTGTCCAAAAGGGCCTTTGATGAACTAAATGCAGGAAGGGGGGAGAATTACCGTATTCCTCTCACCTCTCTTCCTGGACAACTCCAGAACTTTGACGGGAAGGAAATTCCCATCGAGGGGACTGCAGATTTGGACATCAAAATTGGGCGACACAAGGTGAAACACCCGGTCATAGAAGTGACTCCAGAGGGCACCCCTTGTTTACTAGGGAATGACCTCCTGAGAAGGTTGTCACCCCTAATAGATTGCGTAAGCAAGGTCCTCTGGACCCAGATTAGCCGACCAATAAAATTAAAGCAGAGTGTCAACCATGTTAGTTTAAACGGCACGTGCCACGTGGTTGAACAAAAATCTGACCAAGTAGAATTTCACTTCCAGAACAACCAAATTCCAGGTGTGACAGTAATAGCAGTAGGACAACGGACTGGTGGTCGGGGGTCCTCTCTATTTCTGAAAATCAACCTTCCTTCCAGTTTAAGGTGGTATTCCACACTGGAAGGAAACATTCTGAAATTCTTTACTAATCCACAATCAGACATTCCCACTCCGGTAGTCCAGAAAGATGTGAAATCAGCTCAGAGCCTGGCTGATATTCAGCAAATTGGAGAGCAGTTTTTCATCCCCGTTCAGTTAAATGAAGGGAAGGACTCTGTTCTCGCCCAAGTGTGTGTGAACAACGGTAAGAGCTTCATCAGCGAAGCCATGTTCCGCCAACTCCCAAAAGATCCAGCCATTCCCACATTCAAACTGATAGACAAATGGGAAATGGATCTGGAAACACCCAATTACAAACATCTCCTGCCAAGCAGGTGTATGCTCAAAATCTCCATTGGCAACAAGAGCATAGTCCATAATTGTTGGGTCGTGCGAGATGTCACTGCCGCCTTTTACTTAGGCAGTGACATTCTCAATCGCTTTGCCATTAGTTTGGACCTAATAAACTTCAAAGCTTGGTCCCGATTAGCGGATAATCCCATGGGCTTTGATGATCCAGAAAAAGCATTTAGGTCAGCTCAATTGCTACCTTATGCAGTTGAAATTCAGGTTAAAGAGGAAGTCACCATTCCAGAAAGGACCCGACAATTCTCCCTGGAAGTGAAAGTTAAAAGAGGACAAAAATTGAAAAACCCTGATGCTTATATTCATCTAAATGCTTCTCTCCAACAGCAAGAGTTGGGGGTAAACCCAACACCATTAGTCAACATAGAACATGACACCATTCCAATAGAGGTGGATAACAGCGACTTAAAGAGTATTACTCTAGCCGCGGGCACCATTATTGGAATGGCGGTTGATGACCGACATTTCTCCATTGATCTAGGAAATGAACTGTTAGGACCAATCCCCAAGGACTGTTTTGACAGTGACAGTGATGACAATACAACACCAGACAGGATCTTTACCCGGCATGGGGGGAACTTCCTGGTGTACACTTCCTGCCCTTATGGTAAGGAAGATGTGACTTATGACTTCAGGAGGGATGAGGTGATTTTCCAGGTCCATGAGGGCTGCCTTTCCCACCTGAAGCCTCCAGCCAAATCAGCACTCTGACCAGGGACTTCTCCACCCAGCTGGAGGAAGCCGCTGAGATAGCAAAACCAGAAGTCTTTCCAGGCTTCAGGCAGATGGTGGAAGAGAGAGTCAACCTAGCTGATGCCTGTGTGACTCTGGAACAGAAGCAAAAGTTGAAACAAGTTTTCTTGGATTTCCAAGATCTCTTCGCGGTAGACTCATATGACTGTGGTTGCACCAACATCCACACAACAACAATTCACACAGACCCTGGCATGACTCCAGTGTTTGTGAAGCAATATCGCTTGCCTCTCGCATCCATGGAGTCCCTCACTGAAATAATTAAGAACCTTGAGTCCCGGGGAATAATCCGTCCAGTCCACAGCACCTTCAACAATCCAGTGCTGGGAATATTGAAGCCAAACGGCCAGTGGAGACTCTGCGCCGACCTTAGGGAGCTCAACAAACGGGTCCATACTTCCCGATGGCCTCTTCCCTACATTGACCAAGGGCTGGCCCAGATTCAGGGCTCACAGGTATTCACTGCAACAGACCTGACCAATGGATACTGGACTGTGCCTGTCAGTAGGGAGGACCAATACAAACTGGCTTTTACCTTTGGGGGCCAGCTTTACACATGGACCCAGACTCCCTTCGGATACCTCAACTCCGGCAATGAGTTCAACATTTTCCTACACAAGGCCATGCCCGACCTGGGTGCGAGGGGTAACCTGGCTTATGTAGATGATGTCCTCATCAAAAGTTCAACTGTGGAGGAACATATAGCGGAGATCCGTTATGTTCTGACCCAGTTGAGGGCCGCCGGAGCAAAACTTTCCTTTCAGAAAGCACAGTGGTGTAGAACCCGTGTTAATTTCTTGGGGCATGAGATTACTCCTCGGGGTCTCTGTCCCCAGGAAAAGAAAGTGGAAGCACTCCAGAAACTGAAAGACCCCACAACTGTGCGGGAACGAAGGAGCCTCCTTGGACTGACTAATTACAGCAGAAAGTTCATTGAGGGCTACGCAGAGATCACCAGACCCCTGATTCATCTCTTGAAGGGGGGGGGGGGTAAAGTGGGAATGGGGTCCAGAACAATCCGAGGCAGCAAGACATCTCAAAAGAAGCCTCTCACAAGCGCCCTGCCTAGCTTACCCTGTCAGAAACAAGGAGTTTTTCCTGGAGACAGGGTTCTCTAATACGTGCTTGACGGCAGTATTATACCAAAAGCATGACAAGGTCAATAAAGTAATCTATGCGAGCAAAACTTTATCCTCTGTGGAGGAAAAATTCAACGATTGTGAGAAGGCACTCCTGGCAACGGTGTGGGCATTGAAGAATTACGGCCCGTTTATCCAGTGGGAACACATCATAGTGGAGACTCCGCACCAGCCTCTGCAATATCTCCAAAGTGACAGAATCCGGGCCGGAAATGTGAGTAATTCCCAAATCACTTCTTGGATCCTGTCAATGCAAGGCTTTCCTGTGGAGGTCAGATATGGCCAAAACAAGAAGAGTCCCCTCGCGCAAGGTCTGGCTGACTTGCATGATTGTGCCAGAGAAAACTTTCTCGAGGACGAAAGTCTAAACATCAAGGACAACATGGAGGCATACCTTAATTCCCCACACAAAGTCTTTGAAGAGGACAAGTGTGAGTGAATGCCCACTGTCTATGTGGATGGATGCTCTTACCATGTTGACAACAACAGGGAAAAGGAACTGGTGGCCGGCATAGGGAATGCATGGGTGAAGGAGTCCCCAGAACCCTCCGCTGGGTACAAAATTGGTCCCCGAAGTAGTCAGGTGGCAGAATTGATGGCTGTGTATCAAGCCATCCTCACTGCAGTCCAACATCAACTCCACGAACTTGTCATAATCACAGATTCAGATTATGTACGGAACGGGTTCGTGGAGCACCTGGTTAATTGGAAAACCAGAGGCATGTTATGTGCTAATAACAAACCCTTGAAACATGGGAAGTTAATTCAAAACATTGATGATCTGGTCACCTCGAATGGGATGACCATCTACTGGAAGAAGATCAAGGGTCATTCCAAAGTAGAGGGACCAGACAAAACTGGAAATGACTTAGCTGATCAGCTGGCCAAAACCGGGGCCATCCAAGGGGATCTAATAGAGATTGAGTCCCTGTTGGGGGAAATCCAGGTCACTGCTATCACTAGGTGTCACGACCGCTGGGCGCTGGCGGCTGTGGAAGAGGTGGAAGCTGGGCCGCCATTAAATTGTGCCGTCACATTTTTTCCCTGACAGCGCTAACGTTCTAGTCTTTTTCAACATGGCCGCCGCCTACGCGTATTTACTTCCACACGCTAGGCAGCTCGGCGCGTTGCAACTTCGGATTTCCCTCTGTTGCTCTCGCTCCTCTATAGTTTTCTCCTTGGCGGTGCTCCGCCCATGCTGTTCTGTTTCTTCCAAGCCTTTGCTCTCTTTCCCCTTGCTCTTCCTTCTCCCAGTCTTTCCAGTTTTCTTCCCCCCCCGGTTGTTTTATACCGGTCCGTTCCTTTTCTTTGCTGCCTCTCGCGCTGCTCCTTTCTCTACAGAGCTTGCCTCTCTTGTTTCACTCTCATACTCACCTTGCTTAGGATCGCCTCATTACTTCACCGAGTATTCCTGTTTTGGTTTCTGGTTTCCTGCCGGCTCAAGCACTCCGGAGGGGTTTTTATGCCGTTTGGCTTTTTCCCCTCACTCCGTTTTTAGTCCGTCGCGGAGGGGGGTCACCGTGCCTCCTGTGTGGAGCCGCGGTGGCTTCCTTTCGAGGCCGACCTTACCTTCTACAGAAGAAAAGGCTTCCCGCTCTGCACACTAGAAGAAAGAAGTTAAATTACTCTTCAAGCTCAGGTGAGGAGGAAAGGGAACGGGGGAACGAGTTGAGTTCTACTGATGAGGAAGATATTATCGATCAACCTGAAAAGGTGGTGAGTCTGCCAGCCCATTGTGATAGCTTGCAACGCCCTAATATTGAGATGGCAACCCCACAACAACTCCAGGAACTCGTCGCCGCAGTACAGAGTTTGAGTCAGGAGGTTCAGACTTTGAAAACAGACAATGCCGCCCTTCAACAAAGGGTTGCTGCTCGAGAACAGCTCACAGCGGATCTCCCCCCCTACCCTTGGTATCAGGCAAATTTGATGGCACCGAGAGGAAAGTAAAGGAATTCCTTGATGCTTGTAATATCCACTTTGCTTTCAGAAGAGGCACCTTTTCCACAGACCATACCAAGGTAGGGTTCATGATAACCCATATGACGGGTAATGCCTTAGCATGGGCCACCCCTTTGGTATCTCGATCCGACCCGGTGTTACAGGATTATACAGCCTTCAAGGACCTTCTCAAACAGACTTTCCTCCATACGGAAACAGCCTTTGTAGCCAGCGAAGACCTCCTTGACGTGCGTCAAGGGAATTCAGACCTACTTTCCTATCTGTCCTCTTTCAAAAGAATAGCAGCTGAGGCTGGTTGGCAGGAAGAAGCACAGTATACCATATTCCGGAGGGGTTTGCGGGAGGACTTAAAAGACGAACTAGCCAGAATTCCCCGCCCAGATTCTTTCTCCGATCTCATTAAGGCGGTAATAAGGATCGATTATCGCATGACCGAAAGAAAGAACGAGAAGAAGAAGACTCGTCCTCCCGGATCCTTTCTTGAAACCCACACTTCGACCTCCTCACCTGTTACTCGCCCGCCTTCCAGAGACGAACCAATGCAGATTGGTACTACCCGAGCTCCTTTGACAGCGGAAGAAAAGAAGAGAAGGCGAGAAGGCAGTCTGTGTCTCTATTGTGGTTCGGCCAATCATCTTCTGAGAGACTGTCCTGACGTACCCCCGAGAAGGCCGGGAAACGAGCGCCCTCGGTAGTCGGTGGGACAGACTATCGAGGGGCGTCAGTTGGTTCCTATGCTACGCTTTCAGTGACCCCTGCCAAGACCTCCGAAGACCATCGATTGATGGTAATTGCCGTCCAACTCCGGTTCAGAGGACAGGAGATAGAGACACAAGCCTTACTTGACTGTGGAGCAGCCGGAAATTTCCTAGACACCTTGTGGGCAGACAAGGTGGGTCTTCTCAGAGTCCCAAAGAAGGAAGACCAGAAGGTAGAAGGGGTAGATGGCACTCCTTTATACTCCGGGCTCATTACCCACACCACCGAGGAAGTACAAGTATCTATCCAACAACATTCTGAGTCTTTGAAGTTCGATATCATTAGGGCCGCCCATTTCCCTGTTATATTGGGAATTGGTTGGCTGCGCAAACACAACCCAACGATAAATTGGACAGACAACCTGCTGAGTTTCCACTCTTCCTTTTGTCAAGAAAGGTATTTGCCGGGACCTATGTTTGAGGAAGTCAAGACGATATGTGCTACTGAGAGTAGCTCCATCCACAATATACCCAGGATATTCAAGGAATTTGCTGATATTTTTAAGGAACAACAACCTTCGGTACTCCCCCCTCATCGGCCGGAAGATTGTAATATTGACCTCATACCACAGGCCTTGGTTCCTTTTGGAAGAATGTACCCCCTTTCTATGGCTGAAAAGGCAGTTCTCCGGAGCTATTTGGATGACAATCTTGCTAACGGATTGATCCGACCCTCAAGATCCCCAGCAGGTGCTTCCTTATTTTTCATACCCAAGAGAGACTCCAAGGAGTTGAGACCTTGTATCGATTACAGGGGTCTAAATCAAGTCACGATCAAAGACAGATACCCGATGCCTATAATCTCGGAGATACTTGAAGCCGTTCAGGGATCGGTATTGTTTACTAAGCTCGATCTTCGGAACGCATACCATTTGCTTCGGGTGAAATCCGGTGATGAATGGAAGACTGCTTTCCGCACTCCCTACGGGCTTTTTGAGTACCGAGTGATGCCATTTGGACTGGTAAATGCTCCCTCTATATTCCAGAGGTTTATGGATCGCATATTTTCCGATCTGTTGGGGATCAACACAGTTGTATACCTTGATGATATCCTGATATTTTCCCGGAAGAAGGAAGAACATTCTTCCCAGGTATTGGAGGTGTTACAACGACTCCGATTACATCACCTATTGGTCAAACCAGAGAAATGTGCTTTCGCTCAATCATCCATGCCTTACTTGGGTTTTATACTCTCTGAAGAGGGGATAACCATGGATCCCGAGAAGGTTGAAGCCATTCTCTCATGGCCATCTCCTTCATCTGTCAAGGACGTCCAGAGGTTTTTAGGTCTGGCAAACTTTTACCGGAAATTCATCCCGGGGTTTTCGAGGCTCACCTTGCCCATCACTTCTCTACTTAAGAAATCCTCTAAACCCTTTCTTTGGAATAAAGAAGCTGAAGACAGTTTTGCTAGTCTCAAAGGAAGATTCTGCACGGCTCCTATTCTTCGGCAACCAGACCAACTGAAACCTTTCATTATGGAGACCGACGCTTCTGCTGCTGCAGTAGGGGCCGTTCTTCTCCAAGTCAACCGCGGCATGGAACATCCAATAGCCTATTTTTCTAAGACCTTGACAAACAGTCAACAAAATTATTCTGTCATTGAGAAAGAGCTACTGGCTATGAAATTGGCTTGTCTGGAATGGAGACACTTACTTCAAGGAAGTATGCACCCATTTCAGATACGTACCGATCACAAAAATCTGCAGATTTTGAGGCAACAGGAATGCTATAACACTCGACAAGCCAGGTGGGCACACTTTTTTGCTCAGTTTCATTTCACCATCACGTATATTCCGGGCTCTCAGAACCAAGTCGCTGACGCGTTGTCTCGAAGAAATGAAGTCAACAAGCCATATCAGAAAGAACTCATGTTTCCCCGAACTAAGATCGTCCTGGTTGTGTCGTCTTTCCTAGAAGAGTTAGGGGGGCTTATACTCCTTTAGAAGGACCAGCTCCCACTCTAGGAAAATTACCTGTCGAGGAAAAAGAGGGACTGTATTTCAACCTAGGAAGACTAATCCTACCTACAAACGACCTCCAGGTACAAGCTCTTAGGTGGTGCCACGACTCGAAGGTTGCGGGTCATCGAGGCCTTTGTGGTACGCTCGAACTGCTCCAAAGAACCTTCTTTTGGCCCAATATGAGGGCAGACACTCAGGCTTATGTTCAAACATGTTTGACTTGTTTACGTAACAAGAATTCCACCCAGAAATCGTTGGGGTTACTTCAACCCAGCCCGATCCCTCCAGGTCCTTGGATTAACATTTCTACGGACTTCATCGTCGACTTACCTATATCCCAAGGTTGTACGTGCATCATGGTAACTGTCGATACCTATTCCAAATTGGCGCATTTCTCCCCATTGTCCGGCATACCTTCTGCTTCGCTCACTGCTGAAGTCTTTCTTAAGGACATATTCAGATTGCATGGTCTCCCTCAAAAGATTGTAACCAATCGTGGCAGCCAATACACCTCTAAGTTTTGGTCAGCTTTGTGCAAATTGTTGGGGATTGAGAGGGCTCTTTCTTCTGGATTCCATCCTCAGACTAATGGCCAAACCGAGAGGCTGAACGGAACCCTTGAACAATATCTGAGGTGTTTCGTTAATCAGTCACAAGACAATTGGGTTTCTCTTCTCCCAACTGCCGAATTCACGTACAACAATGCGATTCATGCTTCTTTAGGTATGAGTCCTTTTTATCGTACTTATGGATACCACCCCAGATCTATTATACCCACTTTCTGGAAAGATACCTCTATCCCATCAATTGAATCCGGTTTGGCGCAGCTGAGAGAAGCTCACATATCCGCCGAACAGAGTCTTAAAAAGGCAAGCATTCAATACAAGGACCAAGCAGATCGCCACCGGAGACAGGTGCCGATGTGGGACAAAGGCTCAAGGGTTATGCTGTCTACCAAGTTTCTACCCCATTGGGTCAGACCTTCCAAGTTGTCCCCCCGGTATATTGGACCTTTCGACATCCTGACCAAGATCAACCCAGTGGCTTACCGCCTCAAGTTACCTAAGTCGCTCAGTCGTGTTCACCTGACTTTTCACTCCTCACAGCTCCGCTCCTATGTGGCTGATGAGAGAAGGCAGAGAGCTCCCAGACTTCACGTTCCACCCGACCCTAACTCTGAAGAATACGAAGTCTCCCACATCAGTGATTCCCGTTACCATAAGGGTCGCCTGGAATATCTTATTCATTGGAATGGCTTCCCTTCGTCCGAGGATTCCTGGGAACCCCGATCTTATGTTAATGCACCCCGTTTGTTACGGCGGTTCCACAACCTGCATCCCGGCAAGCCCGGGGGGTGTCGCCCTAGAGGGGGGCATACTGTCACGACCGCTGGGCGCTGGCGGCTGTGGAAGAGGTGGAAGCTGGGCCGCCATTAAATTGTGCCGTCACGTTTTTTCCCTGACAGCGCTAACGTTCTAGTCTTTTTCAACATGGCCGCCGCCTACGCGTATTTACTTCCACACGCTAGGCAGCTCGGCGCGTTGCAAGTTCGATAGTTTTCTCCTTGGCGGTGCTCCGCCCGTGCTGCTCTGTTTCTTCCAAGCCTTTGCTCTCTTTCCCCTTGCTCTTCCTTCTCCCAATCTTTCCAGTTTTCTTCCCCCCCGGTTGTTTTATACCGGTCCGTTGCTTTTCCTTGCTGCCTCTCGCGCTGCTCCTTTCTCTACGGAGCTTGCCTCTCTTGTTTCACTCTCATACTCACCTTGCCTAGGATCGCCTCATTACTTCACCGAGTATTCCTGTTTTGGTTTCTGGTTTCCTGCCGGCTCAAGCACTCCGGAGGGGTTTTTATGCCGTTTGGCTTTTTCCCCTCACTCCGTTTTTAGTCCGTCGCGGAGGGGGGTCACCGTGCCTCCTGTGTGGAGCCGCGGTGGCTTCCTTTCGAGGCCGACCTTACCTTCTACAGAAGAAAAGGCTTCCCGCTCTGCACACCAGAAGAAAGAAGTTAAATTACTCTTCAAGCTCAGGTGAGGAGGAAAGGGAACGGGGGAACGAGTTGAGTTCTACTGATGAGGAAGACATTATCGATCAACCTGAAAAGGTGGTGAGTCTGCCAGCCCATTGTGATACTAGGTCCCAGACAAATGCTCACAATGATCTTTCAACTGCACAATGGAGTAAGGAGACCCCAGATGCTGATTTGATTACGGCTCAGAAGGGGGATCCAATAATTGGTAAGTTTTACCAACACATTGAGGACCCTGAAAACTTTCCCCTGACGGATACCGACTACATTGGGAAAGAGGACCTTAGAGTGTTGATGAAATGTCCAAAAATGTTCAGAATCCGAGACGGTTTGTTGGTAAGGAAATCCCAAGCTGGCCATGATCAGTGGGTGGTCCCTACCTCATTCCGAAGCCTGATGTTAAGTCACGCCTATGATGCGGCCACCGCCGGTCATAGGGGTTTCATACAACACTTGAGATCTTAAGAGAGGTTGCATACTGGCCACACATGGGGCAGGACCTCGACCAATACTTGAAGGGGTGTCTTGTGTGTGCACAATTTCAGCCAACATCCCTCACACACCGGGCGCCTCTCCAGAAGAGGGGGATGACACTGCCATGGTCAGATTTGCAAATCGACTTCATAGGCCCCGTGATTCGCTCCTCTAGGGGAAACAAGTACATGTTGACGGTCACATGCTTGTTTACCAAGTGGGTGGAATGTCTCCCGCCCCAAACTGCAAGGCAGAAACAGCAGCTGCCCTGATGATCAACCACCTCTTTTCGCGTTTTGGTCTACCCCAAAGGATTGAGTCAGACAGAGGTAGCCATTTTACCAGCGAAGTAATGACTAAGATGTGGGAGATACTGGGGGTTAAAAGGAAGCTACATATTGCTTACCGGCCAGCCTCTTCTGGTGCAGTGGAGAGATACAACAGAACCATTGTGAGCATATTAAAAATGTTTGTGGCAGATTCTGGGCCAAGTTGGGATATCCGATTACCTCTGGTCCTAATGGCCATCAGATCTACCCCTTCATCTGCAACTAAAATGTCACCATTTGAGCTGATGACTGGACGCAAGATGGTGCTTCCCCAGCATTTGCTCTACAGGACCCAAGAGCAGACATTGATAAATGCCTCCACAACTCATGAGTATGTGGAGAATATAAGGAAACACCTTCAACATGCTTTTGCCTATGCTCAGCGGAATCTAGAAAGATCTGCTGATAGCATGAAGACCCATTACGATTTGAAAACCACCATGAAAGAGTACAATGTAGGAGACCGGATTTATCTATACAATTTCCAAAGAAACCAGGCCAAACAGTGAACATTTTTGCCTACATGGAAGGGACCTTTTGAAATTATAGACAAGATCTCCCCAGTCGCTTACAAGATCCGCCTCCCCAAAGGTAGTTTGGTGGAAGGGGAAGACAAGTGGGTCCATATAAATCAGTTAAAGTGTTGCCATCCCAGGCACACTCTGCAGCAACTGGACTCTGCAATACCAGAGGGGGCCGCTCCAGAGTAATTCAGTTCCAACCCTAAAATATCCCATATATAGTCTCTAAAATATTATGATTCTTGAATGAAAATGTCGTCTGATTATATCTTGTTTTTTTAAAAAATAAGAATGTAAATGTCTATTGATTTATAAAATGTATATGCCGCCCCACTATATCAATAGTGGGGAAGAAAGGTCTACGAATAGGTATTGCCGCTTTGCTTTGTCATCCTAGGAGAAAGAAAACCTGGAGAATGACCACGGAAGACGACCTGGGGACCGGGAGAAAAGATCCGAGGGGCCCGGGGTACCGCCCAATACTCTCATCAGGACCGGCGAGGAGAACCGATCGATCCACCCTGCTGGAGGAAAAGATGCTGAACTTTGTCATCTGCGGAATCGGAAGAAGATGATGCGGACATCCCAGCACGTGGATCAAAACATCATTTGCACCCGACTTCCCCTCGACTCGAAATCAAAGCGTAGTCGGGCGGGGGGGCTTGTTGGGTGTCCTGACCCACGTTTGAACTATTATGCTACAACATTTGGTGCTGTGGGCTCAGAAAATCCAAGATGGCCGAAAAAGCCCACATTGCGCCAGAATCCAGGAAAACCGCGCAGTTTTTGCGCACACCAAAATGGTCGCCTAACCTGCCACCCACCAGTGCGAGCGTGGTGGGCCAGAAGCGCCATGAGTGAAACGTGGTGCCAAAAGAAAAACAGCAGTGCCTGTTGGATCAAAAAGCGCTTTGAAATCACCTTTGTTTCTCTGAAATGCAAGCGAAAAATGCCTATTTTAAACATTGCAAGATATTCAAAAATCTCACTGAACACCAGCAGACATTTGTCAGAATGAAGTCTTGTGTGCGTACAAAATCTGGAAAGATGAAGAGCCCAAAACAATGTTTATAACAAAACTGGCTGAGCTGTGGATGTCAGCAGCAGAAGTGAAATTGTACTTAAAGCCACTAAAATCGAAATTTTTAAAATAAGTGAGTGACCTACTTTGAGTGTCACATAGGTTGCAACTGTTTAAAGGTCATAGTTTTGAACTTAGAATCAGCGTTCTAGCTGCATGTGTAGAAATTGTAAGTTTGATTTGAATGAAGAAAAACTGGGAACAAAAGTGACATTTGGCTGACGCCTGGCTTGAAGAGAGTGAATTCTGCACGGCAACTACCCCCGACAGGAGTTGAAACTTGCTCAGCCACTGCATTCCCAGGCCTGGCTGCCTTATGCTGTTCCCACCAAAAGGAGGTTACACCTCTCTGATTGAATCAGGGGAGGAGCACCTGGGAGCAGGGAAACAGAACAATGAGTCTTCCTTGACTCAGGCAAATGTTAAATTAGGCGGGTCGTAAATGGCTTCCTCTTCAGAGAAACTGGGAGGGGCAGTGCCTCTGTGAGCAACTTGAGTTGGAGGAAGTGGACAAACCAGAAATTTCACCATGTGCTTTGGGAAACCACACCCCTCTGGGCCAGAGCATAATTTTAAAAAGATGGATAATTCATAGTAGGGAATTGTCAAAATTATATAATTAATATCATTATTCTTGTGATTTTTCTGTGCACATTTTAAGAGGTATTAGGACTCTGTGGTATGTTCTGGGGGGTAGTAGCGGAAAATAAGGTATTACTCCGAATGTCTGTATGTTAAAAATCTGACACTTTATCATCTGATGCCCATATTCCTTGTGCATGTTTGTGTAAATTCTGGAAAAGTTTAGAGGTTGTGTTCTTGATGAAAAGGGCAGAATTCTGTCATAGGTGAACACGACATCTTACAAAGACAGGGATCGTATGGTTTGGTGCTACAGAAAACATGTTAACTGGACATATAATATTAGAAAAATGGTACATAGATAAATATGTATTTGGATCAAAAATAGATTTGTGGGCAAATTGACAAGGGGAGTGATAAGTTGTGAGGGGCAGGCTTAGTTATGCCCACGCACACACCCACTTGCAGAACCCATAAAAAGAGACTGCTTGGACAGGCAAAACATTCATTTTCCATTTTCTTGCGGAGCATTTTGTCAGAACACACAACATCTAGAAGGAACATCCAGAACTTAGACTCCAGATAGACTACAGAACTTAAAGCAAAGGCCTAACCCACAAGCTGAGAACTCTTCTCAGCAGGCTTTCAGAATCCAGCAATCCAACCAAACTATTCTACAGCGGGGCGAGCTGTTGGATTCTTTGCCAAGAACTTTTGCCAGAACTGGTAGCAGACCCAGAAAGCAGTGCTGTATCTAGAGAGACCAGAACCAGAGAGACCCAGACCAGACCGCTGTGAAGTGCAGAGCAGAGCTGAACCAGAGAGCTGTGACTTCAGAACCACCCACCAGGAGTCCAGTCTAAACCTGATCAGACCTTGACGGCCTATTTCAACTTTAGAGTGTGAGTACTCAGCTAGAACTATGCCAGAACCAATCTCTTAGTCTAAAATAATCTGATCCAAACCATTTTAACCTGTCCAGAACTGCATCATAGAATCGTGTGTCCCTTCTCCGATTTTAAACCTGTAAAAGTGTCATTTTGCCATTTAGAATCATTATTTCATTTCTGAAAAACTACCTTCGTAAAATCGTCTGTATCTTTGGAATCATAGGTGCTAGGAACGTGGTTTAACTTTCATCTTAAAGCTAAGATTCTAAGCTTTCCTTATAGTTCCTCCGTAATCGCGATCGACGCACTCGGTAAAAATGCCGCGAATTGACAGTTTGCTTCATTTCAACCACGTGTAATAATATCTGTCTTTTGCTTCCATTACTGAATCCCGTTTTCAACCTGATAACCATCCCTGAATCATTGGTAGGGCTGACCTGAACTGATTTAAAGTATCTCTCACTCACCCTGAACCTCTAGAGGGAATTAAAAGCATTTTCAGCATATTTTTCACTTCATTGCCACCACATTTAAAAGGATCTTGCCTGCTTTAAAATCATACCTGTTTTCATCTAAGCTCGCTGGGGGGAACTGGAAATTTGTATTGCATTTTGTATTCCTGAGAATTGTGTGCTCTCCTTCCATCTCCTTATCTTGCATAGGGGGGGAGGGAATTGTCAAAGAAAAAGTGATCATATTATCTTTTGTTGAAATCATATCAAGTTTATTTCTGTGCTGCATTTTTCCCTCATTGCTTTTCCTTGAAACCATAAAAGTATTTTCTGCTACCTTATCCTTCCTAGACTAACTCCTCATTGATTGTAAAGAAGTGTGCTAGTGTCAGATTATCTATTGTTGATCAACATTATATTCATAAGTGTGCTTTCAATTATTAATTTATTCATAAAAGTGTGATATATAGATCTTGTTTACTTTTCCAATAAATCTTTTAAATTGCAAAACAAACCTACTTCTTGGCTCAGTGAGATCAGGGGGATTCATAGAGCGAGGTGTTATACAAGGGTTTATCATCCAGGGTATAACTTGCTATAAAAATATATAAATAAGGGCTTCCCTTGAGCAATCCCAGACAAGGCACTGACTTAGTGGGAGTGCTTGATTGGAGTCACTTAACAGGGCGGTAATTCCCCATTTCTCCATGGCCCTTCCCCATTCCCATTTTTGCCCCATAGGGCTCAATAGGAATGGGGAAGGGGCTAATTATGGTACCGCAAATTGCGGTACCGTAATTAGCACCAAGGTCCCTTTGCTGGTCCCAATTTTAACGGCTGGTCTACACCAGCCGTTAAGGTCGGGTCCCGCAAAGGGACCTCGTAGTAAGGTGGTAAGGGTTTACCAGTACCAGTGCCCTTACCGGTACCGGTAAACCCTTACCACCTACCGTGTAATGAGGCCCTTAGTTTTAATTTATGCAAACCGTTGTTCAGAGCGGACACTGTGCGTTACACCAAGAGAATGGAACAACCAAACATAATATAAGTTGAACTATACATAACATTTTTGTGATGAAAAAAGAGGAAATTGTTCTTTTTGCATATTGGAGAATTTAGCGACGTGCGAAAATGGCATTTTGATGTAAAGAGTGAACAGAATACGATGTTCTGTATACCACGCCATATTCAAAATACTGAGTGCGTAACTAGAGGTTTATTTATAAGTCTGCTAATAATTGTTATTATTGTTTTGGTTAAGTCGGGATGAGTAAAGGTTGGGATTTTTGGCCTGTATTCATTATAGACATTGTTATGGGTTGTTTGTTGCAGCATATTGGGCCTCATCACGAGTTTGCCGGTCCTGAATCAACAGTACCGGTAAGCTTGCCAGTACCGTTGTTTCCAGATCGGCAAACTACCAGTTCTACAAGCGGGTGCCTTTCAGCCCGCCAGGTCTGACTTGGCGGGCAGAACGGCACCCGCTCACAGACCTTGACGGATGCACCGACACTGTTGCACACAGTGCCGGTGTATCCGTCCTCCCCATTCCTATTGAGTCCAATGGGACTCGATGGGAATGGGGATTTTCTTTTTTCCGCCAGAGTCATAATAAGGCCCATTGTGACGCTTACTCATAGACGATACAAAAGCACAACCTGTATGCAGGCTGGTGATATCTAAGCCATTTCGTCCCATGGAATATCAGGGTGTGCAATCAAGGTTGCATTATTGAAAGGGCTGGGAACAGAACATTTTCCAAGGGTAGTTGGTTCTCTTTTCTATAGATAATATTCCCAGTTCCGTTACAATGCCATCTGTCCGTTGTCCCATTTTTGAGTCACTTTATCCATACCTTTGGGAGCTACACCGACTTCTCAGTGCTAATCTTTCATGCACATCGTAGTCTAAAATAGTCCCCCACCTTGTCAGTGTGTGTTCATTGTTTGTGGTTTGTGTTGGTTATTCTGTTTCATCCGGTGCAGAAATACAACATAAATTAGTATAAAGAACGGATTCTAAAATATATTTTTATTCTGTTATCTACACACATAATGCACATTGTAGTCTAAAATAGTCCCCCACATTGTCTGTGTGTGTTCATTGTGTGTGGTTTGTGTTCATTATTCTGTTTCATCCGGTGCAGAATTACAACATAAATTAGTATAAAGGACGGATACTAAAATATATTTTTATTCTATTATCTACACAGAAATATTGTACGTTCTGCAAATGCCATAATTTCCAGCTGCCGTGGGATGGCTTTTTCAAAATAGCAATAGCAGATACGCCTAACCGCATCGTTCAGCATCACCATAATGTGGGACAATAGACCGGGGCCAATATGCACTTTGGCAGTACCAGCGACAAGGAGCAACCTGTCATCGTTTACAGTGTAGCAAGAATCTGATGCATCGAATCCACATCTTCTCCCAAAAGGAACACCATGTGCGTCATTTTAAACTTTTGCCACCCGAGCCTAAGGACACACAACTATTGGTGGTTTATCGGAATCAGTGGATCCCAAGCATACAGTGTGAGTTCATTCACCGTATCTTTTTTTGTTTTCGTGTCACGATGGAATTGGAAAAGGACATTCCACACTGTGTTACTCAAGATGGTGCTGAGTTCAAAGTAGTGGCGATTCCGGCTGTGGTTGTGCGAAAACGCCAACGGCAGTGGGATGGTTCCTCTGCTCTTACTTTTGTGGCTTTTTTGGTCGGATGTAGAGGTTAAACAATCTCAGGCTGTAGACCATCTTGAGTAACACAGTGTGGAGTGTCCTTTTCCAATTCCATCGTGACACGAAAACAAAAAAAGATACAGTGAATGAACTCACACTGTACGCTTGGCATCCGTCAAGGAGCCTGATGAAAATACTTATAAAGTGACCTACAACGTCTCAAAGAAATAGAGTTAACCACAGACAACAAACCAATGGGAAAGTATTAAGTACTGAAAATACTAGATATTTACGTCCTGAAGACGGCCATTAACACCAACAGAACCAACGGCACCAAGAGAGTGCACCGTATGAGTCAGAAAGGCCAAAACATATGTCGACTTACCAATAGGAACCCTGCACATCTTTGTTCCTATCTCTCACTGTAACAATTTAATATAGGGTATTTGGTGTGTACAAAGTAACCCCTTTTGCCCTACATCGACGTGGCCAAACAAAATAGAGTGGTTAGTAAATGAACTATAGGATCACATGAATGATCAACCACTCCTGTTAAACCTATGGGGTACACATTATTGTTGGGATGATCAAATATGCCTGATCCCTCTGTTTGATTATAAATGTCTATATTTACAGTATTACATACTGGTTTTTCCCATTTTTTCCTTTCTCTATGTATTTTGTCACCATGAAAGGTTTGGTGTGAAGACACCAGTTAGAGTGTAAGTGATTAGCACAGTTTTTGGTTTTTACATATATAGGCCCTTGCGAGCCTTTTTTACTCTGGGCATAAAATGCTCCAACAATAAAATGAATTTTTCAATGAATATTGCGTGTGGTATAAGTAATCTTAAAATTGCACGAGATTAGCTTGGATTTAACCCTGTGTTTCTCAGGGACTTAAGGTAGGGGTAGTCGACCTATTATCCTTTGCTTTTGCTCAATAGCCTCCCATTGATAGTGTCGTCCCCCCGAGAACAAAAAACAGGGAGTACCCATTTTTGAAATACCGATCTTAAAAGGGCAATACACCTGGGAGGGACACATTCCCTTAAAAGGGTAATACACATGGGAGGGTCACACCATTAACAGCTGCTGGCCAGATTTCCTACAAACAAGCTTTTAGTTTAGATTGTGGGATGGTCCCTGGGTTAGGGACCATCGGTCGGGATTATGCCCTATGTCTTGTTTGTGTTTTGGAAGATGCAGCCATCTCACTAGCGTAACTAATGGAGCATGTGTTACAAGCAGCAGGTAGGAGAGCCCCTATGGACCATGCTCCCTACTTTTAAACGTGTGCTTGGAGCGGAAGGCATCCCAATAGCTCATTTGGTGGAGCATGTGTTTACCAGCAGCAAGGTCCTTTTTTCAAGCTGCCTCTCGGGCATTTGAAAGCAAATTGGTACAAGTCAATAGTTCACAAAATCTATTAATCGTCAGCAAGTTTGGCAGTTGCCTTTTCGCATTGCTGTAAAAATATATCCTACTGGTTTACTTTTATCAGGCTGATAGGGTAAGGGTTTGCCGGCATCTGAAGTTTCAATAGAGCATCGGCTGACACGATAATTATAATTAGTTACCCTGCTGTAGTGTTTGAATTGAATTTGGGCGCATATTCTTAACGCAAACATCGGAGGAAGCTATGAAGGGTGAAGGCATCAATACCAGTGCTCAATTTCTGTCGAGTGGCACGTATCGTATTTCTTTAGGATAGGAATGTATGTTGGGATTTGGTGGGCAGCGTTGCCGGATGTTAGACGATCCTCTGCACACCAGAACACTGCTCACTCTGCACACCAGAACACTGCTCACATTTCTCCAACACCTCCCTCCAGGGTTCGAGGCTCATGTGATTCGGTTTACCCAAAGGACCGAAAGCTCCGTACCAGGTACGATTTACGAGCTCGATTGCAGCCCTTCCTGCACTGGCAGTTGCCATGGAGAACATACAGCAGAAGGGGCGGCGTTACAACTCCACGCCGATCGTTCACTTGCTCACGTGATCCAGAGTGGCGTTTCCCACGTGACCTTGGTGGACGTCACATGACCCCGAAACGCACAGTATATAAGGCTTGATGCACGGAACACTCATTGCTTCTCAGCTGTCTTCAGACCCTGTTTGGCGCTACGTTTGGATTACACTACTGGTTTACCTTGATCTTGGAACTCTCTCTTGGACTCCTTCGGATTACCCTTTTGTACCTTTGCTTGGAACTGTTTACCCATTGCTGGATTTCTGACTCGACCCTAACTTGTCTTCGGATCATCCCTTGGTACCTTGTTGAACTTCTATGCCATTTCCCTTTTGGGATTCAAGTCACGCCTTCAGTCCTACAGGTGGTTTATCCTGCATCCACGCTTGTCTCGAACCTCCCACCTAGGTTTCCTGGGTTTTCCAAACACCGGATAGGTAAGACTATTCAGATCCTTTGGTTCTTGTGATATATTGTAATTGCCTGGTACTTAACCTCGTTCTTTTTGACAGCAGCATCGGTGTTCCAGAGGTTCCGTGGATCCGGGAAGTAACATCTCCCACCTGTGGCCCCAAAGGTCGCACAGCGGGTTTCTTTTAGTTCCCCTGTGCGTCACTTGAGGACGGAGGTTTCAACGGTCTACACGACACTCAAGTCAGAACAGACTGAGAAGCCGTATAGTCGTGTTAGACAATGCAGGGATCCACGGAAGAACCCATAGCTGCTTTAGTTCAGGCGATTACAGTATTAAGGGCAGATATGGCCGCCGCTAATACGGTGATTCACCAAAGGTTAGATTCCATACAGAGTGTTCAGCATTCTCTTCCTGCAGACCCTGAATTCGGGGATGCTAGCACTTCAACCACACCTCCTCCGTTGGCAAGTACCCCAGCTCCAACTCCGGTGGTCCTCCCAACCCCTTCCCCTTTGGCCGCTCCTGAACGTTATCAAGGTGACCCCAAGAAGTTCAGGACCTTCATCAATCAGTGCAAATTACATTTCTTGTGCAGACCTCTGGCCTTTCCTAATTCCACTGCTAAAGCCGCCTTTGCCCTTTCCCATCTGGCCGGGACAGCAGTCGCTTGGGCTAACCCTTTATTGGAGAGCAATAGCCCGGTTCTCTATGATTTTGATTTGTTAGTTCTAGCGATGTCTCGAGTCTTCGATACCCGACACAAGGCAAAGTCTAGGGATTTGGAGTTGTTAGAACTAACCCAGGGCAGAGGGACTTTGATAGATTACATCACCCGGTTCAACCAATTGGTCGCCGAGACATCATGGCCAGAAAGCAAGCGGGCGGTTATATTTTATAGGGGGTTGAATAACGCAATGAAAGATGCCTTAGCAGTGATTCCTTCCATGCCCACTCAGTATCAGGAACTATTGGATCTTGCCCTGCAGGTAGATGCACGTCGATCAGAGCGCAGAGCTGAGTTGGGGGTTTCTTCCCATCCTACAGTTGTTAGTACCCCTG
Source organism: Ambystoma mexicanum (assembly GCF_040938575.1). Classification (NCBI taxonomy): domain Eukaryota; kingdom Metazoa; phylum Chordata; class Amphibia; order Caudata; family Ambystomatidae; genus Ambystoma; species Ambystoma mexicanum. The sequence continues at coordinate 1,330,002,668 of NC_090921.1, read as the reverse complement.
CTTCTAGTACTGAAGAACCTATGCAAGTAGGAGGTTTACGTAGCCCTATCACGACATCTGAGAGAGAACGTAGGAGGGTGGGTAATGCATGCTTCTATTGTGGCACCACGGGACATTATGTAAAGGAATGCCCTCGACGTCCCAAGAAGTCTCAGGTTTTTCGGACAGCTCGACCTTAGATCCGGAGACCAGGTCGAGTGTCCAGTCTTCATCTCCGGGTACCACTCTTGCCTTTGCTCGTGTCCAGCCCATCTTTGTACAGGCCACTCTTTGTCCCTCTACGGGTATCTCTCATGCAGTCACAATCATCATTGACTCAGGTGCCACTGGGAACTACATAGACATTGCGTTAGCCCATTCTCTCAATCTACCTTTAGTGGTAAAAACACGACCTGAACCTGTTCAGGCCGTAGATGGCACTGCACTAGTCTCTGGTCCCGTTAGACACCAAACTGCTCCTCTATTATTGACCATACAAGATATTCACACAGAGACGCTAAGTTTTGACTTGATCACCACACCTCAATTCGGTATCATATTAGGAATACCATGGTTACGTGAACACAATCCTCTGATTAATTGGCAATCAGGCACGGTGCTCTTCGAGTCTGATATTTGTCAGAACTATTGTCTCCCAACCCATCAAGCAACAGATACTCCTTCTCGGGCCTTGGGAGCTCTAGCTCAACTCACGCTGAATGATGATGGATCAGAGGTTGTGAATTCCCACACCGTTGGAGGGGTGGTTTCCGGGATTCCATCTGAGTATAAAGCATTCAAATCAGTTTTCGATTGCGGTTCTTCCGAGGTACTTCCTCTACACAGACCATATGACTGCCCGATTGAATTAATTCCGAATTCTACCATTCCTTCGGGCAGGATTTATTCTCTGTCCCCCTCGGAAGAACAAGCATTGAAACAGTATGTACAGAACGCCCTACGACTAGGACATATCCGCCCCTGTACTTCACCAGCTGCAAGTCCCATATTTTTTAAACCTAAGAAAGAGGGGGATTTACGTCCTTGTGTGGATTATCGGCGTCTTAACGCTATCACGAAAAAAGATAAGTATCCAATTCCTTTCATCACACCTCTTCTGGACCACTTATCCCATGCCTCTGTTTTCACCAAGCTGGATCTTCGTGGCGCATACAACCCAGTGCGCGTTCGCGAAGGCGATGAGTGGAAAACTGCCTTTTGCACCCGTTACAGCTTGTATGAATACCTAGTCATGCCCTTCCGTCTATGCATTGCCCCGGCAACATTCCAGCGTTTTATGAATGACATATTCAGGGACATTCTGGACGTATACATGGTTGTTTATTTGGACGACATCTTGATCTTTTCACGGAATCTTGATGATCATGTAAAGCATGTCCGGGAGGTCTTATCCCGTCTGAGGGAACATTCACTATTTGCCAAACCCGAGAAATGTCAATTCCATAAAACGTCTGTTGAGTTTCTGGGCTTCCACATTACCCCTGGGGCACTATCCATGAGCGAATCCAAGGTTAAAGCAGTCCTAGATTGGCCAGTTCCTCAGACACTCAAGTCCTTGCAGGCTTTTTTGGGCTTCGCCAACTTTTATAGACGCTTTATTTCGTCCTTTTCCACGATTGTAGCCCCACTTACGGCCCTGACCAGCCCTCAGGTACCCTATCGGTGGCAGAAGGAACATCAAGAATCTTTTGAGGCTTTGAAAACCGCTTTCACCACCGCACCGGTGCTCCAGCACCCCAATCCCGATCTTCCATTCATAGTTGAGGCGGATGCCTCTTCTTTTGCCCTCGGTGCGGTGTTGTCTCAAACATGTCCTACAACAGGCAAGTTGCACCCAGTGGCATACCACTCCCGTAAGTTTTCCAATAATGAGACCCATTATACTGTAACGGAGAAGGAACTTCTGGCTGTCATGGACGCCTTTCGTGTATGGCGCCATCATCTTCTGGGGCTAAGCATCCAATCACTGTATACTGAGATCATCGAAATCTACAGGATCTGGCCTCCTTAAAGTGCATCAATAGCAGACAGGTCCGGTGGCATCTTTTCTTTTCCGCTTTTGATTTCCACATTACGCATCGTCCTGGTAACTCTCATGGAAAAGCAGACGCCTTGTCACGTTCTCCGGGTGGGGTCGAGTTGCCAACCTTACCCGATACTGTTCTTGGTAAGAGTCATGTGATTTGTCTCTGCACTCCCTCTCTGTCATTGTTGGATTCTGTACGAGCCTGGACGAGCAATCATTCTGACCAACTGCGGGATTGGGATCCCGTTTATTGTGATGGTTTGCCTTTCCTGCATGAACGTCTGTTTCTTCCCACGCCTGACACTCGTAACCTGGCCCTTGAGTGGTCCCATGATGCTCCCTTTAATGCCCATCCCGGCCAAGAGCGCACTATGGATCTCCTAAAGCGCTGGTGATGGTGGCCCTCTATGAAGCGCGATGTGGAATGCTATGTCAATTCATGCGCTGTTTGTGCTCAGTCCAAACATCGAAGAGGACGTCCAGTTGGGCTGCTGCTTCCGCTTCCGGTACCTCCAAGACCTTGGCATACACTGACGATGGATTTCGTGACCGATCTCCCCAAGGTACAAGGTTTTGACACCATCTGGGTGGTGGTAGACACGTTCACAAAAATGGCTCGTTTTGTTCCTTGTAAGGGGATTCCTTCGGCCCCAGTCTTGGCGGATTTGTTTTTTGAATATGTGTTCATGTTATTTGGACTTCCTTCGGTCATCATTTCCGATCGTGGGTCACAGTTCACCTCTCGTTTTTGGAGATCATTGACTAAATTACTTGGCATCGATACCAGGTATTCTTCGGCCTATCACCCTGAGACTGATGGGCAGACTGAAAGGACGAATCAATCTATGGAGCAGTATCTTCGGTGTCTTATTTTGCAGCAACAGGCCTCCTGGTTGAGTGCTTTACGGCTTGCCGAGTTCGCATACAATAACGCGGCTCATTCTGCTACAGGTTTTTCTCTTTTCTACGCCCTCTATGGCCAACACCCCAAGGTCTTGCCTGTCCCTGACACCTCTGTCTCTTTGAATTCTGCGGCCACGGCTTGTCTTAGGGATCTGTCTGCTGTTCATGCTAGTACTTTGGTCCATTTTACCGAAGCAAAGGCTTCTATGAAGGCTCGTGTTGACGGCAAGCGCCTGGCTGCTCCTCCCCTTGTGGTGGGTTCTAGGGTGTGGTTGTCTTCCCGTCACCTTCGCCTGGTGGGTTGTCGGAAGCTTCTGCCTCGTTTCGTTGGTCCGTATGTGATCTCTCAGGTTGTGAATCCAGTGGCTTTTCGTCTGGTTCTCCCGAGTTCTTGGCGAATCCATCCTGTTTTTCATGTCTCTCTCCTCAAGCCTTGTCCTGATTCTTCCCGCCTTCGGGCCCCTGCAGCCCCGGTGTCCCTGGCCTCCCCTGATGTTTTTGAGGTGTCGGCCATTTTGGGTTCCCGTTGGTTCAGGGGTAGGCTCCAGTATTTAGTGGATTGGAAGGGTTATGGACCGGAGGAGCGTTCTTGGGTTTCCGCTTTGGATCTTGACGCTCCTCGGTTGGTAGCCCGGTTCCATAAGGATCACCCGTCCTGTCCACGGGGTCGTGGGCCGTTGGGGGGGGGCTATGTTAGACGATCCTCTGCACACCAGAACACTGCTCACTCTGCACACCAGAACACTGCTCACATTTCTCCAACACCTCCCTCCAGGGTTCGAGGCTCATGTGATTCGGTTTACCCAAAGGACCGAAAGCTCTGTACCAGGTATGATTTACGAGCTCGATTGCAGCCCTTCCTGCACTGGCAGTTGCCATGGAGAACATACAGCAGAAGGGGCGGCGTTACAACTCCATGCCGATCGTTCACTTGGTGGACGTCACATGACCCCGAAACGCACAGTATATAAGGCTTGATGCACGGAACACTCATTGCTTCTCAGCTGTCTTCAGACCCTGTTTGGCGCTACGTTTGGATAACACTACTGGTTTACCTTGATCTTGGAACTCTCTCTTGGACTCCTTCGGAGAACCCTTTTGTACCTTTGCTTGGAACTGTTTACCTATTGCTGGATTTCTGACTCGACCCTAACTTGTCTTCGGATCATCCCTTGGTACCTTGTTGAACTTCTACGCCATTTCCCTTTTGGGATTCAAGTCACGCCTTCAGTCCTACAGGTGGTTTATCCTGCATCCACGCTTGTCTGCGGTCCTCTTGTTCTAGGGACCGCCTCATCTGAGTCTCGAACCTCCCTCCTAGGTTTCCTGGGTTTTCCAAACACCGGATAGGTAAGACTATTCAGATCCTTTGGTTCTTGTGATATATTGTAATTGCCTGGTACTTAACCTCGTTCTTTTTGACAGCAGCATCGGTGTTCCAGAGGTTCCGTGGATCCGGGGAGTAACATCTCCCACCTGTGGCCCCAAAGGTCGCACAGCGGGTTTCTTTTAGTTCCCCTGTGCGTCACTTGAGGACGGAGGTTTCAACAGTCTACACGACACTCAAGTCAGAACACCGGAACAGTCTGGAGTTGTTCATTTAATCAGTGGTGCCACACTTTCAATCACAGCTGAGATAGTATGTAAAAGGTGTACCGCAAGCTCATTGTTCAGCACAATTATTTAGTTATTGTACACTGTTCTTTTATTGGACTTTTAGTAACTGGTGTGAATATCATATTGTACAATGTCTACTTCATGGTCGGTTTCAATGTGCTTTACACATGACAATGTGTTAGTATTGCCTGTTCAAGAATTTGGGTAAACACGGATTTCTCTTGTACAATAGGACTTGTTCTGCATAAGCGGCTGTGCCATCTATGTTGAAGGGAAATTAGGTTAAATTGCCTACCGTGGAATAACATGCTTTTGCGATGAGGAGATTTAGATTTAAAGGCACCCATATAAGAGCCTGGCGGTAATTCAATAAGGTGTGCGCTGGTAGATGTACTCGCTGAGTACAGGCCCAAAGGTTGCATTTCGGCATAGACGGTATCGAGGTCAGAACAAGACTAGCTGTACTCGCGCACAGCAAGAACACTGTGAGGGAACAAGAGAAAACTGCAGGACATTTTGGGATGCATCGTTTCCTCAAGGCCTTCACTAAACGAAGCAAACAATGGATGGTTAAGCCAATATACCAGGATATGGAATTCAAATTTGTGAAAGATTTGACATTGAATGTGTTGGCCATGCATACTTATGGAATCGATCCAGATTTTGTTCGTAGGACACATACAATGCCACACAAATTTTGCAAACAAGCCCTGTCCACCTAAAGAGGAATTTGTAGAAAGGTTGACTTCCCGATATAAATAATTAGTAGCTGTCTTCACAATCTGCTCACAGTAACATTTTCGATATGTTCCCCAATGTTTTCACATTGTTCATCAACAATCGAATGCTATTAGACTCAATTTCAATGCTACAAAAACTATTAAAAATGATTTAATTATGCAGATAAAATTTGGTGTGTGATTCATTAATGTATTTCATTCACCTTCCCTTCATCAATATTTATGTTTCTCGAGCGATAAGACACATGTCTGCAATTGCTATTCGGGATATATTTGAAAATGGAATTGCCCTGGCACATCAGTGCTGCACTGCCCATTTCGGTTGCTGAAATAATGATGGGAAAATTAGATATTAGCCATCAGTCAACGGGACACTAGGGGCCTCATTACACCATGGAGGAAAGGGGAATTACCACCCCATTCCAAGGTTGGCGGGGCTGTTGGGTGTCCTGACCCACGTTTGAACTATTATGCTACAACATTTGGTGCTGTGGGCTAGCATGCTTTTGCGATGAGGAGATTTAGATTTAAATGCACCCATATAAGAGCCTGGCGGTAAATCTGTAAGGTGTGCGCTGGTAGAAGGACTCGCTGATATTACATGTCTCGATTAGCATTAAGCCTAGGGGGTTAATTTTATGTAAGGGCAGACTACTCCCACGCGTTAGTAAACTCAGTACTGAATTACTTTAGGTTGGCGGTTTCATGCTGTACTTGTTACGGAGGGATGTACGCATGCATGACCCAGAACGAGGCCGTGCATGTGGGCTGGAATAAAGAGAGTTCTTTCAGGTACTGAGGGTGGGGGACCTAACTACAGAGGGGACCCAGGGCTGTAATTACTATTCAACATTGGCGACGAGGATGCCGCTGAGTGGGTAGAGAAGATCGGCATCGAACGTTCGATTTCGAAGCATTTTTCTCGGTGCCCACTAGACGCATCACCCCCGCGGTGCACGTTTTAGCACCATTTCGTGTGCCTAACGGTAGCGGCCCCTCAGGGGGTGCTTGTGCGCTGTTGAGGACAATTTTTGGATCCTTCAAGGTCATTTTCAACAAATGGCTGTGTTTTTGTGAGCAGTATTGCAATTTTTTGGGACATTTCTCATATTTGGAGCCTGGATAGGCGTTTGGAGGACCTTGTTCCATTTTCCACAGCCATTTTCATGGGAAGACCTGTGTTTGGTGGGCAATCCTGCTAATGGATGGACATATCTGGAATTTTGGTGCCTGGACAGGCATGTGAAAGGCTGTATTCCTGCTGTCATGCTGATGCAAAGCCTAGATATGGACAGTATTCTCATTGTTTCTTGGTAGAACCCTTGCTTGTGTATGCCTGCTGGTGGAGGGGCACTGGAGTCTGTACATCATCTGTCTGGAAGACTGCAACCATTCTTCACCCTCGTAAGGGGTCATTTTTCTGCGCCAACATCCTGGAGCATCCTGTCAAGGCTGGGCATGCCTCGCACTGGGCCCAGTGCGGACAACTATGTTAGAACTGTTTCCTTCTCCTGCCCGCCTTTGCGGCCTCTGTGGATGTGAGAGGTGCCTGTACAGTCAGCAGCCATGGGTGACAACGATGGTGCTCAAGGGGGTGGGCCCACCTCCTCTTGTTGGGCAACCCCCTGTCAGGCCCATTCCCAGACAACAGAGCACGCTGGCGCCCATGCCAGAATTCGACATGTCTAGCCCTCCATCGAAACTGGGCCCAAAGTGGCTTTTGTGGGTCAAGAAGTTGGAGATGTACTTCAGGGCCACCGGGGAGACGGATGATGCGAAGGTAGCAACCATACTTTATGCTGCCGGTTCCGAAGTCCATCGGATTTATGACTGAACGCTCCCGCTGTCAATTACCAGCCTGTTAAAGACGCCCTCAAGGAATATTTCCTGCCCCTGGACAACTGAGACTTTAATCGATTTGAGATGTGTGGTGATGTGTGGTGAGAGGCAGCATGAGGACGAGTCTCTTGATAGTTTCTGTGGGAGATTGTGGCACCCTGGCCAGCACATGCCAGTGGGAGAAAGAAGAGGGGAGGTCAGGAATCAGCTCATTCAAGGTTGCAGTTCAGGCAAACTACGGCGCCAAGTACTCTGCGAACCAGGGCTCACTCTGACGCAGATCCTGGATTTGGGCAGGGGGTATGAACTGGCTGACAGTCGTGCCTCTAGAATGGATGCAGCAATCGAGTCTGGTAAGGGGGAAGAGGCCTATGCCGTCGGGCGTACAGCGAACTTTGGGCCCCAGCGCCCAAGATGGACTCAAAGGAAAACCGAGCCACCGCAGAAAGTCGACTTGCCACAACAGTGTCAGAAGTGAGGGTTCCATCTCCCGCATTCTGCGACTGCCCCGCAAAAACGAGGATGTGTGGGCGATGCAGCACCGCCGGCCATTTTGCCAGAATGTGCCAGGCGGCAAACCCAGTGACCGTCTCGAGAGGCCCAAGCAGATCTGACAACAGTGGCCTGTGCAAACAGAAAAGCGTGGCTGCCGTGGAATAGGATCTCAAAGAGCTAGACATTGCTGATAAGGAGAAAGAAGACGTATTCTTTATTTCGAACATTGATTCTATCTCGAAGAAGCGTCGACAGCCCATGTGTGTGATCGACATTTGTGAGACTCCCACCCCGGTCCTAATAGAAACGGGTGCATCAGCGTGTGTGGTGGCCATGCGACATTACGCGGCACTGCCTCGACCATCAGCGTTGGCCAAGGCCAAAATATACTTGTTTGGGGTGATCATCCACTTCCCCTCCAAGTGGTATTTACAATGTCCATCACACACACCAATCGCTCAATCAAGACCAAGTTCTTTGTGACCAAAGTCAGCCTGCACTCTCTGCTGAGCTGCGCAGCATCGGAGGCCCTGGATATAGTGCACTTTGCGCTCTCGGTGTACCAATCGGACATCCACAGCATCACCAAATGATTTGCAGGACTTTTCGATGAGGTAGGCAAGCTAAAAGGGGAACCGATACGCCTACACATCGACGAATCGGTGAGACCAACGCCGCTGAAACATCGACGCATTTCTTTTCATCTAAGGGCGCAGGTGGAGCAGGAACTTCAAAATCTCATAGACCTGGACATCATTGAGAGGGTGGAGGGGCCTACTCCGTGGGTCTCTCCCATAGTCGTGGCAACGAAACCCAAACAGCTGGGGGCGGTACGCATTTGCGTGGACATGAGGCTGCCCAACCTGTCCATCAAGAGGGAATGCCACCTGACGCCAACGCTGGACGATGTGGTGAGGGAGTTCCAGGGTGCCAAGGTATTCTCAAAGCTAGACCTACGTTTCAGGTTACCACCAGCTCGAGCTGCATCCGGACTCCCGGTATATCACCACTTTCACCACCCACAATGGCCTGTACCAATACAAGAGGCTGAGTTTTGGGATATCCTCAGCCGCAGAGGTGTTTCAGAATGTGATCAGGGGTGCCCTTGCTGGACTGAAAGGTGTGATTAACCTAAGCGATGACATCCTGATATACACCTCCTCAGAGACAGAACACCTGGTCAGGCTAGCGAAGACGCTGGAGAGGATTTGTGACCTGGGGCTAACCCTGCATCGTGAGGAATGCGAGTTCTTGAAGGAGAGCATTGAGTTCTCCGGGTTCATTTTTCATGCAGGTGGGATATCACCAGACCCACAGAAAGTCAAGGACATTCGAGAGGCCAAGGCCCCAGACACTCCCTCCGAGGTGCGCGGCTTCCTGGGAATGGTGAACTACTGCAGAAGGTTTATCAAGAATCTTGCCTCCCTCTCGTAACAGCTCAGGGCCCTCACAAAGAAGGACGCCACCTGGACGTGGTTAGCGGAGGACAATGACATTCTTGGACCCCGAGAAGGAATCAGAGCTGGTCATTGAAGCCAGCCCCGTGGGGTGGTGCTGCTCCAACTGGACCCTCAAGGGCAGATGCGGCCCATAGCCTACGCCAGTAAAGCCCTAACAGACATCGAGCAACGGTATTCTCAAATTGAGAGAGAAGCACTGCCCATTTTGTGGGGCTGCAAACATTTTCGGATATACATCCTGGGAAAACCGGTCTCAGTCGTCACAGACCACCAGCCTCTAATTCTCATCATGACAGGGGCATTGTCATGATGCCTACCCCCGGGGAACCAGATCAAGTCCAGCAGCCCCGGAAGCAGGCATCAAGTTATTCCAAGCAAGTCCAACAACCCCTGCTAGGGGCCATTTGGGTGGAGTCCTGGCGTCTATGGCGCCAGGCTCATATGGAGAGTCAGTCCTGGCGCCAGGCTCATAGATTAACACTTACCTGATGTAGACCATGCTGCAAACATACCTGATGCAGACCATGCTGCAAGAGCTCCAAGCCAAAAGAGGCTTGAAAGGGACTACTTTACCTTGGGACTATTTTTTACTCGGATGGGGTCGGGGAGGAATACTTACCTGGGACTACTTTGGAGGCTATTTAAACTACACCCGAAGAGCAGCACACGCTTCGTGTTATTCTGCATCCAGCAGCGTAACGCTCACCGTGCCTGCAGTCAGCATCCAGTCTTCTGCCACGCCCGCCTCGAGTCTGGAGCTCCTAGAAAAAGGGAGAAAGGAGACAAGGTTAGAACAAGAGCAATACCTTTGATCCTTACCTGAATTCCCGATCCACCGCGCCTTCGAGCTGGAAGAAAGAAGTTATTTTATGCGCGTCGCCTCACCTCCTGCAGCGCCGCGCTGAACTCACCGGCCTTCGCAACATCTTCATTATCCACCGCATCCTTCTGCATGTTCCTGCCGCACTCCGGCACCTAAGGGGAACACAAGAACAGCAAGGTGAGCCAAGGGAATAAATAGAGGCAATATTTGTTACCCTCCATAGACTTACCTGATTTTACCACCGGGGATACTATTCCTCTTCACGGGTCGGCGCAGCCTCCACCGCATCCTCGCTGTACCCCGGCCGCTAAGGGGAACAAAAGGACAGCAAGGTGAAACAAAGGGACAAACAAGGGGAAACCTCCTTGCCACTATAGACCTACCTAATTTTACCGCCGGAGGCATTATTCCCCAAGACTTCATACTTTCTCTCAGCGCCTGAATAAGGGAGAAAGCAACAGGTTACATACTGACATTATTTTATCGAACTGTGTTGGATAATACAAATCCTTACCTGAATATTACCGGTTGCCACGAGGAACTCTTCGCTAGGGTCAAGCTGCAACCTGCAAGGAATTGGACAAGAGTGAAAGTCAGACATTGGAACTTTTACGAACTACATACTTACGGCGTCTTGCCGGAAATCTCAAGTTCTGGAACTCACCAATTCCTTCGAACCAGTGAAGCAACTGGTTATCTACGCGCCCCTGCGCTCAATGCAGGATGGAGAGCTCATCTTTCCAAACCATCAGGTGAGACTATAAGCGGGGACATCAAAGGTAATCAGTGGGGAAAACAGCGGGGGTGGGGGGTGCACGCTCAATTCCACGGGTGGTTAATTCCCTTTCTCCATTTGCAGAAGAATAATCCTACGGGCCAAGCAAACGAAGATAGGTGGGCCAGTCCAGTCTGTCATCTCGGCACTACGCCTCACGTTGGTGGAGACCGCAGCTGTCCAGTTCAGATCGACGCCCCTGTGGGAACCAGGTGAGCGTAACAGAACGCAAAGCCTACCCACAAATTCCCACCCGGGCGTTATGGATACCTCAGAAACTGACCAATTGGCCCAATTACTAGGGGAACTGAGGGCTGAAGTGCATTCCGCCCGTCAAGAAACCAATGCTCTTAGGAGAGAACTGATTTTGTCAAAGGAGCAAACTGATGACCTTGTGTAACGCTCACCTGATTCCCACGGAGGCGCGGGTCTTGGCAGGAAGGTGTCTGTAACACGAAACGTGATGTGCAGGATTCGGTTGGCTTCTGGGGTCGACCCTCTCCGCACTGTGTGTCGAACTCGAAGGGTGAGGTTTCTGCAGGTGAAATAATATGGGGATTAAAGGTCTGGGTTGCTGAATGTCCCTATCTCTCTCTCCTCCCAGCTTGTCTGTTGAACCCCCCTACCAGGTCAACGTGCTCACCTTAGATAGGTGAATGCTGGGCTCTCCATCTGCGTCTAGTGCAGGGTGCCGTTGCCAGTTCCTTCACTGGTGAAACGTGGGCCTCTTGACTTCAGAGGATGGGTACCGTCGTTGACTGCACAACCGGTAAGTTTCTGGACCCCTTTAGTCTTTATAGTCTTTTATGCGTGGCACTGAAGCGCCTGGAGTTGCGTAAGTATGGCCAGCGCTCTTACTGTCTCTTTCTTTGTCTTTGCAGGAGACGATGCAGAATGAAGAAATCCGGAATTCGCCGCGTGCCGGTAAGTGTGACACTGCTGTTGTCTTTGCAGGTGAAGATGCGGCGTGAAGAATCCGGAATGCACTGCGTGCCAGTAAGTAGAATAATGCTGTTTATCTTTGCAGGTGCAGATGCAGCGTGAAGAATCTGGAGTGCACAGCGTGCCGGTAAGTATAATAATGCTGTTTATCTTTGCCGGCGAAGGTGCAGCGTGAGACACGGCCGCTGCCGATGGATCAGGCAAGCAAGCACTGCGTGTGAAAGTTAGTTCTGCTAACCTGTTGTTTCTGGTCTTTTGCAGGTGCTGATGTTGCTCGGGTACAGGAATGGTAAGTATAATTCTTGCAGGTTCAGGATCCAAAGAAGAAATGCTGGAACAGACTCGGTGAGCGTTCTGCTGCAGATGCAGAATAACGCGAAGCACGTTTCATCAATCGGGTGTGGTTTAAATAGCCTTGGAGTGATGAGGCGTCTCCTTCCACGGCCCCGCCTAGGTAAGAAAAGAGTTCCTGCTTCCAGAAGAGTTCCAGTGCTGTATCCAGGGAGTGGAGCTGCCCCACCCAGGTAAGAAAGTAGTCCCAGTTCACCGAGGACTTCTAAGAGTCTGGCAAGTAAGCAGCATGGTCTGCCGCAGGTAAGTCCACCCAAGCACCTTCACACCAATGATGAGCCCGGCGCTTCCAGTGCCGGGACCGATGCTTCTGATGAGCCTGGTGCCACCGGCGCCAGGACAAGGTCCAAAAGGTCCCTGTGGGGACCGGCTGGTGCCTAGGATCAGGGTTAGGGGCCTGCTTCCAAGGACGTTGGGCTGATCCTGGCTCCTTGGAAGCAGTGATCATGACAGCATCCCCCCTCAAGGCCCCTCCTAAGTGTGTCTTCTCCGGGGGCTTTGGCTTGTCGGGGTGATTCAGATGGAATCTCTTGACCAGACGAGGTGCGTGGACGTGTTCTGAGGGTTCCCACGACCTTTCCTGGGGACCATATCCTTTCCAATCAACCAGATAGTATAATTTAGACCTGGAAATTTTGGAGTCTAGGATGTTCTTCACTTCGAATTTGAGTTCTCCGTCTACCAAAACGGGTTCTGGGAGTTCAGTCAATCGGGTTTCTGGTTGTACTGGTTTTAATAAGGAGACATGGAATACTGGATGTATTTTCATATGCGTAGGTAATTCCAATTTGGCAGCCACCGGATTGATTATGGCAGATATGAGGTAGGGCCCAAGGTATCTCGGGATGAAAGTGCGGGGTCCTTTTAAAGGCAGGTGCTTAGTGGATAACCAGACTTGATCTCCTACAGCGTAGTGAGGGGCCTCTTTACGGTGCCGATCGGCTGCCTTTTTGAATTGAGCTTTAGCTCTTTGCAGATGGGCAGTGGCTTCCTTAAAAGCACAGGTAATCTCCGAATGCAAGTGATCCACAGCAGGTGCTTCAATTTCTTGGGGAGGATCCAGGTTGGAGGTTCTAGGATGGTGTCCATATAATAGGAAAAAAGGAGTCTTCCCGGTTCCAGAATGAGTCGAATTGTTGTACGCGTATTCAGCGATCCAAAGAATGTCCTTCCAGGGGTTTTCTGTTTGTTGGAGCATGCAGCGTAGATATTGTTCTAGTGTCTGGTTTGTCCTTTCGGTTTGTCCGTCCGTTTGGGGATGGTGACTGGTCGAAAGTCTTACATCAACTTGGGCTAGACGACAGCAACTGCGCCAGAAGTTGGAGATGAATTGACTTCCCCTATCGGAGACTAAAACCGAAGGAAAACCATGTAAGCGAACGATGTTCGCCAAGAATTCCCGGGCCAATACTGAGGCTGAAGGCAGACCCTTCAAGGGTATGAAGTGAGCCATTTTTGAGAATAGATCCACAACTACTAAGATGGTAGTATATCCCAAGCATGGAGGTAAGTCTGTGATAAAATCCATGGACAGGGTATGCCATGGACAGGGAGGGATGTCAAGTGGCTGTAATAGGCCGGCTGGTTTTTGCTTTTGACTTTTATTCTGGGCACACACACCACAGGAGATTACAAAGTCTCTAATATCCCTTTTCCACGATGGCCACCAGAAATGTCTTTTAATCTTTTCCATGGTTTTGGTAATGCCAGGGTGCCCCTCCATTAGAGAATCATGATAACCGGAGATTACTTGTTTTTGTAGTCTCTCACAGGGCAAGTGCAATCGTCCTCGGAAATATGGTAGGTCTTGATCTACTGAGAAATCTTTTCCCTTTAATTTCCAGTCCTGCAAATCGGTCGGAGTTAGGAGCGATTTCACCGTGTTCTTGATGTCTTCAAAAGATTGAGTGCTGACCAAACCCAAAATCCTTTGTTCTGGGATTATGGGTATTGGATCTGGATTGATCAAATGTTCATCTACTCCCATCCGGGAGAGGGCATCCGCCTTTCCGTTCTTACTACCTGGTCGATAAGTAATTATAAAGTCAAATTCTGCTAGGAACAGAGCCCAGCGAAGTTGTCTGGAAGACTGAGCTTTGGCTGTCTTTAGGTATTGTAGATTGCGGTGGTCAGTCATTACGGTGACTGTGTGTCTGGCTCCTAGAAGATAATGCCGCCAGGCTTTAAAGGCCGATCTGATGGCCAAAAGTTCCTTGTCCGTAATTGAATAGTTGATCTCAGGAGGCGAAAACTTGCGGGACCAAAAGGCAACCGGATGTAGTTGGTTTGTGACCGAATCTCTTTGTGATAACACTGCTCCCATAGCAAGACTAGAAACATCCGTTTCCATGATGTAAGGAAGTTCTGGGCGAGGATGTTTTAAAACAGGTGCAGAAATGAATTTAGCTTTTAAGTCTTGAAAAGCTTGTTCCGCTTCAGAAGACCACTCAAAACGTTTGTTCTTTTTCAACAGAGCGGTGATGGGCTGGACTATCCGGGAAAATTCAGGAATGAATCTGCGGTAAAAGTTAGCGAATCCTAACATGCTTTGAACTCCTTTTACAGAGGTTGGTGATGGCCACTTGATAATTGCATCAACCTTCTTTGAATCCATATGGACTCAGTTAGGTGACAATATGAATCCCAGGAACTCGACTTCTGTTGCGTTGAAGACGCATTTCTCAAGCTTAGCAAAAAGACTATGTTGACGCAATCTCTCGAGAACCTTTTTAACATGTCTCTGATGTTCTTCTTCCGATGATGAATAGACGAGGATGTCGTCAATGTAGACAACTACACACACGTCAATGAGTTCTCTAAGGACATCGTTCATAAAATATTGGAAAGCAGCAGGAACATTACACAGTCCAAAGGGCATCACTTGATATTCGAATAGCCCGTACTTGGTGCGGAAGGCCGTTTTCCATTCATCGCCCTCTTTGATCCTTACCAAGTGGTAGGCTCCTCTGAGATCCAGCTTTGTGTATATACGGGCATCTTTGACTTGGTCCAGGAGTTCAGGGATCAAAGGTAACGGGTATCTGTTTTTAACAGTGATCTGATTCAGGGCGCAGTAATCTATGCAAGTCCTAAGGTCTCCTTCCTTTTTCGGAACGAAGAACAAAGCCGATGAAGCTGGAGATTTGGAAGGACGGATAAACCCGTTAGCTAGGTATTGGTCCAGGTACTGTCTGAGGTGAAGGTTCTCTGGCTCGGTGAGGGCATAGATCCTGCTGCAAGGAGGAGTTGTTCCAGGTATCAGATCTATTTGACAGTCGTAAGACCTATGAGGGGGTAGGGTGTTAGCTTGATCCTTCTGGAAGACGTCTTGGAACTCCTGGTATTCGGGAGGTAATTTGAGAATCTCCTCAGAAGAGATCGCCACCAGTGAAACATCAGGTCGAGGATAACAAGTGGTAGAACACTCTGGAAACTGAACCGTCTGCTCGCCAATCAATCTGAGGATTGTGCTTCTCCAACCAAGGGATTCCCAGAATGATCTGGAACTGAGGGGCCTTGATTACATCGAACACTAGTCTCTCCCGGTGTCCATTATGACTCAACAGCGTCACTTCTTGGGTGGCATGCGTTACTGGTCCGGAGGCTATGTCCGTGCCATCCACAGTAGTGATGACGTCTTTTACTGCCTTAGGGACAAGGGGTAGATTCATCCTTGACACCATTTCACGGTCCACATAGTTACCGTTTGCTCCGCTGTCAATGTAAGCTTCAATTGCGTGCAAACGATCCGGATGTTCAGGACTAATGAGGACCATGGGTATCACGAAATGCGAGGTCACGGGACAGATCTTAACGCTCGGCAAGAGGACCTCTACTCTTGTCGGGCGAGGTCGTTTCCCTGCTCAGAATTTGTGGTACAGGTATCCGCGGCTCCTACAGTCTTCTTAGCTGGTTTCACGGGACAGTCCCGAAGAAAGTGTCCTGAATTACCGCAATAGAGGCATAATTGCAGCTGCCTTCTTCTTTCCCGCTCTTTCTGGGTTAAAGGTCCTCTCATGCCCCCTATTTGCATGGGTTCCACAGTGTCAGCTCCCTTATTCGAGGTCTGTGGTTTGGAAAACACTCGGGTATCAAATCTGGAGCGATCTGTCTTCCTGTTCTGTAGTCTATGGTCTAGTTGGACAACTAAGTCAATATAGTCTGAACATTCTTGTGGAGGATTCACAACCTGCGCTAGCACATCCTTGAGCTCTCCACGCAGACCTCTGTAGAAAAGCGTTATTCTCTTGTCCTCGGGCCATTGTGTTTCCACTATGAGTCTATTGAAAGAGGCTATATAAGTCAAGAGGTCTTGGTTACCCTGTCGTAATGAGAGAAGTTCATTGTCCAAGGCCTGCCCTTGTGCATGTCTTGCGAACAGTTTCTCCATGCTGGCCTGGAAGGCTTGAAAATCGTGTAAAACCGGATCATCCTGGGTGACTAAAGGGATCGACCAATCTGCAGCGCTGCCACTGAGATAAGAAAGCATGAAAGCCACCTTGGCCTGGTCTGTTGGGAATGCAGCTGGTCGACATAAGAAGTGCAGGCGGCACTGGTTGATGAACACTGCGAATTTCTTTGGATCACCAGCAAAGCGTTCGGGCGGAGCCAAGGGCACATTACCGGGCAGATTGATTTGCACTGGATTTGAAGCTGAGGCAGAAGGGTAACTTCCTCCTGGAACGGGCAAAGGTGTCTGTCCTGCCTGCGTTTGTAACAACTGCCTAGCAAGGTCCTCTGTTCGCTCCTTAGAAATTATCAGTTCTCTTCTTAGAGAGCTCGTTTCCTGGCGAGCTGCATGTACTTCTGCTCTTAATTCCCCAAGCAACTGGGCTAGTTGATCAGTATCCGAAGTTTCCATCGCGCCTGGGTATGAGTTTAGTGGTCGGCTTTGCGTTCTGTAACGCTCACCTGATTCCCACGGAGGCGCGGGTCTTGGCAGGAAGGTGTCTGTAACACGAAACGTGATGTGCAGGATTCGGTTGGCTTCTGGGGTCGACCCTCTCCGCACTGTGTGTCGAACTCGAAGGGTGAGGTTTCTGCAGGTGAAATAATATGGGGATTAAAGGTCTGGGTTGCTGAATGTCCCTATCTCTCTCTCCTCCCAGCTTGTCTGTTGAACCCCCCTCCCAGGTCAACGTGCTCACCTTAGATAGGTGAATGCTGGGCTCTCCATCTGCGTCTAGTGCAGGGTGCCGTTGCCAGTTCCTTCACTGGTGAAACGTGGGCCTCTTGACTTCAGAGGATGGGTACCGTTGTTGACTGCACAACCGGTAAGTTTCTGGACCCCTTTAGTCTTTATAGTCTTTTATGCGTGGCACTGAAGCGCCTGGAGTTGCGTAAGTATGGCCAGCGCTCTTACTGTCTCTTTCTTTGTCTTTGCAGGAGACGATGCAGAATGAAGAAATCCGGAATTCGCCGCGTGCCGGTAAGTGTGACACTGCTGTTGTCTTTGCAGGTGAAGATGCGGCGTGAAGAATCCGGAATGCACTGCGTGCCAGTAAGTAGAATAATGCTGTTTATCTTTGAAGGTGCAGATGCAGCGTGAAGAATCTGGAGTGCACAGCGTGCCGGTTAGTATAATAATGCTGTTTATCTTTGCCGGCGAAGGTGCAGCGTGAGACACGGCCGCTGCCGATGGATCAGGTAAGCAAGCACTGCGTGTGAAAGTTAGTTCTGCTAACCTGTTGTTTCTGGTCTTTTGCAGGTGCTGATGTTGCTCGGGTACAGGAATGGTAAGTATAATTCTTGCAGGTTCAGGATCCAAAGAAGAAATGCTGGAACAGACTCGGTGAGGGTTCTGCTGCAGATGCAGAATAACGCGAAGCACGTTTCGTCAATCGGGTGTGGTTTAAATAGCCTTGAGTGATGAGGCGTCTCCTTCCACGGCCCCGCCTAGGTAAGAAAAGAGTTCATGCTTCCAGAAGAGTTCCAGTGCTGTGTCCAGGGAGTGGAGCTGCCCCACCCAGGTAAGAAAGTAGTCCCAGTTCACCGAGGACTTCTAAGAGTCTGGCAAGTAAGCAGCATGGTCTGCCGCAGGTAAGTCCACCCAAGCACCTTCACACCAATGATGAGCCCGGCGCTTCCAGTGCCGGGACCGATGCTTCTGATGAGCCTGGTGCCACCGGCGCCAGGACAAGGTCCAAAAGGTCCCTGTGGGGACCGGCTGGTGCCTAGGATCAGGGTTAGGGGCCTGCTTCCAAGGACATTGGGCTGATCCTGGCTCCTTGGAAGCAGTGATCATGACACCTTGCTAGGCAACTACTGCAAAGCCAGACTGGACAAGCACCCCTACCAGGACCCGGGGGAAATCCAGCTCCTGTGTCATCGAGTAACGCTGTGCAAATAAACCTACCAGGAACTATTCCATTAGCTCCGCCCAAACGCTTTGCTGGGGACCCCAAAAGGTTTGCTGTGTTTATGAACCAATGCCGCTTGCACTTTTTATGCAGACCTGGAGCCTTCCCAAACGATCAAGCCAAGGTAGCCTTTGTATTGTCATATCTCAGCGGCAGTGCAGCTGATTGGTCAATTCCACTAGTTACTCAGAATGACCCAATTCTTCGGGATTTTCAGGGCTTTCAAAAGAGCATGGAAAGACTATTTGCCCGGCACTCCCAAGGACAAGCCCTGGGTAACAAACTTTTGTCCCTACGACAGGATAACCAGGACCTTCTATCCTACATCGCAACCTTTAATAGGTTGATAGTGGAAACTGGATGGCCCGAGGTAAAACGAATCACGTTATTTCATCGAGGGCTTTGAGGAGAACTCAAGGATGTCTTGTCTCAAGTTGTGAACCCACCTCAAGACTGCGCTGAATATATAGACTTAGTGGTCCAGTTAGATCACAGACTTCAGAACAGAAAGGCTGATCGAGCCAAGTTTGACAATCGGGTGTTGGTCAAAACCCACGCTAACCCCAAAGGAACAGATGCTTCATAACCCATGCAAATCGGAGGGGTTAAAGGACCCTTAACCCAGAAGGAAAGAGAAAGGAGACAGCAAATGCAATTGTGTCTATATTGCGGAACTTCTGGGCATTTTCTATGTATTGATTGGCGAGAGAAGAGAATAACCTTCCCGGATTGTGCACAAACCTGTTACCAAAAACAAAACCTGAACGCAGGCCTGGCCACAGTAACCACATCAGTCGTGCAACTACCTCCAGAATATATAGAATGCCAGGATGTCTTCCAAAAAGAACAGGCAAACACCTTACCACCTCACAGACCGTATGATTGTCAAATCGATCTCATACCCGGTGCACAACCCCCCTGTAGCAGGATCTACGCCCTTACGGAACCTAAGAACCTTCACCTACGGCAATACCTAGACCAGTATCTTGCTAATGGCTTCATTCGCCCATCCAAGTCCCCTGCATCTTCAGCTTTGTTCTTCGTGCCCAAAAAGGAAGGTGACCTCAGAACGTGCATAGACTATCGCGCATTGAACCAGATCACCATTAAGAACCGATACCCATTGCCTCTGATCCCCGAACTACTAGACCAAGTAAAGGACGCTTGCATATACACTAAATTGGATCTCCGGGGGGCATACCATCTGGTACGTATGAAAGAGGTCGACGAATGGAAGACTGCTTTTCGCACTAAGTACGGGTTATTCGAAAACCAGGTGATGCCCTTCGGGGTGTGCAATGCACCAGCAGCCTTCCAATACTTTATGAACGATGTCCTTCGTGAACTCATTGACGTTTGTGTTGTCGTATATATCGATGATATTCTAGTGTACTCCTCTTCAGAATCTGACCATGTGAAGCACGTCCGAGCAGTCCTTGAGAAATTGCGTCAGCACAAACTATATGCAAAACTGGAAAAATGCGTTTTTCATGCCACGGAAGTTGAATTCCTTGGGTTTATCCTGAGTCCAAAAGGAGTCCGAATGGACTCACGAAAGGTGGACGCAATTCTTAAGTGGCCCTCACCGAGTTCAGTTAAAGGAGTACAAAGCATGCCCGGCTTTGCCAATTTCTACCGCAGATTCATCCCGGATTTCTCACATGTTGTACATCCCATCACAGCACTCTTGCGAAAAAACTAACGCTTTATGTGGACTGAAGAAGCTGAAAATGCCTTCCAAGAGCTGAAAGCAAAATTCACGTCTGCTCCTGTACTAAAGCACCCACGCCCTGAACTTCCATACATAGTGGAAACTGATGCATCCAGTTTAGCCATGGGAGCTGTCCTGTCCCAAAAGGACCCTGAAACTGGCCAGCTTCACCCAGTAGCATTTTGGTCCAGAAAGTTCTCGGCAACCGAGTTAAATTATGCTGTTACCGACAAGGAGTGATTAGCCATTAAATCCGCCTTCAAGGCTTGGCGGCACTATCTTCTCGGTGCCAGGCATACCATTACTGTGATCATTGATCACCGGAACCTGCAGTATTTAAAGACAGCCAAAGCCCAATCGTCACGCCAGCTCCGATGGGCATTATTCTTTGCCGAGTTCGATTTTGTGATAACCTACCGACCAGGTTGCAAGAACGGTAAAGCAGACGCCTTATCCCGAATAGGGATGGGAGAGGCAGAAGTGAACCCAGAACCAGTACCTATAATTTCCGAACAAAGGATTCTTGGCATGACTACTCTACAGATACTAGAGGAGATTCAGGTGAAGATCCAGCAACTCTTTGATTCCACAGCTCTGAAGGACTGGGTAAAGAAAGGTCCGGACTACTCTGTCACCAATAACCTGCCTTATTACCAAGGGCGGCTATTTCTGCCACACAAGGAACTACAAGAACTAGTCACTTCCCATTATCATGACACCCTCATGGAGGGGCACCCAGGTATCGCAAAGACTGAAGCTAAAATTAAGAAACAATTCTGGTGGCCCACCTGGCGAAAGGATATTAAATCATTTGTAATGTCTTGTGGCATTTGCACCCAAAACAAAAGTCAGAAGAAAAAACCAGCTGGACTATTACAACCTTTAGACATTCCGCCTACACCATGGCACACCTTATTGTTAGACTTTATTACGGATCTACCCCCATGCAATGGATTTAACACCATTGTAGTTATTGTGGATCTTTTTTCCAAGATGGCCCACTTTATTCCTTTAAAGGGATTACCTTCAGCTTCAATCCTGGCCAAGGAGTTCCTCGAAAACATTGTTCGCATACATGGATTTCCGTCCGTATTGGTCTCTGACCGGGGCAGTCAATTCATTTCACATTTTTGGAGGAAATGTTGTCAATTGGGGAAAATCGATGTGAGGTTATCGACCAGTCACCACCCCCAAACCGATGGTCAAACGGAGAGGAGCAACCAGACTCTTGAACAATACCTGCGTTGTATGTTACATCAAACTGAGAGTAATTGGAAAGACATTCTTTGGATCGCCGAATATGCATACAATAATTCAGTACATTCTGGAACTGGACAAAGCCCCTTTTATACCTTGTATGGGCACCATCCTCGAACCTCAGACCTTGACTCACCCCAACACTTAGAAATGCCCGCAGTGGACCATATGCACGCTACGATTACACAAGCCTTTAAGGAAGCAACTGCACATTTAAAACAAGCGAAAGAAAAATACAAGAAAAATGCTGATCGGCATAGAAGCGATACTCCACAATACCAGATAGGGGACCAAGTATGGTTGGCCACAAAACACATACCTCTAAAGGGAAAACAGACCTTTAACCCCAGATATTTGGGACCTTACTCTATTAAGGCCATTATCAACCCAGTGGCCGTCAAGTTGGATTTACCTGCTAATATGCGAATTCACCCCGTTTTTCATGTGTCACTTTTGAAACCAGTGTACCCAGGGACAAGACTAACCAAGCCACCAGACCCCATCCTTATAGACGGGGAACCCGAATTTGAGGTCAAGAACATCCTGGACTCCAAGTTGGTGAAGTCAGAGCTTTTTTATTTAATCGACTGGAAAGGTTACGGACCACAGGAAAGGTCATGGGAACCTAGTGACCACGTTCATGCACCCCGACTGGTGAAAACATTTCACCTAACTTTCCCAGACAAACCAAAACCACGGGGAAGAACGACTTTAGGAGGGGCCTTGGTGGGGAGTGCTGTCATGATGCCTACCCCCGGGGAACCAGATCAAGTCCAGCAGCCCCGGAAGCAGGCATGAAGTTATTCCAAGCAAGGCCAACAACCCCTGCTAGGGGCCATTTGGGTGCAGTCCTGGCGTCTATGGCACCAGGCTCATATGGAGAGTCAGTCCTGGCGCCATAGGCGCCAGGTTCATAGATTAACACTTACCTGATGCAGACCATGCTGCAAACTTACCTGATGCAGACCATGCTGCAAGAGCTCCAAGCCAAAAGAGGCTTGAAAGGAACTACTTTGCCTTGGGAATATTTTTTACTCGGGTGGGGTCGGGAAGGAATACTTACCTGGGACTACTTTGGAGGCTATTTAAACCATGCCCGAAGAGCAGCACACGCTTCGTGTTATTCTGCATCCAGCAGCGTAACGCTCACCGTGCCTGCAGTCAGCATCCAGTCTTCTGCCACGCCCGCCTCGAGTCTGGAGCTCCTAGAAAAAGGGAGAAAGAAGGAGACAAGGTTAGAACAAGAGCAATACCTTTGATCCTTACCTGAATTCCCGATCCACCGCGCCTTCGAGTTGGAAGAAAGAAGTTATTTTATGCACGTCGCCTGGCCTCCTGCAGTGCCGCGCTGAACTCACCGGCCTTCACACCATCTTCATTATCCACCGCATCCTTCTGCATGTTCCCGCCGCACTCCGGCACCTAAGGGGAACACAAGAACAGCAAGGTGAGCCAAGGGAATAAATAGAGGCAATATTTGTTACCCTCCATAGACTTACCTGATTTTACCACCGGGGGTACTATTCCTCTTCCCGGATCGGCGCAGCCTCCACCGAATCCTTGCCGTACCCTGGCCCCTAAGGGGAACAAAAGGACAGCAAGGTGAAATAAAGGGACAAACAAGGGGAAACCTCCTCGCCACAATAGACTTACCTAATTGTACCGCCGGAGGCATTATTCCCCAAGACCTCATACTTTCTCTCAGCGCCTGAATAAGGGAGAAAGCAACAGGTTACATACTGACATTATTTTATCGAACTGTGTTGGATTATACAAATCCTTACCAGAATATTACCGGTTGCCACGAGGAACTCTTCGCTAGGGTCAAGCTGCAACCTGCAAGGAATTGGACAAGAGGGAAAGTCAGACATTGGAACTTTTACGAACTACATACTTATGGCATCTTGCCGGAAATCTCATGTTCTGGAACTCACCAATTCCTTCGAACCAGTGAAGCAACTGGTTATCTACGCGCTCCTGCGCTCAATGCAGGATGGAGAGCTCATCTTTCCAAACCATCAGGTGAGACTATAAGAGGGGACATCAAAGGTGATCAGTGGGGAAAACAGCGGGGGTGGGGGGTGCACGCTCAACTCCACGGGTGGTTAATTCCCTTTCTCCATTTGCAGAAGAATAATCCTACGGGCCAAGCAAACGAAGCTAGGTGGGCCAGTCCAGTCCGTTATCTCGGCACTACGCCTCACGTTGGTGGAGACCACAGCTGTCCAGTTCAGATAGACGCCCCTGTGGGAGCCAGGTGAGCGTAACAGGCATCCTCTAAACCGCCCCCGAGGATTGAGAGGTGGATGCTCACTCTCATGGAGTATGGGGTGAAGCTACAGTACAGGCCCGGCATGAATAACCCAGTGGACTACCTGTCCCACCATTCAAGGGGCAGTGGCGCACAGATTGGACAGTCAGGAGGGGACTGTGCCGATGTCATTCGGCATGTGGTGGAGGCAGCCATGCCAATTGCCTTGACACTGGAGGAGTTGGCCGAAGCCTCAGGGGTCGACAAGTGTTTCCAGCTGATACAAACTGCCATGGGCAGTGGGAACTGGAAATTGGTCCTCGCTGACCTGTCCCGGAAAGGAACTGCTGCGCAACACGACCTGCAGGCGCTATGGCGAGTGCGTCATGAACTGTCTGTATCCGATGAAGGACTGCTATTGAGGGGAAGGCAGATTGGGATCCTTCGGGCGCTGGTGGACGACTGGGTATTGGAACTCGCTCACAGCGGCCACCACGGCACGGCAAAGACAAAAGCGCGACTGAGAGCCAAGGTCTGGTTCCCAGATCTGGAATGGAGGCTCGACGAGAACGTACAATGGTGCATCTGGTGTCAAGCGGCCGCCCCAGTGGCCAAAGAACCCTGAATCGAGTCCATGGAGAGGAGCGACAAGCCATGGGGTACTGTGCATGCAGACTTTGGATCCACTGGGAGGGGCATGTCCTTCCTAGTCCTCATGGACCAGTGGTCCTGCTACCCGGAGGTAGAGCTTGTCGAGTCCACGTGCAGTGATCACACCATCCAGGCGCTGGACAAGATCTTCGTCACCCATGGGTTCCCACATGAGCTGTGCTCGGACAATGGTCACCCATTTCAGGGCCGCCAGTTTGCTGCTTTCATGAACAAACGTAGCGTGAGGCACAGGATGGTTACCCCAGGGTGGCTCCAGGCCCACGGGGAAGTGGGACGATTTATGCGGACCCTCATCAAGGTGTTCGGATCACTCAGGGCCAAGGGGGGGAATTGAGGAGAAATCTGTACAAATTCCTCTGTGAATATCGATCCACACCCCACCAGTCCACAGGGGTCGCCCCAGCAGAAGCCATGTTTAACCAGTGCCCCCTGTCGCCTTATACCTGAAGTTGGAGGATGGGCCCCTGGGGTCATCGAGAACCAAAGGACCCAGGAAGCAAGGCGAGTGCGCAATGAGCGCGAAAATGTCTGGAGACATCTGAGGCTGGCAAACATCGAAGTAGGGGACGCCGTCCTCATACGCAACCGACATCCGGAAGGGAAGTTGTCCCTCAACTACGAGCCCACACCCATGGGTGTGACCCAGTGGTTGAAGTGTATGAAAAGAAGTAGTGGAATTATGTTCCCTGCTGGCCTGCACCCACTCCTCACAAACCCCATCACCACATCCCCTCCCACACACAATACAAACACCCAAGCCCATGCACCTGCTGTTTAAGAGAACGTTAAGTACAGTGCACTGAAAGTGCAAGTTTCAACTTCTTCCTACACTTTTATTTTAAAAGGAAACCATTCCAGAACGGTTTATTTTTAAAACAAAAGTAGGAACAGTAAAACTTAATGTAAAAAAGTAGAGGAGCACTGCTCCTGACCGCTCCCACTCACTTCGACCACTGCTGTGACTCATGTCAATGGCTTGATGGTGACGGCATCCGACCGGAGAGGAACAATCACGACAAACTCTTGCTTTTTCAAGAAGGTCGACATCCGGGATAACCTTGACGAACATCGTGAGGGCGGGGTGTCAACCTACGCCTCCAGTGCAGCACCTGGACTTGAAGACGACCCTGGGGATCCAGTGCCAGTGGAGCCTCCCCGTGATGCGAGCAGAGAGGAGGGACGCTATCCCCGCCGGTAGGGGCGACGATGCCCAACCCACTTCAAGGACTACATTCTGGACCCGAGTTCCTAAGGGCCAGAAGGGACGGTAACTGCCCAAGTTAGGCCTCATCTAGTTTGTCTGATGAATATTGCTGTGTGTGTTATGTTGACATTTCTCTGTTTAGTTAACTTGTAAGACTATTTTGTTTGTTATGAAAAAAGAAGGGAAGTTACAGAGTGATGTACGTATGCGCGACCCAGAAAGAGGCCTGTGCTCGGCAGTTGCCACATGGGCCTCCGTAGTAAGCAGACCTGTGTCCGCGAGTTCTTTCAGGTACCGGGCTGGGGGGCCTAACTACCGAGGGGACCTGGGGCTGTAATTATTATTCAACAATACTGTCAATGAGTTTGACCCAAATTAGTGTATTCAGTTAGTGATTAGAAGCAAGAGAATGACCGGCATAGAGGGGTGTTCTGCTATTCTTTTAGCTTTACAGGGTTTCTGGGAGCTTAGTGCACTGTTTGTCTGTTGCTTGTAGGGTGCAAAAAGCGTTCATGTGGGAAAAGGCCAAGTTCAGGTACAGCAGTTGAATAGTCATTGGGGTTACGAGGGAACGACAAGGTTTTCTGCTGGCGCGAAGGCTACTCATGCAGCAATAATGTGGCACAGTATTATAACATTGGGAGACCCTCCAACTGAATAGTGAGAGCATGGGGTTACAGTTGCACAGTTGCAGCTTCAAGTCCACCCATGGGCTTAGTGATACTCAAGTGACTACAGATCACTGTACAGTCGGAGGTAATCATGCCGGATAGGATTGCGAGTCAAAACCCACATCAGGCAGTATATGGGTTCTGGATCCGTTGACATGTGGTAATATAACGGTCCCTTGGGGCAGAATGTCGCAAGCTCCCAATTTTCACAGGGGCTCTGAAAAGTGGATGCACATTTATGTTGGTTCTGGCATCGGGTGGCCATGTCTGAGGAAGATATTGGGGGGATGTTAGCTTATTTAATAGCTGGAATGGTTCAAACGAGGGAGGTTCCATTTAGCGCTGTGTTGTATTCAGTGGTCGCAGATGGAATGGAATGCATGCGCATGTTGGAATGTATTGGTGTGATTTGTGTGACGTGTGTGTTCGGGAGTTGTCAGTTGGTGAATGCCTGCCGGGTGGGAGAAGCCGGTGTCTTTCCTCCAATCTACTAACTTCTACGTGGAGACAATAAAGACTCGTAAAGCACTTACCTGAGTGAGAACCCTCTTTATTACACTGGCGACAAGGTTCGGGGCTGCTGCGGAGGGGGCAGCAGAGATGGAGAAGACACTGCCCTCCGTTTTGTATATCCCACCCGGCGGGCCGCTGTCCATCGCGTCTTGGAGAGCTGCAGTTGGCTGATTGCAGCGGGGGGCGTCGAGATTGTGGTGCCCCTGGGTCGACTCCTGAGGATCCTGTGCTGACGCATTGTTTTTGGGCTTGAGGAGTGTTTGGTGACTGTAGCAGGAGCCACAGAGTAACGTTGGTTCCTGGGTCCAGTCCGGGGTGACGTGGCTCCTGGGTCCAGTCCCTTGGCTGCAGCGGAAGACGCCGAGGTTCCTAGGTCCGGTACTGGTCATCGCTTTGACTGACTGCCTTCTGTTTGGCTATCTGGTGTTTCCAACTGTAGCGGGAGCCCGTCAGCGCTTATGCCCCCGGGTCCGGTTGTTGGAGTCCGAGCTTTCCGACGGCAACGGAGTGAAGATATAGTCGAGGAGTGCGTTCAGAGTGGCCAGTGGTTTGTGGCAGGATCCTTTGCCGAACCTCGGTGTAGTGGAATGGCTGCAGCGTTCACGGAGGAGTCCAATCCACATTACCGGGAGAAGAGTGTTGCCTAGGGATCTAGGCCCAAATGAAGGACGCACACACGGAGAGATAGGAGGAACTTCTTTATTCTTTCACAACTAAAAGGAAGTGGCATTCGCAGCGCACGTGCCCCATAACCCCCTTGCACAGTCAGACTCCGCCTTTCCAACGGAGGGGGCTCCCGAGCGTTAACCCCTTGAGTCCCGGGTAACACTACCCCCGGACAATATGTCCAAACATCAACTTGACACCCTGTGTCTCAACACATAACTTAACACTCCTCAACAAGTCTCATCGGCTTCTTTATGAGCCGTCTCGGCCTCTCACCTCGAGTCCCCAGATCGGGCTCCTCTTCAATTACTTCACTCGGGGCCACATCCCGGGGGTCCCCTTCCGGGGGAAACCACTCATCATCCCTCTGCATTAGTGGTTCCGGTGAGAGTGCCCTTTGAGCTCCTTCCGTGGGCTCTCTCCTTGCATATAGCCTGAACTGTTGACAGTTTCTGGTGACGGTCCTGTTCTCATCTTCCGCCGTCACCATCGTGCCTTTCATGGCAACAATCCTCAGGGGGCTTGGAGCAAACCTCGGGTCTGTCTTCCTGCTTGCCGGCTGCTGTACCAGGACTTCATCTCCCACCTGGAGCCCCGGCAGTACCGCTCCTCTTCGAGCATCGGTGCGACGCCTCGCATTCTCTTTTGCCACCGCATCTCTCTGGAGGAGATCTTGGTCGGCCGGCTCAGCCTGCACCGTACTCCTCGGGATGCGAGTTCGCACTTCATATCTAAACATGAGCTCAGCAGGCGTCTTGTTTGTGACCTCATGGGGAGTGTTTCTGTAGTCTCTTAACAGGCGGCATAGGGCTTGGTGTGTATCAACGGCGTCCAGCCGTGCCCTCTGAATGGCCTTCTTAATCGATGCCATAAATCGCTCCGCCATTCCATTCGCCTGGGGGTGGCGTGGTGTGATCTTCATGTGCCTGAACCCCAGGTGCTCTGCCAGTGTCCCAAATTCGTGCCCACAGAACGGTGGTCCGTTGTCGGACTTGACCCACTTGGGGATCCCCCACTCACTGAAGACCTCTTCTATCGTTGCCGCAACTTGAGAGAACGCTGTGGAGCTGACTCTCTTGGCAATCGGAAATCTTGAGTGTTCATCCACGAAGAGCAGAATATAGTCGCCCGCTTCAGTGGGCCCGTAAAAATCCATGGCTACTCGTTCCCAAGGGTGCTCAGGTATTTGAGTGTGTTGGAGCGGGGGCGGATGTTCTGCAGGGGCTGTGCACTGACAGGCGTGGCAGTTCCTCACCCACTCGTCCACAGCTGCGTCCAGGAGGGGGAACCACACATGGCATCTGAGCTGCTTCTTTGTGTTCTCGGCTCCCCTGTGACCTTCATGAGCTATGCTAACCACCTCGCTCAGCGTGAGGCCGGCACCCTGAAGGGCCTCGCAGGTGTCGTGTAGAGCCCTGTCATGGGATTCCTTGGACGATCCAAAGACGAGAATATCGTCACTGTAATTGAGGGCCCCTTTGATAGGTCGGATGATCTGGCGTATAGTTTCCTGGAAGATCTCAGCGGCAGATGAGATTCCAAAGTTCAGCCTCCGGTATCTAAAGAGTCCATCGTGTGTCGCAAACGTGGTTATGGGCCGGGAGTCAGGGTGGAGCTCCAGCTGATGGTATCCCTGATTTAAGTCCAGTTTAGAGAACATTTGGGCACTGTTCAGCATCACAATCATGTCCTCAATACATGGTCCCGGGTGTCGTTCCCGTTGGATCGCCGTGTTGGCCACCCGCATGTCCACGCACAAACGGATCTTGCCCCCTTCCTTGGGTACCACCACAAGGGGGGACACCCACGGCGTCGGACCCGTCGCCGGCTCAATGATGTCGTCGCGGAGCAGTTGCTGGAGCGCCTCCGAAACTGTCTCCTGAAGGTGGAATCCGACCCTTCTGGGATGCTGCGGCACTGGACGCACGTTGGGGTCAATATGGAGCCGGATTGGGGGTCCCCGTAGTTTTCCTAGCCCCACGCAGAGCTTGGGGAAGGCCCCCGCGATGTCTTCTTGTGAGACGAGCGATTGAGTTTGATGGTAGGCAATCACATCTTCCGTGTACCCCTGGCCGGGTTTGGCCGCTGCGGCAGTGATCACGTCACCCACATTCACGTGAATTTCAATCAGTCCGAGGTGCGACGCCGTGAGGTAGCTAAGGAGGCATCGGCTTTTGGCGAGGGACCGTATCACGTGAATGGTCGCATCAACTTGCCGCCCATTCAGGAGAAGGCACTGGGTGAATTGACCCAACGTTTGGAGCGGGGTGGCGGCACCCCACTGGAAAATTCTGGAGCGAGACGGACTGAGCTGTGGCGGGCATGGTATCCTGACGTAGTCTTGTTCGCCCATGATGTTCACTGTGGCCCCAGAGTCAATCATAAACTGAAATTGGCAGTTCGCCATCTTGAGCGGGATCTGCGGGGCCTCCCTGGCCTCTTTGTTGTCGAGGATAAGGTTTACGAACTCATCCTGGTCGTAGTGGTCCTGCGGCGCATAGTAGGCCGCCGCCTGGTCGTCATGGCAGAGGGTTTCCGGCCTGTATTCTGCAGGCGGGTTGTCGTATTCATCCGTGAAATGTCTGGGCTGTTCGGCCTGGTCATACGGAGGGGCATATCCTGCCGCTAGGTATTCGTCCATCGCACGAACGTAACGCCTCTGGCCGAGGCCCTGTTGATATGGTCTCGGCTGGCTGTATTGCAGGGGTTGCGGGCGGAACGGCATTCTGGGGGCCGCCTGGGGCCGCATCGGTGGAAATGGGACGCCCTCCCTGCAGACGGAGTGAAAGTGTCCTTCTCTTCCGCAGTTGGTACATCGCTGGGACAGGGCTGGACAGGACCCTGAGTGGGGGAAAGACATCCCGCAGCGGTAGCACTGTCTTTGCAGCCGCGGGGTTGACATCGGCGGGGCAGTGGATGGTCCATACGGCTGGGGGCCTTGACGGGGGGGCAGTATGGCGGCCACAAATTCCCCTGAGCCCACCTTCGCGTTGTTGGAGTGACCCATGGCCGAGGCCTGCGCATCCACCCTCTCGTGGATGCGGGCGAGTTCACTGACCTCGGGCATGGTGAGCGGTTTCTTGAGGAGCTGTTTCTTGAGTGCAGGGGAGAGGCACCCTTCGATCACCCTCAGCCGGATAGCTTCTTCTAACGAGAACGCATCAAATTGGCAGTTCGCCCCTTTCACCCGTAGACGTGTGATGAATTCGTCGACGGTCTCTTGCGGGAGTTGGGTGCATTGATTGAACAAGTATCTTTCATAGTCCCGATTGACTTCGATAATAAGCAGTTTGTCCAGCGCGCCGATCAGCTTGGGAAAAGTGTCCTGGTCTGCGGGTGGAATGGCCTTAACGACCGTTTTTATTTCTCCCCCTACCAGGTTAAGGAAAATGTCCCTCATATTGGGGGAGTCCCCGTCGCCGGATCCTCTCACAAAGTGTCGAAAATCGTCCATCCAGTCGGTCCATCTGGGGCCTTTGGTGGCCTGCGGAGTCATAGTGAACGGCGGGGGCAGTCGTAGTTGAATCGACTTCGCCGCCCGCGGCAGTTGAGGCGAGCCTTGGCTGGACCCCGGGTTGGAGGTGCTCATGGCCCCTGGGAGAGAAGGCCCGTCCTTGCGCGGGCGGGGTCGCCGTCGCGGAGGTCCGACGGAGGAGGTCCGACAAGGCGGATTCGGCGGAGTGCCGTGCTGCGCGGAGGTGGAGCAGGAGGAGGAGGCTCGCTGGATCGGCCACCACAGGCGGACTGCCGTCGGAGGAGGACTCCGGTGCGCGGGAGAGATCCTCGTCGCCAAATGTTGCCTAGGGATCTAGGCCCAAATGAAGGACGCACACACGGAGAGATAGGAGGAACTTCTTTATTCTTTCACAACTAAAAGGAAGTGGCATTCGCAGCGCACGTGCCCCATAACCCCCTTGCACAGTCAGACTCCGCCTTTCCAACGGAGGGGGCTCCCGAGCGTTAACCCCTTGAGTCCCGGGTAACAAAGAGCAGGAAGGATGTGCAGAGCGCATGCTTTTGTTTGGAATGCAATGCATGCTCATTGCTGGAACGCAGGCTTTGTGCGTCCACAGCGTGTGTCAGCGTAAGCGGTGAGTCTGGGGTATCACTGTGTTTGAACAGCAACGTCGGGGCGGCGTTGCCCATTGTTGACTGCACCATGGAAAAGTTGCAAAATGGAGACGGGTCTACGGGTGAAGTACTTGAACCCGTTCATATTGCCAGGAAGAGGTCCCTCGAACAGAGCAGTGTGGTATGCTGAGTGGCGTGGTTTCCAAGTGTACGGACGTATGTGTCCCCTTTGGGATGTGTGCGGTTGTGAGTGTTTCTGAGCGGGGTACTCTTTCTCACATGAGCGCCGGGCGGGTTCATGGTTCATGGCGTTTGGAGTTATAAATACCAGCAAGTTTGGGTCATTGCAGGTTGCGGCTACTTTTTGCCGCACTGTGGTTGTTGTTTATTTTAGAGTTTTCTGCAGTGTTATTTGTTTCTACTGTAGGATTAGCAATTTTTGTGTGATATTATTTTACGCCATAGATGGCCGGGTGGATCTATTGGGGGCGTGTAGTGAACGAGTTTCTCCTTGGTGTGTAGTGATTTCTGCTGTTTGATGAGTGATTTCACTTTATGTTGTTTACCAAATAGATGGCCTGGTGGGTCTATTTGGGTGCTGGGGGTGATGGCGTGTTTCTCCATGGCGTCTGGGGTACCGGCCGGGCCCTGGATGCTATACAGGGGAGTTGGGATTTTTGCATATTTACGTATGCATGTTTCAGTTACTGGTGTTGTTTTGTGACGGCAGAGTATGGTGTATGTTGTTGTTGGGTTAAAAGTGAGTAGTTTTGCTTAGTGCTGGTTGCACTTAGTTGTTACATCTGCTTGAGGGTAATGTGCGATGCAGGTGGTTTATTTACCTGTGGGCTGTTTGGTTGATGTTTTTCCTGGTGGCTGACGGGACTGTGTGTAGTGCTTGTTGGTGGGTTTTGGATGGCCGGGAGGATCCAATTCCTGTGGGTGGTGCTGCGGTGTGGCAGGCTGGAGGCCGCGGGGTGGCAGCCCGGGGTGGAAGGTGAATAGTGCACTGTTGGTTGTGAGCGTTAGTTCGGTTTTAGGGTGACAGGTGTGGCAGGCCTGTGCTCCGAGGGGCAGCTCAGGGTGGAGTTAGTGTTAGGGTTGGTGTCCTCGTGGGTTTGGACCGAGTAGTAGGAACAAGGGTTATGTAGAACGGGTGTTCTTGAGGTAGGGTTTGTGTTGGTGTTTTAGGTGGGTATTGGTATGGTGAATGTGTAATTTAGAGGTTGCATTTTCTTTTCGGCTTGTTCGTTTTAGGTGGCTAGTTGTTTGGTGATAGCTGGAAGTTTACGATCTGGTATGGGTCATACATGATGTTACGATCTGGTAAGGGTCATACATGGCTTCTTTTCACATAGTGTGGATTTCTGTTTGCAGCTTTTGGTTTGTGGTGGCATGCAATTTTCAGGGATTTATGACGGGATGCACAGCATGGTGGCCACATGTTGTGCATTCTGGGGTTTTTGCCTTTGTCCTTTTTGGATTCTTGATTAATCTGAGGAGGGAGAAGTGTTGTTTTCAGTGGTCGCAGATGGAATGGAATGCACGCGCATGTTGGAATGTATTGGTGTGATTTGTGTGACGTGCGTGTGTTCGGGAGTTGTCAGTTGGTGAATGCCTGCCGGGTGGGAGAAGCCGGTGTCTTTCCTCCAATCTACTAACTTCTACGTGGAGACAATAAAGACTTGTAAAGCACTTACCTGAGTGAGAACCCTCTTTATTATACGCTGCTCAAATGTTCTCATGGGTACGCTGTGCTCTATTGAGGGATGTGATGGTTGTGCTGCCTACATCTTCAATTTGAATAGATTTCTGCCAATTGCCTCCTTTTATTCAGCATAACTAGCACAATGTTTGTACTAATAATACGTAAGACACAAGTAGGAGTAAAACTAGTAACAGTCCTTCCTTGTCAGCAGTTACTTTTTAGCCCGTGAGGCGGCATCAGTGTAAGGCGGAGATAGGGAGCAGGGACTTTGTGCTAATCGTGAGAGGTTTCCTAGCACGGCCCAATGAACATTGGGCAATAGGACTAATCCTGTCATCTCCGGATATCCACGTGTTACAAGGTTTTGATGAAGACTGTTTTATAGCTAATCCAGGTAAATGGGGAGGTTAGTCGGGACGGGCAGATTGGCACATATGCAGGAGGTGACCGCGTTTAACCTGGGACCAGGATAGGAGTGCATGCTTCCAGTTGGGGCCACTGCTCGATGAATTCTTGTGGCCCACTCTTCTCCGAATTGCAAGTTCCCTTTTATGGTCACATTTGGTGCTGATTACTGCACAGATCTGATATGCTCAGTGTTAGGCAGAAACCTGTGCAGTTCCCTTAGGGACCACTGCAAAAGATTTAAGACTACAGGTGTTGGCAGTAAACCCACTTGGTAGCAGTCTGTACAACCCAGATTTATCTGGTAGCTGTGGCTGAGCAGTCACACTTCCCTCAAGAAGAGTTAGGCAGTATGCAAAGTATACACAATAGGCACTCAGATACAACAATACAAGCAAACACTGACCAGAGCTTTGGTATCAAAGTATATAATTATTTATTTAAAAACACACTGTTGAAAACACTCCAGCACTCTTATTGTAAAATATTCTAAACGCAGTTACTATTATAATATATACACCCCTTTTTCCTTATCAGATAAGTCACTGTAAAACACCACTTATTTTCATACAGAGGTGAGCGCTTAACTAGATGGCACTCCAATAAGTTTGTGAGAAAGGGAGGGAAAAAGACAGAATATGGAAAGGTACACCACTCTAAGATTCAGGAACACTGTTAGCAAGGCAGAAGAGCAAAGGTCACTGGTGAGCCAAAGTCCAAAGGCTGGGCCCACTCTTAGAGAGAGCAGAGCACAAATGCGCCCAAGATCACACAGTTACACTAGGCTTAGAAAGTCTTGCAGAGGGTTCAAAAAGAGTTTAGAGAGGCTTAGGAAAGTTTAGCCAGGGTGTCCCAGGCTAACCCAGGTTCGAAAGCCGGGGACTAAATCTACCCCGTACAGTCGGTAGCAAGGGAAGCCAGGCGGGACACGGTACCTTAAGTGGGAAGGATCCTCCAGCGGTGGCAGTTGTTCCTGGTAGTGGGTGCAAGTTGCGTCGTCGTCCAGGGGAAGAGAAGATCTCGACTTGGAGGAAAGATGAAGGTCGTTGCACTACCAGGGCAGAAACCAGCTGCAGAGTTTTCCGGTTAAAGGTGGTACCTTCGTTTCGTGGTCGTGGTAAAACGTGGTATCCCGGTTGCCGGGGTGCTTGGCACAGCAAGGCGGCCACGAGGTACTTCGGGAAGGCGAAAAGACGGTGAAACTGGTTATCGCCACCAGTCAAAGGAAGAAGGCTCTCCGGCGGGAGACCTCCTCTGTCGTTGGGAAAAAGTGGTGAGACAGTCCAGCAGGGCTCCACCGGTGGTGGTGTCGTGGCAGGTCGGCTCAGCTTCTCCCTCGTCGGATTCTTAGGTCCTGTGGCGACTTCTGAAGTTCCAGTCCCCAAAGCCCTGCTTTTATGCAGCAAACCCCCATTCACTCAGCCTAGCTGTCACTCAAACATGCTAAGTGGTGAGCCGGCCGGCTCACCACTTGGGCCAATCAGGATGGAGTGCGACTTGAGTTGCCTAGGCAACTCAGTCCAGGGTGCCTAAATTCCCCTACCCCCCTCCTAAGTACCCCAGACAGAGTGGCACCACTTTGGAGGGCTTCTGTGGAGAAGCCCGCCAAAAAGTGGAACAAAGGGCTCGACTTGGGTTGGAGTCACAGAAGAGAACACAAACGCCATTTTAGAATCAAGTTTTGGCAAAAAATACCAACCGGAGAATTAATATTAATTAAATAAACCGACGGTATGTTCGAGGCTACCGTAAATAATTAAATAAAGATAGTAGCCTAAAACAATGGGAAATCCCATAGGAAAATATTTGCGGTTGAATATAAAAAGTAGTATCCACTGCCACCAGCCAAAACTCGATCAGGGGGGACGGAGACGTGCCCCCTCGACTAACAGACCGCGGGGAAATTGAATTGCCCCAGCCAGTACGTCCACAATATGATGGTTTGTACTGGTTCTGTTCAGAATTTAAGACTAGTAAAGTCAATGGTGACTTTACATGCCCTGGGAGACAGTAGTCAGTCCCAGGGTATGGAGTCTATACTGGGGGGTCACTATGACACCCCTGTGTTACTGCACTGAGGGTGCTGTGTAACACACATCACAAAAACACATGAAGCCCTATGGGGTAAAAGACCCCATAGCCCATTAAACACATCTAGATTCAAAGAAACACACTCAAATCATGCCCAAGAGTGAGGGTAAAAGAGTCTCACTCTTGGCAGGAGAAAAAAATAAACCCCAAAAATCCAGCAAAGCTGCTGGGGGACTCACTAGGTTAGGAAATTCAGCCTAAACAGAGAATTCTCCCTAACACTCAGTCACAAGCCTGGGTTGCTCCCAGTTTTTTAGTTAATCCTTGATGCTTAGAAATTAGGGTTGAAGCGTATACAACCCATTCAACTATTATTCTAGTTGGTGTCATTGAGATGGGTTTCATTTGGCCCTCGGGTAGTAGTACCAGAGGAATGGTGAGAGTGGGATTCAAGGCGCAGATCCAGTTTCTTGAGTGTCAGCAGTCGAGTGGTATCCTGGCGTTTCGCCCCCACCCAGTGGTTGCGAGTAATGCTTCTTTAGTTGGGGTGATTAGGAAATGTTGGCAGTTGATAAATGACCACATAATTCTGTCAGTCTCATTGATCTGGAGTAGTGGCACCTCTCTGGGGTATCGGGATATTATTCTATGGCACAGGGGGTGCCACTTCATATGGCCTTGGTGAGTATGCAAATGGTGTAAAGTTTTCTTCCTTAATCGCCTCAGGACTGTTGTGGTTTCAGTCTGTAATTACCATCCATCTATGGAAATGGTTTAGGAGTTTCTTTCTTGCTTCTGCCACCAGACTGTATTGGTTAGTAGTTATTACTTTGTAATTTTGTCAGTGGTTTGCACTGTGTTCTGCAACGTTGGGACAGTGGGTATCGGGGTGTGATCATGAACCATCGTGGTCAGCCATCTAGATGGAGCATAACTAGGTGAAAAGATGTGGGCTGGTAATGTTCTACAGGGGTGGCACTTCTGCATTCCGGGGGAATAACCCTGGCATCCGTCCATTTTTGGACCCAACACATAGCAAAAGCTCATTCCCTTTCTCCGCCCCAGAAAAGTGTAGAATGAGTCTTGCTTTGTTTTTTGGCATAAAAAAGCTGCAGATTTATTTCCACAATATCATAAAACCACACTGCACACATTAGTGGAAAACACTCAGAAGATGCAGCGACTCCTCCGTGTCCAAATAACCTGCTTCCCCCTTTTCCTTCCCCAAGAGTCCAGAATAGGCCCAACTCTCCCAACCTTTGCGTCTAAGCCTCTCCTGCCCATGCAGGCGCTCCTGGGCGGGGAGAGTGCTGTGTCCTTGGGGGAAGCTGAGCCCTTGTTGTCCCCCCCAGACGCCCTGCCGCTTAGGCTCCCAAGCGGCGCTGGTCTGAAAAGAGCGAAGACCCTTCTGGCTTTCTCCTGGCTCATCCGGAGTCTGTCTCTTGTGTTTGTTTGGCCAAACACCGCCACACCACGGGTGGGTTACCGCCCACCGTGGCTCCCCCTTTGCCCCTCTCCTTACATTTCCAGGATTTCTGTGCATAGATTCCAGTAAAACAGATCCATTCCCAATGGTGATAAGTGCACTCCATCCTTGAGAAAATATTCAGCAGATTTCAAGTTAATCAGGCCATGCCTGATCTGCCCAAAGCCTCTGCCCCTGCAGAACTTTGCCATTGCACAATTTAGCTTCCGCCTGGACTTCTCCACTGCTGCGTGATTATCCGCGCCTCTGCAATCCGGTCTCGGATTATCTCGGACCATACGGTTTCTGTTTCACCCAGTTGACCCGCCAGCTTCTGTAATGAGAACATCATTTCCCCAGGCTTGTCAGATCGTTCCCCCCCAAATGGATAACCAATACGTCCGGCTTTTGCTGTTTGCCCAGCAATTTGCACACTTGCCCCTGCAATTGCGCCCATTTCATTCCTGGCACCCCGTGCCACCCAATCCTGAACTCGCCGCCGTCAGCTTTTCCTGTTCCGCCGTCCAACTTGCCCCCGCCCTAGACATAAATGAGTGTCCTATTACCCAGACTGATCTCCTTCTCCTCCGGGCTGGTGCTAGTGGGGAGAGAAGGAGGCATGTCAAATGTTAACCTTACAGTTTTCCCCGGCCTGATATACCTCTTGAAGCACCCCGATTTCCATCTACCAATCTGCTTGATTGCTACCTCCCACATGCCCATGGCCGCGGCTGATGTAGCAGCCCCAATTCGGAATGAGTGTGTCCCAAATACTCCCTTCGTCTCACCGATTCTTTCTAGTGCCAGTTCCATCACCCTCCAGAATTGAAAGCGGCTCAGTGCTGACCCGTCGTGGTGGACGAGTAGTGGAGCCCCCCCTGCTGAGGTAGGTCTTAGCCTCAGGAAGCCTGACACTGCCTTTACTGGGCATACTATGTTCCCCGGGATGGGTTGGAGGAAAACTGTGCACCCCTTGCCCTCCTGATCCGTTTTTGATCTTTTTAACCATAATGTCACCTGTTCTTCTGAACAGTGTACATCCTGTAACTGTAGGAATCCTGTACCTTTAGCCCCTTTGTTCTCCGGTACCAGTTCACTCACCCTGAATGCCGCAAAGAATGCCAACGTAAAGGCTGCTTTGAACAATGCCACCTCGAACCCCCCCGTGGCAGACTTCCCCTAGGCATGCCACTACCCTCTTTAGTTTGACTATGTCTATGGGCCTCCTTTCGTCACCTTTAGGCATTCCTTTCTTGGCCCAACCTTTCATGGCCATGATAATGTAGTGCTCCTTAGTAGGGTCACCTTCTCCCTCCAGCTTAGAATAATGGGCGATGGCTGCCAGGTGATATGCCATCCATGACCTGGTTTTCCCCTCATGCCAGCCGCAACCCACAAAGGCCCTCACCGGCATCTACCGCTGGCTTTCCTCCAATACCTCCTGTTTGAACTCCAGGTACTGTTCCTAGCATGCCTTGTATCTCCTTGCCGTGCCTGGTGCTAGTGCCGTCTGAATCAAGGAGCTCAGATTGGCCCAATCATGTCCCACCACTGTGTTTCGAACGGAGCCATCACCTTGTCTGCTCCTGGACAACTCCCTCAGAATTTTTCCCACTGCAAACGAGAGAGAGTATCAGCTGCCGTGTTTTGAACCCCTGGTATGTGTCTCGCCCGTACTTTGATATTACGTTCCAGTATGCATTTATTGAGTTCCCGTAGCAACCGCAAAACCCTTGTGTTGCTAGCAGAACCTTGGTTTATAATCTGGACTACCGCTAGGTTGTCTGACCAGAGCATGACTTTGCTGTCTTTCAGCTGTTCCCCCTAGTTTAAAAGCTACCACAATGGGGAAGAGCTCCAACAGCGTAATATCCCTGGTGACCCCTTGCCGATGGCATTCTTCTGGCCACGCCATGCCGCACCACTTGGTGTCAAGAATTGCTCCAAACTCCAGGGTCCCAGATGCGTCTGTAAACAACTTGCACCGGTCGTTGTTGCTCCTTTCGCTTCTCCACATTAGTACCCCATTAAAGTTGTCCAAGAATGTGTCCCACATGGCCAAGTCCTCCCGCACTTCCGACCCCAGCCTGACATGTTGGCCTGCATGTTGCAGCCCCACTGTTTTCAGCTCGACACTCCTTGCGAATGCCCTACCCACCAGGATGACTTTCCCTGCAAAATTCAGGTTACCCGCCAAGACCTGGAATTCCCTGAGAGTTGCCTTCTTCTTACCCCTTTACCCCTTGATGATCGCTTTCAGTTTTGCTACCTTGTCCTGGGGGAGCCTGCATTCTCCCTTTACTGTATCAATTTCAATCCCCAGGAAGGTCAGACAGGTCACTGATCCTACTGTTTTCTCACTGGCTAGCGGAACCCCCATTGCCTTCATCATCCTCTGAAATGTACCCATGAGGGCCTCACACTCTTTGGTCCCCTTTTTTCCGATAAACAGAAAATCATCCAGGTAGTGTACTACTGCTCCCTCCTGACACTCTTGTTTTACCGCAAACTCTAGAAAGGTGCTAAACGCCTCAAAATAAGCACAGGAGATGGCGCCCTCCATTGGTAGACATTTATCATAATAGTACAGCTCCTGCACCTTGAAACCAAGCAAATGTTGACTTTCTACATGAATGGGTAACAACCGGAATGCAGACTCGATGTCCACCTTTCCCAACAGGGCTCCCCTCCCAGCCGTTTTCACCACTTCCACTGCATCCTCAAAGGATGAATAATGCACTCTGCACAATTCTTCGCTAATCCCATCATTAACTGACTCCCCTCCTGGAAAAGAGAGATGGTGAATCACCTGGTATTGCCCCTCCTCCTTCTTAGGGACCAGCCCCAGTGGGGATACTACCAGGTTTGGCATTGGTGGTTGCATGAATGGTCCTGCCACCCTGCCCAATTTCACCTCTTTGGCTACTTTCCGTGCCACCACCTCCGGCATCCCTAGTGCTGAACGCAGGTTGCGCGCCTCCGTGCCCTTTTTTACCTCTGCACATGGGATCCTGAACCCCCACCTGAAACCTTACCACAACAATCTAGCATCCTTACAGTTGCGATAAGTATTCAACCACAGAGTCATTGCTTGCAGATTAACCGGGGTTGGCAGCCCAATTTTAATCATACCATTACACATTCGTTTTTGGGTTGACCTTGACATTATGTTTTTAACC
The DNA here is from genome assembly GCF_040938575.1 of Ambystoma mexicanum. Lineage (NCBI taxonomy): Eukaryota > Metazoa > Chordata > Amphibia > Caudata > Ambystomatidae > Ambystoma > Ambystoma mexicanum. Next base: position 1,329,962,534 of record NC_090921.1, on the reverse strand, counting down.
TTATTCCTTTTTGACCATATCCTTCCCTCTGGGGCTGCTCCTGCGTTTCCCTTCGCTGGACGAGGAGCTGCGCTCCTTGTTGCCTCCCCCCCGAGGATGCTTAAATCGGCATACTTTGCCAAAGGGGCAGCCCCCATCCTCATTGACCCCCCAGCAGTCGGCTTGCTCCCCCTGGTAGCTGGCTCTGCTGTTCCAGGAGGAGTACTGCGAAAAGACACCCTCCCCCGCCAGGTGTACCCCCCCCAGCCCCTCCAGACCTGGGGCTTCTCCCTTGGGGATTTTTCTCCCCCTTCTCCAGCAGGCCCTAGTTTATCCAAAAACCCTCCCACATCCATTTCATCCCAGGCCAGCGCTGGCCATACCTGCATTTTCAAATGGAATACCCGATCGTATTGTAACCATCTTCTCCCCCACGTTTCAAATACAGATCATGGATGTACTGTTCATATGCAAGCATTGATAAAGCATCCTGCGGGTACTTTTCTATCATTATTGATGTATATACCTTGACACTTTGAGCCAGTTATGAATGGATGCCTCAGTCTTGGGTGTCTCCCTATCCCTCTTCTCCTTCTCTTTTTCAGATAATTCTTTTATCCCGTTTCCCAGAGGCTCCATTCCCACAAAGTCCAGGATTTCTATGAACTCTTTTCTCCACACCCTTTCTTTGACTGGCCCTGGTATGTGCCATGATAAGGAGTTCACTGCCACCCTGACCGGACCAAACCCCGGCATTGCTCTCCCATACTGAGTCATTGTTCCCCACGCCCCCTCCTGGCCGGCATTGGCGCTGGAACTTGGAGGTGACCCCAGTCCTGTCGCCCCTTTGCCCCCACCATGTGGGTGCCTGTGCTGCCCCCGCTGTTGGTAGCCCTACGTGGGTCACTGGACTGCTCCCACTTATGGGGTCTGCGTTGGGCACTGCAATGGCCTGCTGTCTTTGAGAGGACTGTGCTGTGGTGAGGCCCCCGGTGTTAACACTGGGCAGTGTGCTGGGCCCTTGACCCTGCACCTGCTGAACCACCCGGCCAAGGAGTGGTATGGTGGGCCATGCCCCTGGCTACTGGCTCCTCCCTCTTGGCACCCCAATGCTGGAAAGATTCCCTGGCTGTTGGTAACCCACTAATCCCCCGGCCCCTGGCCCCAGTGTTACCCCTCTCTGCTGTAGTACCGCTGCCCCACTTCCCATTTGGTAAAATGCATTGACATTTCCACTTAATAATTGCCCGTTGCCCCCATTCCCCCATGCCTGCATACATTGCATGACCATACCTTTTACAGCCTCCAAAGATGTGGGTCTGTCATCCCTCGCAGCCACCGGTCTGGTTGCAGGCGTGCTGGGTGGGCCCTGGTTCCTTGGTGCTCCCCCAGGTGCAGGTGCCGGTACGGCCACAACCTCCTGTGTCCTCCCCTTATTTCGTGCCCCATTCGGCCTGTGTTTCTTGCCATTTGCTGCTTGTTCCTTGTTAGCTTTGGCTTTTGCGTCATGGTCCTCTTCCTTTTCCCAACTGGTTCTTCATCCTCTTCTAACTGTTCCTCCTCTTCCTGTCTTTGAGGGTCCTCATTGTCCGGGAACATTAGAGTTGAGTCAGGCCTTTGGCTTGCCCCTGCTTGCTCTTCTTCTGGTTGGGGTATCATTGCCTCCATCCAGTTGCGGCCGTGCTTTGCTGCAGCCAATCTGGCCATAGCCATGAATGCCTCCAGGTCCATACTTCAGCAGTAGTCTGATTGCTTGACTGAGTGTTTGCCTTCTCTGCCGAGCTTTCCTCTTCAACCCGTGGTCTCCCCACGTGTCTTTTCCTCGCGTTGTTCCCTGGACTTGCTGGCTGGTAGTGGGAGGGATTAAAGTTCTTTTGTGCGCCCGCGCTTGCTGGCTGGATGGGGGCAGTGGAAAAGGTCTTGTTGCGCGAACCGCGCTCTGCCTCCTTCTTTCAGCTCCAGAGGTTGCCCCGCGTCCGGCCAGGCTCGAATGTGTCTTCCACCTAGTAGTTAGGCTGCCGTTTCCCCCTTTGTAGCACCAGCGTTTCAGTCAAAGGAGCAGTGTATTGCTGCGTGTGCGGGGCGTACAGTACTGCAGGCCGCCCCGCCCAATTTCCGTGTGTTTCCCTTTCTCTGACGTCTTGCCAACCTCCCGCCTCTTGCCTGATCACCTGGCTTCCCGGCGGCGGCAGGTCTTCCCGGATGCGACTCCTCCTTGGTGCACAGCTCTGGACCCTCGTCAATAGGTCCCTCTGCCGTGCTGCTCCCTCTGCGTCCGCTAGTGTCCTTTTGATGAATGTGCGGGGCGTACAGTGCTGCTGGCCGCCCCCAACCGGCTTCCGTGTGTTTTCCTTTCTCCGGCGCCTGGCCAACAGTCTGATCACCTGGCTTCCCGATGGCAGCAGGTCTTCCGGATGCGAACTCCTCCTCGTTGCACAGCTCTGGACCCTCGACGACCGCCTGTTCCGCGCTGCTCCCTCGGCATCTGCTAATGTCCTCTCTTGCTCAGCTGTTGGTCTTGCAGCTGGGCACCACATTCCTGCTGCTCTGTTTCCAAGATCGCCGTCTCAGCTGCTCGCCCGGCTTGGCTCCCGATCCGCCTCACACCGTCCCGCGCTGGAGTCTTTTCCGCCTTCAGCACTCCTTCTCCTCTCTGATGAAACAAAACAAAATCCTCCTTTACGTGTAGGCGGGCGGGCGTCCTTCTGCTGCGGCTGGATGCTGTCTGCAGAGAAGAGCCCGCTCGTTATAAAGGGGTAGCCCCTCCCCTTTCTTTTGTTTGCCCTTTGTGGGCTTTCCCCATGTTTCACCGCGCTTTCTTCCTTCGCTGGCTTTCCCCTTATTCCGCCGCGCTTTTTGGCTGGCACCTACCGTTCTGCCCAGGAGGGGGAGAACAGGAGGAGGACACTGCCTGGGTTATCGGGGTGCCTCCTCCATTTTGCTCTGCTCCATTCGTTGTCACTGGCATGCTCCCGTTTCCTTGGGTGAAGGGTTTCCTGTATAGTTGGAGCCTGGTGCCAATAAGAGGCATTGCAGGAAGATGTGTCACCTGCTAGTGAAAGGGCCGGTGACCCGGTCCGTGCCTCCTCCTCCCGCCGACCCACTGTTTTGTTTCCGAGGGTCCTGCGAGCCCCGAGACAACAGGTGAGTGACAGCACTTACAACCGCACCCACTGAAGCCGGACTACTGCTACTAAGACAGAGTGCCGGCTGGTGCTGCGGAGTGGATCGGGACATCGTGGGGAATGCCTGCGTTAAAAACGGCAGGCGGAAGCCGGAGCATGGCAGTAGCAGTTGGGGGTACAGCGCTGAATGCCAGCAGGGGTGCTGAGATCCCCTCCCATCGCGGCAGAGACATTGAGGGAATGCAGGCAAGGCCGCCGCAACTAGGCAGATTACAGAAAGGCAGAGTTCCTCCTCTGTGCATAGGCTCCATCTGCCACAGCCTGTGCAGAATCGAAGGAGGGAGTGTCCAATGATGGAGGGGCCGGCAAAACCTTACAGATTTGCAGTGATTGACAATTGAGCCCATGCAGAGGTGCAGAGACGAACACTGCCTGCCCAGGGATGTCAGATGCAAAGTGA